>NC_047084.1:132136463-132485354 GCF_902459505.1 Geotrypetes seraphini
CAAATAAAAAACAAACATCCTCTATAATAAAACCCTAAGTGCGCATGTGCACTTAGGACAGTGTGTTCCCTGCCACCGTGGTGTCTGGGTCCGTGCTGAATTCCATTTTCAAACACGGAGGCAGGGAACATGCCAGCGACTCCCCCCTCCCGCCCTCACTCACCAACCGCTGCTGCTCCTCTTCAAAGCAGCCTGCTGAGGTTCGCCGGCTGGCTGTAGTGAACCTTGCAGGCCGCTCTCTACCTCGGTAGCATGTTCCCTCTGATGCGGTCACGGGGGGCAGACAGCAATCATGTATCCCATGCTGGTAAGAAGTGGAGGGGGAGAGGGAAAGGGGGCTGCTTTGGGTGGAGGAGTGTGCTGGGGGGCAGACAGCAATCATGCTTTGCTCTGGGAGGGGGGAACAGAAGGGGCCACGGAGAGACAGGCAGGCATGGCGCAACAGAGAAATTAAGGCAGGCAGGGAGACAGACAGAAAGAAAGAATGACAGACAGACAGACAGCGTCCAAGGAGAGAGACAAAGAAAAAAAAAGACAGACAGACATCTACTCTAGCACCTAATCTAATCTAATCTAATCCTTAGGTTTGTATACCGCATCACCTCCACGTGTTAATATATCTGGGTTAAACACTAGTTAGCATATAATCATCAGAAAATCACATAAAGTGCCCTTCAAAAAAACAGTCGCAAAGATCAGTTCCTAAAAAAAATTATTGCAGGAGGGATGAGTGGTGAGAGGGAGAAATGGACATGGGTGGAGGGGAGGAAGAAATGGTGCATAGGGAGAGAACATGTTAGTTGTAAGTGGGTTGGGGAGAAATAGACTGAGGAGAGTGGGAAGGAGGGATATCAAACTCGAGGGAAAGGATCAGACGAGAGAGATGCCAGACTATGGGAAGAGGGGAAAAGAAGAGAGATGTGGGACCACTGAGGGGAGGGAGGGAGGGAAGGAGAGAGATTATAGGCCACTGGGGGGGAGGGAGGGAAGGAGAGAGATGTTGGAAAACAGAAAGGGGAGAGAAGGAGAGAGATAGGAAGGGAAGGTAAAAATGATAATTAACATAAGAATAGTCTTACTAGGTCAGACCAATGGTCCATCAAGCCCAGTAGCCCGTTCTCACGGTGGCCAATCCAGGTCACTAGTACCTGGCTAAAACCCAAGGAGTAGCAATATTCCATGCTACCAATACAGGGCAAATAGTGGCTTCCCCCGTGTCTTTCTCAATAACAGACTATGGACTTTTCCTCCAGGAACTTGTCCAAACCTTTCTTAAAACCAGCTATGCTATCTGCAATACGTTCCAGAGCTTAACTATTCTCTGAGTGAAAAAGAATTTCCTCCTATTGGTTTTAAAAGTATTTCCCTGTAACTTCATCGAGTGTCCCCTAGTCTTTGTAATGTTTGACGGAGTGAAAACTCGATCCACTTGTACCCGTTCTACTCCACTCAGAATTTTGTAGACTTCAATCCTATCTCCCCTCAGCCGTCTCTGCACACAGTGTGTTTTGTGTAGTTTCATTTTGTGGTTAACCATTATGTGCTGTTAATAAGATTATATTGTGTGTATATGAAAAATGAATGGAAGACATGGCATTTACAATTAGTACTCTTATTAGGAGGGTCTGGGGTGGAGCTTGGGAAGTTGGTGGTTGGTGGGTACTCGGCCGATATTTGTAAGAGGTACTTGGCTTGAAGAAGTTGAGAAACCCTGCCATACGCTATTTCACACCCCCTGCCAGAGATTTGCAAGCTCCAAGTGCTCGTTTACTGCAGTGTTTTTCAACCGCTGTTCCGCGGCACACTAGTGTGCCACGAGATGTTGCCTGGTGTGCCGCAGGGCCGCCGGGCCCGGAGCTGACAGGGGGCCCGAGGCAGGGGCGCCAGTAGCTCGCCAAGGCAAAGTGAGTCGATCACCCAGGACTCACTTTGTCTTGGCGATCTAATCTATCGAGCCGATAAGTCTTCTTCTCCCCGACGTCAATTCTGCAGGCGGAGAGGAAGTTCGGGCCAGCCAATCGCTGCCTGGCTGGGCGGAACTTCCTCTCCGATTGCAGAATTGACGTCAGGGAGAGCATGCGTCGGCGTCGGCTTTGGGGCCTGTTATCCATTGGTGGGTCCTGTTCCCCGATGGCAGCGGCAGTGGCAGTGGCTTGGGGAACGGCAGGGAGAAAGAAAAAAAGGGGGCAGGCAGGGAGACAGAAGGAAAGAAGAGAAACAGAAAAAAAGAAAGAAAGGTCAGGGAGAGAGGAAGAAAAAGTTGGGGGAGGGAATGAGGTGTGGAGGAGAGAAAGCATACAGGCTGATAGAAGGGAAGAAAGATTGGATGCACAGTCAGAAGAAGAAAGTGCAACCAGAAATCACCAGACAAGGTAGGAAAAATGATTTTATTTTAAATTTAGCAAAGTGGAAGCAGTATTACCACAGTTTTCAAAGGAATTTACCCAAATAACTTAATAGTTAACTGGGTAAATTCCCAGAGATGAAAACTTCCCGTCACTTACTATGCACAGTTCTGAATTTATATCTGCTGTCTATATTTTACAATATGGTCACCTTTTACTAAACCGCAATAGTGGTTTTTAGCGCAGGGAGCCTATGAGCGTCAAGAGCAGCGCTGGGCATTCAGCGCAGCTCCCTGCGCTAAAAACTGCTATTGTGGTTTAATAAAAAGGATGGAGGGTATATTTGTCTATTTTTGTATGCTATAAAAACCAAATACAGAGAGAGAGCTGTTGACGAAGAGCTACGTGTGTGTCTTTCTTCGATTCCAGCCAGAATATCAGCTTTGTGTTCAGCCAAACAGGCCCAGGTTTCGCACTGAATAAAGTATTTTATAATTTTTCACTATTCTGTTTACTTAATATTTCATAATAAAGTAATTATAAAATACTTTCTTTGTGTTTATTTGATTCCTATTCAAGAGAATTACTTTATATATAGTCAATATAGGCACAGAGTTAAATTTTTTAACATTTTCTAATGGTGGTGTGCCTCGTGATTTTTTTCATGAAACAAGTGTGCCTTTGCCCAAAAAAGGTTGAAAAACACTGGTTTACTGTATAACCCCAAGGCCTTCATTTAGCTGCATCTTACATTTGCTCTCAAAAAAGCTGCCCAAAGCAATCTGTGGCACATTACATCAAATCCCCTCTCATTTCTCCCCCATCCTTCAGCCCCAGTATCAGGATCAATACACAGGCTCTGGGCCTTGTAAATGCGCCTGAAGCAGAGACCCGTAAGCCCAGTGTACTTTCCAGTAATTACATGGGGGTGTTGTAAGTGAGCCTTATCGCAGAATCCTCCCGCTGGAAGCAAAACACCAGCAATCAATAACTATCTTCTCTGCTGCCTGCTGAATACTCCCTTTTCCAGAGTTAATGGTTTTCTGGCCCTGGCGTCTTTTATCTTTAGCCAAAAGCTGAACTATGCGACTCTCTCCGGCTCTTCTCCCCCACCTTCCAGGCTGCTTGAGTTTTTCCACTTATTTTCTGAAGAACATTTACGTTCCCCAAGAAAACCAGCTCAAAGAAAAGGAATGAGAGCCTAAAAACTCAGGAAATAGAGGTGCATCACACCCAGCATCCTGTCCTGGCCAGTCAGAGACACAAGTATCGCACATCTCAAAAAGTAGATCTATCATAGCTCATTTTCAGGGATGAACAATGGCTCTTCCTTAGGGTTACCAAGTTTCCAAGTTTTATTCGTATTTAATGAATCGCTTATTTAATATACTAAGTGATGTACAATATAATAAAAGAAATATACAAATAAATATCTGGTGCTGACATACAAAGTGACAATGACAGTATGGGGTAAAACTAACGTGAGTCGTGAGGGAAAAAGGGGCAGAGTTAACATAAGAACATAAGAACATAAGCAGTGCCTCCACCGGGTCAGACCATAGGTCCATCCCGCCCAGCAGTCCGCTCCCGCGGCGGCCCGAACAGGTCACGGCCTGTCTGAGTCACCAGAAGGGGCCCCCTTGCCACCTTGGTTTCCCATTGAGTCCTATCTTCCCATCAAAGTCCTAACCCTCCGGTCTTGCACATGCACGACCCGGTTGGATTTCTATACTTATTACCTGGTTAGCTTTCTATACCTGTGTTACATCCCAGAACCTCTCTCAGTATCCCACGATCCCCCTATCCCTCAGGAATCCGTCCAATCCTTGTTTGAATCCTTGTACCGTTCTCTGCCTGATCACTTCCTCCGGTAGCGCATTCCAAGTGTCCACGACCCTTTGGGTGAAAAAAAACTTCCTTGCATTTGTTCTGAACCTATCTCCCTTCAGTTTCAATGCTAATTGAGTAAGAAAGAAAAACATTGATGGAATGAACAAAAGGGAGGGAAAATTTGGTGCCAAATTGGCTTCATATATTATTAGATGAAAAAAAAAAAAAGATTATTGAATGGAAAGTAAAAGATCGAATGCATCATTGAAAAGGTAAGTTTTTAAGGTTTTTTTAAACGATGATAAGTCTTTTAGTTCTCTAATATATTGAGATAAAAGGTTCCATAGTTGAGGGGCCATAACCGAAAACATGTCGTGCCTTCTGGTGCCTATGATTTTCAGAGAGGGAATGGAAGGAAGATTATGGGAAGTCGAACGGAGAGATCGTGGGGAATTATATGGTATTAACATCCTGGTTACGAATTGAGGCTCATTATAACTCAAAGTTTTAAAAACTAAGAATACCAGATTTAAAATAAAAAAAAGAGGTGTGGCTCCACCCCATTCGGCCCCCCCCTGGTTCCGCCCCCATTCCATCCACAGCCCCGCCCCATTCTGTCCTCCAACTCCGGCCCCACGCAAACCTTTTCTCTTTGGGGCCATGTCTGCAGGGCATCGGTGCATGCATGGATGCAATGTGATGATGTCACATGCATGAGCGCAACCGCGTGATGTCATCGCATCACATGTGCCAATGCCCTCCAGACGCGGCGCCAAGCTCAATGGTTTTGAAAACCCGAACAAACTGTTGGGTTTTGAAACTCCATCTGGACACGTCTGGGTAAATCTGGATATCAGGTGACCCTACTCTCCCCTGTCTACCGGGCCAGCACGACAACGCTCAAAATGCCTACTCTAATCTAATCAGAATTTCTGAATCGCACTTATCCAAGGCAATTTACAAGACGAGGCCCATGCAGTGACTTGGGAAAATAGCTACATTACATTGTAGAGGAAGGTTACATTGTTGCAAGATGTTGTCCAGAGAGTGGAGAAGGGACACGATGGACCAGCTGTGAGAAAAACCGCTTTATTGAAAATACAGCACGTGGAACCAAACAGAGAATCGCTGCAAAAACTAGACTGACACGAGCAGAACAGCAAACCCTGAAAGTCTGTTGTTTTCTGTTTTGATTAGAGAGTTAGGCGGGGACAGAAATCCCACCCATCCCCGCCCATCCCCGCCAGGATCCTCTCCGTCCCCACCCATCCCCGCAAGGAATTACCTCCATCCCCGCCCGTCCCCATAAAAAGCAGCAATTACTTCTGACAGGATCATCAATTCCACAGTTTCTTTTGTGTTTGCGCTGCTGTTTTCCTTGTGGAATCTCTTTGGTGGAACCCTTTTTTTGTTTTCTGTTCAGGTAATTAACTTATAAACCCCCCCTCTTTTACTAAGGCTGACGTGTCCATTATATTATATGGACGAACCCTGCTTCCAAAACCTTCCATTCCTGTGGGAGTCCCGTTGGCTAGAAGGGGGTCCCCGTGGGAGTCCCGTGGGCCAGAGGGGGGTCCCCGTGGGAGTCCCGTGGGTTAGGGAGGATTCCCGCCGGACCACCACGGGCCCCGCGAGATTCTCGCGATCCCCGTTCCCGTGCAGACCTCTAGTTTTGATTTTACTTTGGCGCCATCTACTGGGCTTCACTAATATACCCCTGAGGAAGGCTGTTTCAGCCGAAACACAGACCGTGTTGGAGTCCAGGATAAAAAGGATCTAAGGACTTTTTGCTAGGCCTTGCTATATATATTATTATTTTTTGATATATAATATATGTGCTGTATTTTCAGTAAAGCGGTTGTTCTCACAGCTGGTCCATCGTGTCCCTTCCTTACTCTTTTTCTGTAATCCATATTTGCCATATGTTTCTCCTTTCTGTTGTGGGATATAGTCCAGAGAGCTGCTGTTATGGGGGTCGGACAGGCCAAGGGGCCAGGCAGGAGAATACTGCAGGAATAAAGCTGAAAAACACCTTCCTAATATTCAGCACTAATAGCATGAAATCCTACATATGCGATTTTCTGGAATTTGCTTGGCTCATGCGCATGCCTAGTCAAACTGGAGAGCCGGTATTACTGGGTCAGACCAATGGTCCATCAAGCCCAGTAGCCCGTTCTCACGATGGCCAATCCAGGTCACTAGTACCTGGCCAAAACCCAAGGAGTAGCAACATTCCATACAGAACTTCAAAGAATAGCAAAATTCCGGAATCCCAGAGAGTAACAAGATTCTAGAATCCCAAAGAGTAGCTTCCCCCATGTCTTTCTCAATAACTGACTATGGACTTTTCCTCCAGGAACTTGTCCAAACCTTTCTTAAAACTGTTTTTGTTTTTTGTAAACGATATAAAAAAGGTTTAAACAAATCAATAAATCTCACCCTACAGCTGGACTCCAATCTCATTTCAGTGGGTTCTTTGTTGGGACTTGGCAATATGAATTTATTCTTCTGTCTCTTGTCTGGACCCCCATGGTCCATGCACTCCATTCCCCTTCCCCTGAAATCTCCTCTGGATGGAACATTGGTTCCTTGTCCCTTCCCTGGGAACCCCATCACCCAGTTAGAGCTGAGATTGCTTCTGGGCAAGAATTCTACGATTTGTACCCTCCTGTGGTATAGATGTTGCAGATTTTCTTTTGCCACTGGTGTCCGGGACCTGATGTCTTAAGCCTTAGGATCACTTGTCATTGGCTGACAGAAAGTCACCAAGAAAAAAACCCTTTCCCTCCCCAACTAGGGCCTTAAGCTAGGCGAACCCACTTAACTCCTCCCCTGGGCAAATTCCATGGGCAACAAGCTGAAACATGCTAGGAGCTTCTTCATTCATGTGGGTTCCAGGGCAGTTCTCCCCTGAAAGGGAAACAAACAAAAAAAAAAAATCAGAACATACCCACATTACTTACAGGGCTATTAGTGACACCTGCAAATATTCACCCGTTTGCACGCTATACCCTTCCTTAACACTACTTATCATTTCTATAGTGCTGTCAGATTTACATGTAAGAGACAATCCCTGCTCAGTAGAGCTTACAATCTATTCAAAACAGACACAGGACAAATAGGGGATAGGGAATTTATTACAGAGGGAGTGGGAGCTAGGCGTTACAACCCCTTGCTCACTTCCCACTGCATGCCCCAAACACACATGCGCATCTCCCACATTCTCATACAAGCACATCCCACATCTACCCCTGACCCTGGGCAAGTCACTTCACACTCCATTGCCCCAGGCACATTAGATAGAGTGTGAGCCTGCCAGGACAGATAGGGAGAAATGCTTGAGGCTATAAGTAACATAGTAGATGACAGCAGATAAAGACCTGAACGGTCCATCTAGTCTGCTGAAAAAATTTTGTTGGTTTTTTTTCTTCTTCTTAGCTATTTCTGGGCAAGAATCCAAAGCTTTACCCGGTACTATGCTTGGGTTCCAACTGCCGAAATCTCTGTTAAGACTTACTCCAGCCCATCTACACCCTCCCAGCCATTGAAGCCCTCCCCTGCCCATCCTCCTCCAAACGGCCATACACAGACGCAGACCGTACAAGTCTGCCCAGTAACTGGCCTAGTTCAATCTTTAATATTATTTTCTGATTCTAAATCTTCTGTGTTCATCCCACGCTTCTTTGAACTCAGTCACAGTTTTACTCTCCACCACCTCTCTCGGGAGCGCATTCCAGGCATCCACCACCCTCTCCGTAAAGTAGAATTTCCTAACATTGCCCCTGAATCTACCACCCCTCAACCTCAAATTATGTCCTCTGGTTTTACCATTTTCCTTTCTCTGGAAAAGATTTTGTTCTACGTTAATACCCTTCAAGTATTTGAACGTCTGAAACGAGCATAATTCGTTCCAAAGCGCTCGTATATCAAGGCAACTTTTCCCATAGGAGATAATTGAAACTCAGACGGGGGGAGGGAATATTTTATGATTTATTATGCTAAAGTACAATTGTTGGGTATAAGGGGGGGGGAGATATACATGATGTGAGTCAAACTTTGATAGTATATTAAGTGATTTAAACGTATTAAATGATTGTATCTTATGTTACACTTGTTGAAAGTTTTAAAAATGAATAAAGATTTTTTTTAAAAACCCAAAACTCAGACGATTCGTTCCACAATCCGCCTTGATGATGAAAGAGCACAAGCAGCCCGCGCTGTCTCCGTGCCCTCATCTTTCGCTGGCAAGCCCGCATATTCTTGCGCGTTGGAATGCTCGGACAGGCCCGCTCCCGGGGCCCACAAGACGGCAACAACATCAGGAAGCCAAGCGTAGGACCGTAAAGGCGACCAACGTGGACACCGAAGCAGCAGGAGAGAATAGCGGCACGGGATTGTCTTGCGAGCCTCCTTGACACCCACCAGTGCAGCTCACTCCCCTTGCACGCGCCGTGTTGTAAAAGGCCACGTCGCCCTCCCGCTTAACATTGAGTGCCATTTTCAACCCGCGCCGCCATCCGGTATGCCTCGACTGCACATGCACCCGCAGAGCTAACATCTGGGGATGGATGCCACCAATCGGAGGCCGCTGAAAAGAAGGGCATGAGAATTTGGAGGCGGGTTTCAAAGGGAAAGCGCGCGTGTGGCTTTTCTTTTGTGGATAAACGATCTTTCGGTGTTTCCTTGGTTACGTGGGAAATTCCCTCAGAGAAGCTGTTCTGGTAGTATTTGTGATGGTGGTTTAGAGCAGTGTTTTTCAACCTTTTTTGGGCAAAGGCACACTTGTTTCATGAAAAAAAATCACGAGGCACACCACCATTAGAAAATGTTAAAAAATTTAACTCTGTGCCTATATTGACTATATATAAAGTAATTCTCTTGAATAGGAATCAAATAAACACAAAGAAAGTATTTTATAATTACTTTATTACGAAATAAAAATTATAAAATACTTTATTCAGTGCAAAACCTGGGCCTGTTTGGCTGAACACAAAGCTGATATTCTGGCTGGAATCGAAGAAAGACACACACGTAGCTCTTCGTCAACAGCTCTCAGTCTCTCTCTGTATTTGGTTTTTATAGCATACAAAAATAGACAAATATACCCTCCATCCTTTTTATTAAACCACAATAGCAGTTTTTAGCGCAGGGAGCTGCGCTGAATGCCCAGCGCTGCTCTTGACGCTCATAGGCTCCCTGCGCTAAAAACCACTATTGCGGTTTAGTAAAAGGTGACCATATTGTAAAATATAGACAGCAGATATAAATTCAGAACTGTGCATAGTAAGTGAAGGGAAGTTTTCATCTCTGGGAATTTACCCAGTTAACTATTAAGTTATTTGGGCAAATTCCTTTGAAAACTGTGGTAATACTGCCGCCACTTTGCTAAATTTAAAATAAAATCATTTTTCCTACCTTGTCTGGTGATTTCTGGTTGCACTTTCTTCTTCTGACTGTGCATCCAATCTTTCTTCCCTTCTATCAGCCTGTATGCTTTCTCTCCTCCACACCTCATTCCCTCCCCCAACTTTTTCTTCCTCTCTCCCTGACCTTTCTTTCTTTTTTTCTGTTTCTCTTCTTTCCTTCTGTTTCCCTGCCTGCCCCCTTTCTTTCTTTCTCCCTGCCATTCCCCAAGCCACTGCCACTGCCGCTGCCATCGGGGAACAGGACCCACCAATGGATAACAGGCCCCAAAGCCGACGCCGACACATGCTCTCCCTGACGTCAATTCTGCAATCGGAGAGGAAGTTCCGCCCAGCCAGGCAGCGATTGGCTGGCCCGAACTTCCTCTCCGACTGCAGAATTGACGTCGGGGAGAAGAAGACTTATCGGCTCGATAGATTAGATCGCCAAGACAAAGTGAGTCCTGGGTGATCGACTCACTTTGCCTTGGCGAGCTACTGGCGCCCCTGCCTCGGGCCCCCTGTCAGCTCCAGGCCCGGCGGCCCGGCGGCACACCAGGCAACATCTCGCGGCACACTAGTGTGCCGCGGAACAGCGGTTGAAAAACACTGGTTTAGAGGACTAATTTATCGGGATGGCGCTCGTCTTGCGAGTCAAAATTTGCTGGAGTGTTTTGCTCGTCTTGCAAAACACTCGCAAACCGAGATTTGACTGTAAATATATATGGTTTTTATTGGTTTTAACAAAATATACATATCAAAATCAGCTGTATACAGATCAGAACAACCAATCAGCAAGAGTAATACAGTCCCCTACATCCCCTCCCCTCCCCCCCCAACCATCCATAATAGTATCCTGCAAAAAAAAGAATAGAAACCTGGCAACAAGGTTACATGTTCAGAATTCTGTTGCGGGCCTGAGGCATGAGGTCAGTCCAAAAGGGCTCCCATAGGGCACTAAACGACGATTCAAGATCAGAAATGCTTTGATGTTTCAAGGCTGCTTGAGTTTGAGACCACTGCCCTGGAGGAAAGGAGGGACAGGGGAGATATGATTCAGACCAGGGGTGTCAAAGTCCCTCCTCGAGGGCCGCAATCCAGTCGGGTTTTCAGGATTTCCCCAATGAATATGCATTGAAAGCAGTGCATGCACATAGATCTCATGCACATTCATTGGGGAAATCCTGAAAACCCGACTGGATTGCGGCCCTTGAGGAGGGACTTTGACACCCCTGAAATAAAGCATCAAGTAAGAAGAAAACATGGTTCAAAGTTCATCTAATTCAGGGGTAGGGAATTCCGGTCCTCGAGAGCCATATTCCAGTCGGGTTTTCAGGATTTCCCCAATGAATATGCATTGAAAGCAGTGCATGCAAATAGATCTCATGCATATTCATTGGGGAAATCCTGAAAACCCGACTGGAATACGGCTCTCAAGGACTGGAGTTCCCTACCCCTGATCTAATTAATCAGAGAGCCCATGCCAGTTGGCAACCCAGCTTCACCTGAAACTCCATGGATCAGCACTCAGGGAGCAGAGAGCTGGCAAGAGGTGACCAGACATTATGCACTTTGCCACACACAAAAAAGACGAAAACAAACCAGGCACCACAAAATAAGCAAAGTCTTTCTGATGACATTAGCATATTTCAACCTCCAGGTACTGCAGATGTTTTCGGCCTTTTCCATTCAGTATTTTTCGGCGTATGTTCCACCAAGATGCAATGATAGCTTGATTAGAAGGTTTGTTTAGGCAACAGTAAATACAAATCATTCAAATAAGTCAGTGTTCACAGCTACTTCTTACCCATGGACCTTCCATCAATATGTGCACGATTTTAATTTGAAATTGGCTATGGATATCTGTCCCTGCTTTTTGCATGAGCATGGCTATTACAGTCCCAATACAAAATCTCACAGACAACTATATGATATTCAAATTAGCTAAGGTTCAATAGAGTGTATAATGAATATTAAATAAGAATAGCCATACTGGGTTAGATCAATGGTCCAACAAGCCCTGTAGCCCGTTCTCATGGTGGCCAATCCAGGTCCCTAGTACCTGGCCAAAACCCAAGGAGTAGCAACATTCCAGCATCTCAAAGAATAGCAAGATTCCGGAATTCTAGAGATTAACAAGATTCTAGAATCCCAAGGAGTAGCAACATTCCATTCAGAATCTCAAAGAATTGCAAGATTCTAGAATCCCAGAGAGTAGCAACATTCCATGCTACCGATCTAGGGCAAGCAGTGGCTTCCCCCATGTCTTTCTCAATAACAGACACTGGACCTTTCCTTCAGTTCTAGTACTCTAGATGGTTTTGTTCGAGGACCTTGAAAATCAAACGTACAGTTTTAAATTTAGCTCAGTAAAGTACTGGTAGCCAGTGCCAATTTTGCAGGAACTGTGAAGTGGTCACGCCACATGCAGACCCGAAGCGTCGCATTCATTACAGGTTGCTCAAAATGCAGCGGCAAGGGTAACTGGTGGTCTTCCTCACACTGAGCATGAAATCCCGTTGTTGGTTAAGCTGCATTGGCTTCCAGTGTTATGGAGAGTTAAGCTTAGAATCAAGACGTGTTGCCAAAGGCTCTGAGGTCCATCTCGCCTCTTCAATCCATGTCTCAGCATCTTGGAAGTTCCGCCTTTGCGGATTATTCTCAAAACTACAATCTGATCCAGGGTATTTAGTGTAATGGGCCCAGGGTTGTGGAATGTCCTTCCTCATGTGATCAATCAGATCCCATGGTTTCTCTCCTTTTGGAAAGCCTTGAAGGCTTATATTTTCCAGGAAGCTTTTACTAACCGATGAAAGGGAAAAGTGTGTAGCAGAAATGTACATTTGGTGTTTCTGGCAATTGTAATTTTAATGTCTGCTTGTTTCTTTTATTTTATTTGTATGTACTTCAGCGGAGGAGTGTGTGGTACAGTGGTGGGGCTACAGCCCAGCACCCTGGGGTTGTGGGTTCAAACCCTGTGCTGCTCCTTGAGACCCTGGGCAAGTCACTCAGTCCTCCATAGCCCCAGGTACATTAGATAGGGAAAATGCTTGAGTACCTGATTGTAAAATCCGCTTAGATAACCTTGATAGGTGGTATATAAAAACCTAATAAACTTGATCCAAATAGATTTTTGTGATTTGCAGAATATAAATGTTTTAAAATAAATAAATATTAGTTGGAGATGATGCAAACTATTTTCCGTTAGACCAATGTACAGAGTGAGACACTGACCCAGTTGTGGGGCTATCATGGCATGGACCACTGTGGACAGATTTGGAGAAAGATTTTGTAGTTGTCACAGGTGATAAAAGCATTTTTTAAAAGGTTGTTTGAATTTGTGAGATCAGAATAAGTGATGAGTCTAAAGTATCCCCATATCCCTGACCTGTGATTTTATGAGACATTCACACTTCCCAAATAGTATTTTGAAATCAGAGGTATCTGTCCAGTTCTGCTATAATTCCATAGAATCTCTGTTTTACTTGGGTTCAAGCAGAGTTTGTCAGGGTCCCCCCCCCCATTACTAAGTTGTTGTTAGGCAGTCAATTTCCTCAAAGCTGTGGGTAGATCTGTTTTGGTGGGTATGAGTAGCATAGATATGGGATTTTGTGTCCATCAACTGAAGCAGCTGAGCTTGAAGTAGATCTTAAATAAAATAGGTGATGGTATGATACCTCGCACTTCAGATCTCAAGGTAATGAAGTGTTGCTGCTGAACAGAAATGTTGTTCAGGATTGAGGTATCTTTGAAGGATCCTACCATAAAAGGGAAGTTGGGGCATCCTGATAGAAAAGTTGCAACAAAGACAAAAGTAAGTCAGGAGGCTTTAAGGGGAGAGCAGAGTAAAGATTGCAAATTATCCCTTGCAATTGCTAAGCAGCTTTTGGATACAAATAAGAAATACACAATGAAATGTCTGTAAACAAAAGCTAGAAGCCTGAATAAAAAGGGAGAGTTATATATAACACTAAATAAAAAGGTAGATGCAATAAGTATTTATTTATTATATACCACTTATATTCTAAGTGGTTTATATTCAGGTACTTTATCACATTTCCCTATCTGTCCTGGTGAGTTCAAGCTCTATATGGTGTAGTTGGGGCAATGAGGGGATTGAGTAACTTGCCCAGGGTCATAAGGAGCAGTGAAGGATTTGAACCCACAACCTCAGGGTGTTGAGGCTGTAGCTCTAACTCTTGCACCACACACCTGGGATACTGTGTTGCCATGGTACAAATTATATCACAGGGATAGAGCTGATGAAAATAGAGTTGGGGGGTGATGCTATATATTAAAGAGGGAATTAAGACAGACAATAAAAATTCAGAAAGAAACAATTCTTATGCATATGAGAAATTCCATACAGTATGTGAAGGGAAAGAAAATACTGTTTTGTGTTCTTTTCCTTTTCTTAATTTTTTCTAAACTGCACTGATGTTGTAGTGAAGAGTGGTGTATAAATACCAATAAACAGACGATGATGACATGTTAGCTGAAATTAGAGAAGCCAGGAAATCTGTCAACACTATAATAATGGGTGATTTCCATTACGTCTGCTGAAATGTTCACGTGTTTTCCACAGTGGGGTGGACAAAGTCCTAAGAATTCATACTCATTCATATCAGGAGATTACAAATAATCATCGCGGTTTTTTTCTGGTGATCCTAAGAAGAGAATATCTGGCTCTTTCTCCCTAGGAATGACAAAGGGGATCACGAACAAATCGGAGAAGGTTATCATGCCGCTGTACCGAGCTATGGTGTGCCTTCAACTGGAGTAATGGTCGCCATACATGAAGAAGGACACGGTACTACTCAAAAGGATCCAGAGGAGAGTGACTAAAATGGTTAAGGGGCTGGAGGAGTTGCCGTACAGCGAGAGATTAGAGAAACTGGGCCTCTTCTCCCTTGAAAAGAGGAGACTGAGAGGGGACATAATTGAAACATTCAAGATAATGAAAGGAATAGACTTAGTAGATAAAGACAGGTTGTTCACCCTCTCCAAGGTAGGGAGAACGAGAGGGCACTCTCTGAAGTTAAAAGGGGACAGATTCCGTACGAACATAAGGAAGTTCTTCTTCACCCAGAGAGTGGTAGAAATCTGGAACTCTCTTCTGGAGGCTGTTATAGGGGAAAACACCCTCCAGGGATTCAAGACAAAGTTGGACAAGTTCCTGCTAAACTGGTGAGATTGGACTCATTTAGAGCACTGGTCTTTGAGCTAAGGGCCGCTGCGTGAGCAGACGGCTGGGCACGATGGACCCAGCAGCGGCAATTCTTACGTAGTAATCCCTGGCCTGTGCAAATGCCTCCTTCCTCTTCCAGAGCAATATGTTGGCAGCTCTTGGAAGGAGAGGTAAGAGGTCCTGGGAATCTCTCACATGCAGGTGATCCTACACCTTTAGCTCTTTCTGGCAATAAAATCCACACTGGTTCTCCCACCGCCAAAGTACTGCATAAATATATCTCATTCACTGCCAGATAAATTCATATCAGAGCCCCACCGTATGGTTTTGAAGAGCTGTTTTATTTTCCGGCACAGCTAGCAACGATAAAGCTTAGTGTGTAGGAAGTAATACGTCGGTATCTGTGTTTGCGTTCCTCAGCAATCATCTTGGGAGGTTAATCTCCACACTTGAGAGAGGAATGATGCTTTTGCAGCTCCCAACAATGCCGTCCGATACTCTGAGAGCCAGCCAGCAGCTGCTGTGCACAGCCACCTTGCATCCAGCCTCCGCATCGAGCCAAATGAATCCTTTCAGGAAGAGCGAGCGCAGCCAGGCCTCCCCGGAGCTCTCCCTGCAGACGCGGCTTCGGAGTCAGCACGCCACATGGTGTGCACACTGCATCTAGAGCCACACGGAGTCAGCAGGCTCAGGGAAGTGCCCTCATGGCAAAGCTCAGGGGTGGAAAAGAAATGTGACACGTGACATACCTATATTCCTTACCATTTTATTTACTAGCGGTGCTGATGCCCAAGGAGGAGTGAAGTCTCTCTCATAACCTTGTTACGTTTACTGAGATCTACTCCTAGCAAAAAAGACCTTCTTTTGGAGTCAGTGGGGTAGTAAGAGTGAGCGGCACCCCTCTCCTGCCCTCTTCCTTGCCCCCTCCTGATGTGCGTGCGGCCCCATTCCCTTCCCTTTTCAACTTCTCCAGCGTGAGCAGTACGCCCACGTCGGTGTTGACTTGTCCTTTCACGTCGTTTCTTAGGTGCGGGTCCTGGAAGTGATGTAAGACAGAGCGCCAATGCTGATGAGGGCAGCAACCTCGCACCGGGGAAGTAAAACAGGCAAAGGGGAAGGCAAGGGAGGGGGGGGGGTGCACGCGCAGCAAGGAGAGGAGCGGGTGCCAGAGAAGAGGAGGAGGAGGAGTGCCGCACCCTTAGGAAGTCTGTGTCCAGGGCGGACCCCCAGGGCAGACCCCCCCTCCACACCTTGCCACTGGATGGAGTCGCATGGTTGTCTGTGTCAGTCTGTGTTAGGACAGGAGAGTTAAACCCTGCTGAGCTAACCAGTTGCTGATAATCCTCGGCACTTAACCAAACATTGCTGCTGAATATCACCACTAACCAGCCACCCCCTAGTAGGCTAAGGGTGACGTTCCAATATTCAGTCTGATAACCAGCTAATGTTAGGACAACAAAATAGTTGTTCTAACTTTATGCACTGAGTTAACTGGGCACCACAACATGTAATTAAACTCTTGAATTTGTTGCCAGAGAATGTGGTGAAAGCACTTAGCTTAGCAGGGTTTTAAAAAGGCTTGGTAATTTCCTAAAAGAGAAGTCCATAGGCCATTATTGAGATTGCCTGGGGAAATCCACTGCTTATTCCTAGGATAAGCAACATAAAATCTGTTTTACTACTTGGGATCTAGCTAGGTACTTGGAATCTGGGTTGGAAACAGGACACTGGGCTTGATGGACCTTCGGTCTGTTCCATTACAGCAGTTTTTATGTTCTTATGTGAGCCAAGCATAGGACAATCAAGCCATTGTGACATCACTGATGAGGTTGCCTCTTAGGCATGGGTGAAATGAGACATTATGACATCACAATCTGAGCTCTGGAATGTTATTGCTATTTGAGTTTCTGTGAGGTACTTCGGACCTGGGTTGGCTACTGTTGGAAACAGGATACTGGGCTTGATGGACCTTCTGTCTGTCCCAGTATGGCTATCATTATGTATACCTGCGAGAACTCCAAAAAATAAGGAACTACTTTTCAGAGTCGGACTTCAGCCAACTACTCTATGCCTTGGTATTCTCCTGCATGGATTACTGCAATGTGCTATTCAACGGTCTCACGGCAAAGAACGTACTATGTCTCCAGCATGTACAAAACACGGTAATCAGACTTCTAAAATACCTCCGTGCCTGCGACCCTGTCTCCCAGGCTCTAGCGCTGGCTCACTGGCTGCACTTAGCCAAATGTATCTTCAAGGGCCTGATGCTAGCATTCAAATCCTTGCAAGACATGGCGCTGGGCGCGGTTAAGCTTCCTCCGTACGTGCCCAAAAGATCTCTCAGCTCCCAGGATGAAATACGTCTCAGAACGCTCCCTGGTCATTCCCTTCAACTGCAAACCACCAAACTACGTTCCTACTCCGCCTTCATACTGAGGCACTGGAATCGACTGCCCCCCCCCCCCCCCCCGTGGATCAGATCCCTTGAAGGACTCCTAAACTTTAAAAAAGCAATAAAAACACACCTCTTCAGTCGTCACCTAACTCCCCTGCCCATGATCAGTAGACTACAAAGAAATGTATGTTGGTACCGGATCCCAGTACGTGTCACTAGTGAAAAATCTAGTAAATTGTAACCTGTAAACTGTATTTTATTTATATTAATAGTAGCTGATCACTCGGCATTGCCCGGATATCCCAATCTCAGCAGCAAGAATGGCCCTCTCTATGGCACTGCATGTAAATATCTTCAGTGTTAGTTCCTGTATTTCTTCTGTTTCCTTGTTCTTTAATGAAGACACCCCCTTCCCACCCCCACAGTATTTCCCCCCAGATAGTAAGTGATATGTATACCAAGTTTGGTTGAAATGTCTCCATGCATGTCTCCATGGACCATTCGGGTCTTTATCTGCCGTCATCTACTATGTTACTATGTTACAATGTTACTATGTTGCATTTCAGAGTTATGCTCTCTCTTTCATATGCTGTAGTCTGGCCTCACGCTGCTGGACTCTTACTTTTCCTTGGAGGCATTACAGTAGTGTGACATCATTCCCCAAGCTTCACACAATTGGTCAGAGCAATATCTGTCTTTTTCAATGATTCTTTACGTGTCACCCCCCCCCCCCCCCCCCCCCCCACTCCCACAGCATTTCTTCATGTCAAGCAAGAATACAAGAAATTCTGGTATGTTTATGTACCCTACCCACAAAAGCCTGCCTTTTCAAGAGTCTTTTTTTTGGATAAGACAATTGCTTTTGAAACTGGAAAAATGAATTTTTGGATGAGCTCCTTAATTGCTCATTCACAATCTTATTACGTATTTAGAAAGTCGATGAAAACTTACCTGTTTGAAAAATTTGTACGATAATTTTTTTTTGTTGTATTCTCTGATTTTGTACTTTCACTGAAATGTAACAGTTCTTTTGATGTAACCACCCAGAACTATTGGTTGGGCGGTATACAAAAAATAAAAAGATTACTATTATTACTAGTCTTTAAGCCCATTACATTAACGGGTGCTAGAATAGATGTGTGTCTGTCTTTCTTTCTCTCTCCTTGGCAGCTTTCTGTCTGTCTTTCTTTCTTTATTTCTGTCTCTCTCTTTCCTCGGCTGTCCACCACCACCCCTTGCCTACCCCCCTGTCCAGCAGCAGCCCTTCTCCCTTCGTTTTACCTCCCCCTATTCAGCAGCACCCCTTCACTGCTCCCCCTGTCCAGTAGTAGGCCTTCTCCCTTCCTTTTACCTCCCCCCCATCTAGCAGCATCTCTTTCCTGCTCCCCCTGTCCAGCAGCATCCCTTCTGGCCCACCAGCAAGAACCTCATGTCCATCTCTCCCTCTCTTACTTCCTCTGTCCATATCTCTCTCTTCCCCTTCTGTCCCCTCCCTGAATCTCTCTCCCTCTCCCTATCTTGCCTCCTCCACATCCATTTCGCCCTTCCCCCTGCTTCCCTCACTCTGTAACACACCTCTGCCGACATCTACTCCTCCCCCCTCCTCCCTCCCGCCTGCTCATCCACCCGCCGAGTTTAACTTCAAAGAAAAGCGCTTCGCCACGCTGTTGCTGGCCTCGGTGTCTTCTGTCCACTGCGGCCAGCTCTAGTGGAAACAGGAAGTTGTCAGAGGGCAGGCCACAGTGGAGAGAAGATGGCGAGGCCATCTGCAGCACAGCGCAGTGCTTTTCTAAGAAGCTAAACGTGGCGGGTTGGTGAGCAGGTGAGAGGGAGGAGGGTGAGAAGTAGATGCTAGCAGAAGTGCCTGTGCCCCCCCCCCCCCTCGTTCCGTTGCCTATGGAATCAGCGGCGGCAGCGGTTTCTCTGGCAGTGAGTGAGGGCGGGAAGGGGGAGTCGCCAGCGTGTTCCCTGCCTCCGTGTTTGAAAATGGATTTCGGCACAAACCAAGACACCACGGTCGCAGGGAACACGCCGTCCTAAGTGCGCATGCGCTCTTAGGGTTTTATTATAGAGGATTACCAAGTTTGGTTGAAATCTGTCCATGAGTTTTGGAGTTATGCTAGAACATACATACATACATCCGATTTTATATACAGTACTAGCTGATGACCCGGCGTTGCACGGGTATTTAATTATAGCAATAACACTGTAAATGGATTCAAATAAAGATACTTTATAGTGGTGAATGAAATTATTGTTTTACAGCTTAATAAAAAGTACAATATTCAAATTATAATGTTAAATATTTGACAAAATGAATACAATACAACTAACGCAAAACGTGATTATAAACAACATTTTTAGTTTCACCTCCAGGAGCAAGAACATATAAATTGTTGGGTGAACCCACCCTTGAGCAAGCAACATAGAGTTGTGGGCCGAGAGACCCCCAGAACATAGCACCCCAGGTAGTGAGGGATCTACATACCAAGTTTCGTTCAAATCGGTCAAGCCGTTTTTGAATTATAGTGAGAATGGCAGCTTTTTACATTTTTTCCATTGACATGAATGGGTGAAATCTGATTTTCTGTTTGTAGCTCCGCCCACGTGTGCATTTGGGCCGCAAGACCCCCAGAACATATCACCCCAGGTAGTGAGGGATCTGCAAACCAAGTTTCGTTAAAATCGGTCAAGCCGTTTTTGAATTACTGTGAGAATGGCAGCTTTTTACATTTTTTCCATTGACATGAATGGGTGATATCTGCTTATCTGTTTGTAGCTCCGCCCACGTGTGCAGGTGGGCCGCGAGACCCCCAGAAAATATCAACCCAGGTAGTTGGAATTACTGTGAGAATGGCAGCTTTTTACATTTTTTCCATTGACATGAATGGGTGAAATCTGATTTTATGTCTGTAGCTCTGCCCACGTGTGCAGGTGGGCCGCGAGACCCCCAGAACATATCATCCCAGGTAGTGAGGGATCTGCATACCAAGTTTCGTTCAAATCGGTCAAGCCGTTTTTGAATTACAGTGAGAATGGCAGCTTTTTACATTTTTTCCATTGACATGAATGGGTGATATCTGCTTATCTGTTTGTAGCTCCGCCCACGTGTGCAGGTGGGCCGCGAGACCCCCAGAAAATATCAACCCAGGTAGTTGGAATTACTGTGAGAATGGCAGCTTTTTACATTTTTTCCATTGACATGAATGGGTGAAATCTGATTTTCTGTTTGTAGCTCCGCCCACGTGTGCAGGTGGGCCGCGAGACCCCCAGAACATATCACCCCAGGTAGTGAGGGATCTGCATACCAAGTTTCGTTCAAATCGGTCAAGCCGTTTTTGAATTACTGTGAGAATGGCAACTTTTTACATTTTTTCCATTGACATGAATGGTTGAAATCTGATTTTATGTTTGTAGCTCCGCCCATGTGTGCAGGTGGGCTGCGAGACCCCCAGAACATATCACCCCAGGTAGTGAGGGATCTGCATACCAAGTTTCGTTCAAATCGGGCAAGCCGTTTTTGCGTGATCGCGGCACATACATACATACATACATCCGATTTTATATACAGTATATAGATTAGATCCCTAGTATGTGTCAAGTTAGGATAAAAACTTGTACTGTAATTATGGCAAATCATAACCTGTTGACTGTATATATATATATTTTTTTTTGTATTTTATTTCTTTATTAGTTTTATAATTTTGACAATCAAAATCAAAACATATGAAAAAATATCATGAAATTAGAAATATCATTAAATCCACATAATTCAAAAAAAAATTTATTTACACAATACAGTTAGTCCACAGTCAAATGGAGACGGTGCTGAAGTTGCTGAAAATGTAACAAACAATTTATAGAGCCAAGAAAACCAAAAGGAGGCTCGACGGCCATGGAACATTCCGTAGAAACGGTCCGAGAATTGGAATTAATTATCACTTACTATCCTGAGAAGTAATAAACTTTGGGGTCCTTTTAAAAAGGCGCGGTAGCGGTTTAACGCGTGGAATACCGCGCGTTAAACCGCCTGCCGCACTAGTACCTAACACCTCCATTGACGAGGCATTAGGATTTTAGGCTGCCGCGGGGGTTACCCTCGTAACGCGCCTTGATAAAAGGAGCCCTTTGATAACTTATGCGGTTTGTAAAAAACATGACTGTATATTTTATACGTTTCTGAGCTTTTTGGGCAAAACGGGACAGAAAATGAATTCAATAAAACATAAGAATATAAAAATAGCCTACAGGGTCAGACCAATGGTCCATCCAGCCTTGTAGCCTGTCTTCATGGTGGACAATCCAGGTGACCAATAACTAGCAAAAAAAAAATAAAAATCCCCAAACAGTAACAACATTCCATGCTTTAAAAAACAATCTTTCAACCAGTTCTTAATGCGTAAGAGCATAGTAACATAGTAACATAGTAACCTAGTAACCTAGTAACCTAGTAGCATAGTAGCATAGTAACATAGTAACATAGTAACATAGTAACCTAGTAACCTAGTAGCATAGTAGCATAGTAGCATAGTAACATAGTAACATAGTAACATAGTAACATAGTAGCATAGTAACATAGTAGCATAGTAACATAGTAGCATAGTAACATAGTAACATAGTAGCATAGTAACCTAGTAGCATAGTAACATAGTAGCATAGTAACATAGTAGCATAGTAACATAGTAACATAGTAGCATAGTAACATAGTAACATAGTAGCATAGTAACATAGTAACATAGTAACATAGTAACATAGTAACATAGTAACATAGTAACATAGTAGCATAGTAACATAGTAACATAGTAGCATAGTAACATAGTAACATAGTAGCATAGTAACATAGTAACATAGTAACCTAGTAACCTAGTAGCATAGTAGCATAGTAACATAGTAACATAGTAACATAGTAACCTAGTAACCTAGTAGCATAGTAGCATAGTAGCATAGTAACATAGTAACATAGTAACATAGTAACATAGTAGCATAGTAACATAGTAGCATAGTAACATAGTAGCATAGTAACATAGTAACATAGTAGCATAGTAACCTAGTAGCATAGTAACATAGTAGCATAGTAACATAGTAGCATAGTAACATAGTAACATAGTAGCATAGTAACATAGTAACATAGTAGCATAGTAACATAGTAACATAGTAGCATAGTAACATAGTAACATAGTAGCATAGTAACATAGTAGCATAGTAACATAGTAACATAGTAGCATAGTAACATAGTAACATAGTAGCATAGTAACATAGTAACATAGTAACATAGTAACCTAGTAGATGACGGCAGATAAAGACCCGAATGGTCCATCCAGTCTGCCCAACCTGATTCAATTTAAATTTTTTTTTTTTTTTTTCTTAGCTATTTCTGGGCTAGAATCCAAAGTTCTACCCGGTACTGTGCTTGGGTTCCACCTGCCGAAATCTCTGTTAAGACTTACTCCAGCCCATCTACACCCTCCCAGCCATTGAAGCTCCTATCCCAAGACTTTCTCATTTCCTCAGAAGTCTTTCATGAGGTGCCTTTTGAAAGCCACAGGGGTCTTTTTATTAATGCGTGCTAGCCGTTTTTAGCGCACGCTAAACGCTAATGCGTCCATTATAGCCTAGCATTAACGATTAGCGTACGCTAATATTGAGGGCTCCTTTTACGAAGGTGCGCCAAGCGTTTTAGCGCACGTACCGGATTAGCACGCACTCAAAAGGAGGCGGCAATTTAGCACGCGCTATTCTGCGCATTAAGGTCCTAGCACACCTTCGTAAAAGGACCCCACAATGGCACACAGTGACTTGACGTAAGAAATCAAAGTCTGTAACGGCTGCTCTGCATCATGAGATATTTTAAACGCAATGGTTTCGGGCACATAACCCGTGCTAAGCCACAGACACGCGCGTGGAAAGAGTTCTGTTATTTTTAGAGGTGTTTGAAGAGGCCATGTCTCATAACTTAATTTAAACATTTCGATACACCTCACACTGTCCCGTAGGATGTGTTAAAAACTCCATCTACTAGAATGACAAAATAATTGCCATCATTTAGAACATATTGTAAACTGTTTCTATCCCATGTACTGTCAAATGTATCTTTATTGTAAACCTCTTCGAACTTCACGGTCTAGCAGTATATAAGAAATAAATTATTATTATTATTATTATATCCCTCAACTTTATTTTCTGACAAATAAATATCTTTTAAACCATATTAATGAAATGGGCAAATATTTGTTTGAATTTTTCCTTCATTTTTATGTTGACGGTATTGCAGGGTTATGAATACATAAGAAAAATATCATGTAACCCCCACCCGCCTTTTTTTTTTCTTTACTAAGCCAAGGTAGAGGTTTCTAGTCTACCATGGCTTGGAGTGGTAAATGCTTTGACGCTCATGGAAATCCTATGAGCGTCGGAACTTTTAATGCTCCGGGCCACGGTAGAAACCTCTATCACGGCATAGCAACATAGGACCAAAGAATGCTTCACAAAAATATCAGATCTAATCAATCACCCACAACCCAGCATTTTGCCAGTGCATTCTTATATAATCCCCCCTTTCCAGAATGCTCAAGGTAGAGATCAACATAATTACTCCAGTCCAACAGCAAAAATCATAATAATGAAAAGCACATAAGCTGTGCCAAGCTTATTCAGTCCGATGGTCCATTGAGCCCAGAATTCTCTCTCTGGCACAGGATTTCTGAGTCAACAGCAAATGGTGGAAGTCTGTTTTTATGTATTCCAGAAGAGAAGACAATTCCCAAGCTCGAAGGGGCTAAGAGAGCGAATAGAATGCTAGGTATAATCAAGAAGGGTATTACAACCAGGAACGAAAGAAGTTATCCTGCCGTTGTATCGGGCGATGGTGCGCCCGCATCTGGAATACTGCGTCCAATATTGGTCGCCGTACCTTAAGAAGGATATGGCGATACTCGAGAGGGTTCAGAGGAGAGCGACACGTCTGATAAAAGGGATGGAAAACCTTCCATATGCTGAGAGATTGGAGAAACTGGGTCTCTTTTCCCTGGAGAAGAGGAGACTTAGAGGGGATATGATAGAGACTTATAAGATCATGAAGGGCATAGAGAGAGTAGAGAGGGACGGATTCTTCACACTTTCAAAAAAATAAAAGAACAAGAGGGCATCTGGAAAAGTTGAAAGGGGACAGATTCAAAACGAATGCTAGGAAGTTTTTCTTTACCCAACGTGTGGTGGACACCTGGAATGCGCTTCCAGAGGGCGTAATAGGGCAGAGTACAGTACTGGGATTTAAGAAAGGATTGGACAGTTTCCTGCTGGAAAAGAGGATAGAAGGGTATAAATAGAGGATTTCTGCACAGGTCCTGGACCTGTTGGGCCGCCGCGTGAGCGGACTGCTGGGCACGATGGACCTCAGGTCTGACCCAGCGGAGGCATTGCTTATGTTCTTATGTAATTCTTTAAGGAATCACTTAGATTTAGGTGGCAAGAACATGCGGAGATGCTGACATTCTGCTCATGTACACATAAGTACACATGTACAAAACACTAGAAGGAGGAGAGTGGCATAGTGGTTAGAGCTGCTGCCTCAACAGCCTGCGGTTGTGGGTTCAAATCCCATGCTGCTCCTGGGTAAGTCACTTCAGGGAAAATTCTATAAGAAGCGCCCAAGTCTAGCGTGATCCAACTAAAATTGGGTGGTTTCGTGAGTCGTGCTGAGCGGCACCTATTTTGGAGGCGACCAATAAATAGGCCAGCTCTAGGCACAACGAAAACAGGCGCCCATGTGAGCACTGAAGCACGCTTAAGAGCAGCGATTCTGTAACAAGGTGCCTAACATGCATAGCTCCTATTTTTTTTTAAAAGCCGCCTTGTTACAGAATCGCTCTTTCTTGACAGGCGCCTAAGTTTCAATTAGTGCTGATTAAAAAGCTTAATTGAGCTTGTTGTTCAATTTAGATAGGCGCCTATCTAGTTGGCGCCTCCAAAATAGGTGCCTAACATTAGGAGCCGTATACAGAATTTGGGCCTTTATCCTCCATTGCCCCAGGTGCATTAGAGAGCATATGGGCCCACCAGGACAGATAGGGAAAATGCTTGAGTACCTGATTGTGAACCACTTAATACACCTTCTCCAAGTGATATGTTGTCAGGCACCATCAACTCAAGTTCAAGTCCTAGCAACTTGATGAATTCCAACCTAAAATGAAACCAGTTGTGTGCTGGTCCAAAAAGGTCCTCCAGCGTCATCCCCACGGTTGTTTTCAATGTGTCCAGCCATCTGATGGCAGATCGCCTTAGTAACTTAACATAGTAACATAGTAGATGACGGCAGATAAAGACCCGAATGGTCCATCCAGTCTGCCCAACCTGATTCAATTTAAATTTTTATTTTTTTTATTTTTTTATTTTTTAGCTATTTTTGGGCGAGAATCCAAAGCTTTACCCGGTACTTCTTCACCTGGCTCCTACGATCTTCCCAAACACGATGTCCTTCTCTAGCGATATCTCTCTTCTGATGGTGTGACCAAAATAATTTATTTATTTTTCTATACCGTTCTCCCAGAAGAGCCCAGAACAATTTACATAAATTTATTCAGGTACTCAAGCATTTTTCTCTATCTGAATTTTTTTGTGAAAAAGTATTTCCTAACGTTGCTCCAAAATCTACCAGCCTGCAACCTCAACTTTCCCATTTGTGAAAAAGATTACTTTATATATTAATACCTTTTTAAGTATTTAAATAATTGTATCATATTATCCCTACTCCTTCATATTGACATCTTCAAATCTCTTCTCATTTGTATTCTGACACAAGTCCCATATCATGTGTATCACCTTCCTCTGAACTGTCTACAGTATGTTTAGTAAAATATAGCCTCCAAAATTGAACACAGTATTCCAAATGAGGCCTTCCAAAAATAACTTATGAGCACGACAGAAGAGCGTGATTTGGGTTTGATTGTATGTGATGATATTAAGGTGGCCAAACAGGTTGAAAAGTTGATGGTGAAAGCTAGAAGGATGCTAGGGATGCATAGGGAGAGGTATGGCCAGTAGGAAAAATTGGTAGGACACGTAGAGAATTTCAGCTGGAAATGCTGCATTTTTAAATTTGTATTTTGTAAGACAGGAGTGGTGGGGAATGACTTGCTATGTACAAGAGATCCTCAACCCTGGCGGATGCCATTACATTAGGACATTAGGACATTAGAACACGGATGCCATTACATTAGGACATTAGGACACGGAAAAAGGAGGTATTGATGCCCCTATATAAAATTCTGGTGAGACCTCATTTAGAATATTGTGTACAATTCTGGAGGCTGCACCTTCAAAAAGATATAAAAAGGATGGAGTTGGTACAGAGGAAGGCTACTAAAATGGTGTGTGGTCTTCGTCATGAGGCATATGGGGACAGACTTAAAGATCTCAATCTGTATACTTTGGAGGAAAGGCAGGAGAGGGGAGATATGATAAAGATGTTTAAATACCTACATGATGTAAATGTGCATGAGTCGAGTCTTTTTCATTTGAAAGGAAGCTCTGAAATGAGATGGCATAGGATGAAGAGGTGATAGGCTCCAGAGTAATCTAAGGAAATACTACTTTACAGAAAGGGTGGAACAGTTTCCCGGTAGAGGTGGTAGAGACAGAGACTGTGTCTGAATTCAAGAAAGCCTGGGTAAGCACGTTGGATCTCTTAGGGAAAGGAGGAGATAGTGGATGCTGCAGATGGGAAGCTCTATGACCTCACAATGCAGGTGCACAGAGCCTTAGCCTATAGGAAGAGGAGATGCAAATGTTAAGAGCCTTAGCCAATAGGGAGAGGAGGAGATAGTGGATGCTGCAGATGGGCAGAGTGGATGGGCCATTTGGCCTTTAACTGCCATCATGTTTCTATGACATCTAGCAATGATAAGAACATAAGAATTGCCACTGCTGGGTCAGACCAGTGGTCCATCCTGCCCAGCAGTCCGCTCATGTGGCGGCCCTCTAGTTTCATGCCAGGATAGTTAGACCTATTTCCAACCTGGCACTGTCCATAAAGTTTTTAAAAACTGACCACTTAAAATTCTTTAATTTCCCCAGGAAACAGTCAATCTTACCTTGTGAAATACTAAAACAGTATCTTAAGGAGGTTCTTAAGATTAAAGTAGAGACCCTTCCATCAGATGTTGAGATCAACCCCAAATGTAATCTTTTGTGTTTAAAAGTGTGTTTTTGGCTAGTCTCAGCCGTCTCTTGTCCAAGCGGAAGAGCCCCAACCGTTTTAGTCTTTCCTCATACGAGAGGAGTTCCATCCCCTTGACCATCTTGGTGGCTCTTCTTGGAACCTTTTTTATTGCCGCTATATATAATTCATAAATATTTAGTCCCTTCGTGGTTGTTCAGTGAATGTTTTTCCTGATCTTTCTATGATTAGTTAATATATTTTTAAGAAAGGTCTTGGGCTTCACGTACAAACAGTTGCTGTGGGAACTTGTTTCTTTCTAAAATTTCTTTCTGAGAGACATAGTTAGCAACATGAGCTACTGTTACGATATGTTCTTCTACTGTCGGTTTGTACTAATTTAGCCTGGCTCTCATTTAACAGTAAAATAACACATCTTAACATCAGCCCACATTGATAACTTCTCACCTTAATTAAAGAGAAATGTCTCTAGAAATTGAAATCTCTGCTATGTGTATGAAAAGTGAGCATTCGACAAATCAGAAGTCTCCACTGATAATCGCTAAGTGCCACTGTACTTGCTCAAAACGAAAGAAAAAGCTGAATAGGTATGACTCTACCAGTTACGCATCATCAGCATAAAAAACTTTCGTCATTATGATTGAATGAGCTGTAGGCGTAAGTGCCGCGAGGGGAAAAAAATAAACGATAAGCTTCTTTTGTAAAGAACAAAGAGGTTCCACTTTATACGGCCAACGATGGTTTCGTGGCATAAACACCACTTCCTCAGGGCCACTGAACTTTCAAATAGTCAAACCTACAATCAAGTTTCAAGTTTATTATAAAAGTTGATTAATCGCCTATTCCAAATTCTAAGCAATGATATACCAGTATGCTGTAGGAATGGATTATAAAATATTTCATTGTAAAGTTTCTTTTATTTTTCTAAAAATTATTTTTTTTTTAAAAACCCCAATCCTAATGTTCTTTCCCCTACTAGATTTTCGTTTTCCTCTCTCTCGAGAAACCGCAATTTGTAACTTTTACCCACCTTTGTTCCTTCCCTATGTACCTCAGTTCGTCTGTATTGTCTGTTAGTGGTTTCTTCCCCCCCTTTTTATGGTTGTATATAACATATTTTTAATTGTTACTCGCTTAGTATGCAATAAGCGAATTATCAAATCTAATAAAACTTGAAACTTGATAAAGATGCAAAGTAAAAAGCCCCAAATGTTGCTTCTATGGGCATACAAACATGGCGCCTTAGCGTCATGTAAACCAGCGGGGATTTGTTCAATATTTTTTCCCTCCATTCCTCTTTTTATGATTTTGTGTATTAACCCTTTAATTGGGTTAGCATGCCTGTACTTTATCGGCCAATATTCAGAACAGCCTTTTCCAAGCTTCCTAGCAGTCTCCGACTCTGCCATGCAAATGTAGGACAAGAGATGGAGTGGGCTTCAAGTGGGAGTGGAGGAGGGAGCGGGAAAGACGGTAAACACACGCAGCACAGAAGGGAGGGAGAGAGAAGGATGTGTTGGGACTTGAGAGGAAGGCGCTGCCTGCGGCTTTCAGCAAAAAAAAAAAAAAAAAAATGACTAGCAGTGAGGAGGAAGCCAGCGGATAGCTTTTGGACAAGTTCCTGGAGGAAAAGTCCATAGTCTGTTATTGAGAAAGACACAGGGGAAGCCCTGTATTGATAGCATGGAATATTGCTACACCTTGGGTTTTAGCCAGGTACTAGTGACCTGGATTGGCCACCGTGAGAACGGGCTACGGGGCTTGATGGACCATTGGTCTGACCCAGTAAGGCTATTATTATGTTCTTATGGAGGTGAAAAATGAAGAAATGCAATGGGGTTAGGGTTGCCAGATTTTCCAATTGGAAAATCTGAACCCCCTAGACCCGCCCCCAGTCCTGTCCGAGCCCCACCCTCCGCTCCCCGCTGCCTGCTCTTGTCCACAAATCACATGATTTGAGGAGGCTTTTCAAAACCTGGACAAAGTGCCGGGTTTTGAAAAGCCGTCTGAATCCCCGAACATGTCCTCAAACGGAGGGCATGTCTGGAGAAATCTGGGTATCTGGTAACTCTAAGTGGGGTTCAAGCAGGAACTGACATGATGGAGAGGGGGCAGGAGGGATGTTTTGGTTTAGTAAACACCTCTATGCCTACAACTGGATGAATCTTTAGTGACAGAGCTCTTGACAAACTGGAAGTTTATTTCTTTATCACATAATCGGCAATGCAGTTGTTCTGTGTGGTGAAAACAAGAAATAGTTCTTAATAATCAATACAAATACCCAATAATGGTGAAATTGGCACAGATGTCTGTCAAATTATTAGCTCAAAATGAACAAGCAAATGCCAGCACTGCCTGGTAGCTTGTGCTTTAATAAAAATAAACATAACAGCAATTTACAGTGGTACCTCGGAATCCGAATGCCCCAGAACTCGAACGTTTTGGAATCCGAACCTTTTTTTTTTGTAGTAAATTTTGCCCCAGAATCCGAACTCTGCTTTGGAATCCGAACACCCTGCACATTGTATGTGTGTGTTTATGCCCCTAAAATCCAGTGTATTTACTGTTAAAATTTGAGTTTGTGGGAGCCAGGAACGGATTAATCCAGTTTCCATTATTTTCAATAGGAAAAATTGTCTTGGAACTCGAACGGGGTTCTGGAACGGATTAAGTTCGGATTCCAAGGCATCACTGTAATACAAATTACATCAGCAGTGATGATATAAACAGAGTATCCAAGGTTAAATTTTCAGGAGAGAGATCAGGAAGCTAAGGCAAAAAGGAGCCTGCTTTTCCCTCCTGCGCTAGCCGAATTGTAGCAACTTGTCTGAAAACGTTCCTCTTTCCACATTGCTGGGCTTCAGAAGATAGCCAGGAAAATCTCTGTCTTTAGTTCTAATGAGCTTTATCTCTGACAGGGGAGGAATTAGGAAGATCCCTTCTTGGAATACTTGAAGGGGAGGACGGGGATTTGGTGTCTGATGTGTTAAATATTTTGGACCGTGGCCATTCAGGGCTTTATACAGCAGTATTAAGACCTCAGCTTGGCCCTGAAGGCTGTGGGAAGCCCGTTATGTTTTCTGAAGAGTGTGAGTGATACGAGGGACTCTTCCCATAGCATTTTGTCTATGTTGCGATTTTGCTTGTGATCTCTGTGGCAAACGTCTGTAAAGTGCGTTACAGCACTCTGGTTTTGGAATTAATAAAGCTTGTATTACAAAGGCAAAATCACTGACTTCTAAATGTGGTTTAAGCTGCTTGGGCTCCTCCAAATTAAAGAATGGCATGGAGACAAATTTTTCCCTGTTGTCCCAACAGGAACTCAAATTTCCCCACGAGTTTTGTTTCTGTCTCTATTTATATATTCAATTTTCTATACCCTTCTCCCAGGGGAGCTCAGAATTGTTTACATGAATTTATTCAGGTACTTAAGCACTTTCCCTTTCTGTCCCAGTGGGTTTACAATCTATTTAATGTACCTGGGGCAATGAGGGGATTAAGTGATTTGCCCAGGGTCACAAGGGGCAACTTGGGTTTGAACCCACAACCTTAGGGTGGTGAGACTATAGCTTTAACCACTGTCCCACTCTAAAAATCAAACTGTAGCAAACATGATGAGCAAAAGTATAGGACAATCAAGCTATTGTGACATCACTGATGAGGTTGGCTCTTAGGCATTGGTGGAATGAGGGAGGCATTATGATGTCACAATACCAGCTCTGCTTATCAGAGGCTGAAACTTTTCACACTATTTATTTATTCCATTTTCTATACCGTTCTCCCAGGGGAGCTCATAATTGTTTACATGAATTTATTCAGGTACTCAAGCACTTTTTCAGTCCCAGTGGGCTCACAATCTATCTAATGTACCTGGGGCAATGAGGGGATTAAGTGACTTGCCCAGGGTCACATAGAGCAGCCTGGGTTTGAACCTACAACCTCAGGGTGCGGAGTCTATAGCTTTAACCACTGCACCCCACAGTGTTTGAGGCGTGTGAAGATGAGGACGGAGCTTGCAGGAATGGGGAAGGGACAGGAAAAGAATTGATGGGACAGGGAAAAATTTGTCCCCGTGTCATTCTCTACTCCAAATATCTATTTCATAGACAACATGGAGATATAATTGAACTGCAAATTCAGAAGAGTGGGCTTAGGTAGCTAGGAGTCGTTGACATGCCACTGGGTTTTCAAAGCACAACATGTGCGTGGCTGGGGGGAGGGGCGTCACCCCTCCCTCCCCCCGAGTGCCTCCGCCCTGAGCGCCTCTCACCCTTGCTATACCACTGATACCTGAATCTACTTCTCTCGAACAAAAGAGAGAAGGGTTAATGAATGTCTGGCAGCAAGTAAAACTTTAATGCTGCCTATTGGAAATCAAAGACTGGATGACTGTAAACAAGCTACAATTAAATGCATCCAAAACCAAACTTCTCTGGATTCATAAGAAAAACTGACCCTCAAGCCTTGCATTGAAAAATGCTGGTATAGAAGGACTAAGGTTGACATAGACTCTAAAGAATGACACGGGATGATTTCCAGCCACTGGCCCTCAAGCCTTGCATTGAAGAATGCCGGTGTCGAGGGACTGAGGTAGAGATAGACAGTAAAGAATGACACGGGATGGTTTCCAGCCACTGGCCCTCAAGCCTTGCATTGAAGAATGCCGGTGTTGAAGGACTGAGGTTGAGATAGATGCTAAAGAAGGACACGGGATGGTTTCCAGTCACTGACCCTCAAGCCTTGCATTGAAGAATGCCAGTGTCGAAGGACTGAGGTTGAGATTGACGCTAAAGAAGGACACGGGATGGTTTCTAGCCACTGCCCCTCAAGCCTTGCATTGAAGAATTGCGGTGTAGAAGGACTGAGGTTGAGATAGATGCTAAAGAAGGACATGGGATGGTTTCCAGCCACTGTCCTTCAAGCCTTGCATTGAAGAATGCTGGTGTCGAAGGACTGAGGTTGAGATAGACACTAAAGAATGACACAAGATGGTTTCCAGCCACTGAACCTCACGCCTTGCATTGAAGAATGCTGGCATAGAAGGACTGAGGTTGAGACAGACACTAAAGAATGACACGGGATGGTTTCCAGCCACTGAACCTCAAGCCTTGCATTGAAGAATGCCAGTGTAGAAGGACTGAGGTTGAGATTGACATGGGATGGTTTCCAGCCTCTGCCCCTCAAGCCTTGCATTGAAGAATTGTGGTGTAGAAGGACTGAGGTTGAGATAAACGCTAAAGAAGGACACGGGATGGTTTCCAGCCACTGCCCCTCAAGCCTTGCACTGAATAATGCCGGTGTAGAAGGACTGAGGTTGAGATAGACACTAAAGAATGACACGGGACGGTTTCCAACGGTTATCTGCAGGGACAGGAGTGGTAATGAATTTTGTCACCATGCCATTCTCTGCTTGGAAGTATAGACATCACTTTGTACGAGCCAAGGTACAAAGGAGAATCCTGAGTAGGATCAGAGAAGTGAAAGGAGAGAAATAATGAGAACAAGGCCTTCTAATACACAAATAAAGATTAAGAAGGGAAAAGATCTTGGTTTATAAACTGTTAAAAAAGGAATATAAATACAGATGGCATTTATCTGCTCAGCTAGAGAAAATGGATACTTCTTGGTGACAGTAAGACCTGATTACTTTTCTCCCTGGAATTAGGACCCCTATTATAGGTGATTTAGAATGTGTTGGCCTGTATAATTTAAACCAACCTAGTCAAACATAAGGAATGATGTAGTGGAATGCCACAATGTCAAGAGTTACCCTGGTCAAGACCCCTCTCCTGGTATATTTCCCAGAGGATATTTCCCCGGTTGCTATCTGCAGAAATAAAAGCAAGTGAACAAGTTGTGGGTGATATATTTTTATTGGACTAACAATGACAGCTATGCTTGCTTTATCAGGTCAATGTCGAATGGACTGGTGACAACAAAGACCAAATAAAGCAGAGATTGCACAATAACGTCAGTGAAGGTCTTGTAAGCTGTGAAGAGTTGTAGCTGTTAGGTTGCGTTTCCTGTCACGTGACTCTTCTCATTTGCTTCTCCAAATGTACAGTCTTTTCCAGCCTCTCTTTAATGGAGTACTGTGGCTGATCCACATCAAGGGCAATTCTGTAACAAGTTGCTTACACCTAGGGTTATCAGACGTCCGGATTTCCACAGCCGTGTCCTCCTTTTGAGGACTTGTCCGGGGGTCTGGATGGGTTTTCAAAACCCAGCACTTTGTCCGGGTTATGAAAAGTTTCCAACAAATCGCCATCGGGCAGGACGGCAGGCAGCGGGGGCAGAGCTGGGGCGGGGCTAGGGAAGGATTGGGGGCGGGACTGGGGCATAATGGGGCGGGGATGGGTACAACTGGGTGGACCTGGTGGGCGGGTCTAGGGGGGGTCTGGATTTTCCATTTGGAAAATCTGGTAACCCTACTTACATCTATACTCCAATGGCATGTCTAAATATAAATTTACCAACGGACTAATTTGCATTCTACCAAGACCTGCTCAACTGGAATAGCATATATTTGTAAGGGGAGAACTCACATAGGCAGGGCTGATATTTAATTTAGAGGGTACAGAAAATTGCCCATGTGTAAGGTGGCGCCCCTCCCCCATCCTCTTCCCTGCCTCATGCCGTGCTTGTGCCCCTTCCTTTCTCCCGTACCTTTTTTAATTCTCCGGTGTAAGTGGTATTGGCTCCCTCTTTGACGTCACTTCTTAGGCGTGGGTCCTGGAAGTGATGTCAGAAAGAGCGCTGATTCCGACGCAGGAAACAACCTCACTCTGTGGAAATAAAAAAAAGATACAGAGGAAGACAAGGGGCACGCGTGCGTGGCAAGGAGAGAAGCAGGGGGCAGAAAGAGAGATACTGCGCCCTTAGGAAGACCACACTCATGGCGAACCGCCTCTGACCCCATTTACCCCAGCTTTAGGGTAGCTTAATTGGGGGTGCCCATATGTTAGGCTGATATTTTTTAAAGACACTCAGGCACTCGGGCCCGAATTCTGTATAGGACGCCCGGTCTCAGAAGCCAATAGGCGTCCTATACAGAATCACACCTAAGCTCCCCTAAAGTGAACCCAATTCTCTAACCGACGTCCATGTTACAGATCCCTGTTAGAGAATCGGGTTGTAAGTAGACGAGGCCACTGAGCTCATCGCAGCAAGCAATCTCCCTGCTGCAATAAGGTTAGCGGCTGCAGCAGTCCGTCCTGCCCAATCACCGGCAGGGGAAATTGGGTAGAACCCCCCAACCCGCGAACGATCGCCGGAAGGAGGGATGCCCAACCCTCCTACCGGAACACCCCTCTGAATGATCGCTGATAGGAGGGTTGCCCAATCCCTCCTATCAGAACTCCCTACTTGCCTCCATAGAGTGTGACACCCTCCACCTGGACCCACCTCCCCCCCCACCCATATCTCCCCAGACTCCACTCCCCGGAACCCCCTCTAACCTTTTAGGAAGGCTGGCTGGGTCTTCCCTCAATTCAGCCAGCAGGCCAACCTCTGAATGAAGTGGGCCTGCCCTTTCTAGTGCATTGTGGGATGCTCTGGGAAGGGGCCTAAGGCCCCACCCATAGGAGGAGCCTTAGACATCTGGGAAAACCGGAACCTGTGGTCTTATTGGTGAGAAAATAGTTGAAGGTACTTGGACATAAGAACATATGAATAGCCATACTGGGTCAGACCAATGGTCCATCAAGCCTAGTAGCCCATCCTCACGGAGGCCAATCCAGGTCACTAGTACCTGGCCAAAACCCAAGGAGTAGCAACATTCCATTCTACTGACCAAGGGCAAGCAGTGGCTTCCCCATGTCTTCCTCAATAACAGACTATGGACTTTTCCTCCAGGAAATTGTCCAAACCCTTATTAAAACCAGCCACAACCTCTGGCAATGCATTCCAGGGCTTAACTATTCTCTGAGTGAAATAATATTTCCTCCTATTGATTTTAAAAGTATTTCCCTGTAACTTCATCGAGTGTTGATAGAGTGATAAACCAATCCACTTGTATTCGTTCTATTCCACTCGGGATTTTGTAGATTTCAACCATATCTTCCCTCAGCCATCTCTTTTCCAAGAAGAGGAGCCCTAACCGTTTTAGTCTTTCCTCATACGAGAGGAGCTCCATCCCCTTTATCATTTTGGTTGCTCTTCTTTGAATCTTTTCTAGCGCCGCTATATCTTTCATGAGATAAGACCAGAATTGAACACCCCATCAAAAATGGACCTGAACTCATAGCCACCTGACCAGGGCCACTCTGTGCTGCTGTCACTCTGGGATCCTTTTCCACTGCTGCTTCACTTCTCTGCACTCTCCCGCTGTGGTCCCCACAGCAATGGCGCCAGATACACTGGACTCGATAGTTGCCCTGATATCATCCAAATGCGCCGTTCCTAGCGCTGCCACTCCCTCACACTGGCTGAATTTTCCAAGAGTACTCATGCTTCAGGAGACAGCGAAATGCTGCTGTCCACGAACAGGAGCGCTAATGCCTCATCCTCACTGACATTCAACAGACCCCCGGATGATAGTCTGATGGCAAACTGCTGCATTGAAGTTTGGGAAAATTTCGGCATTGAGGAGAGAGCCACGGATGCTGCCGGGCTCTAATTTTTACACGGTGCTTCAAAGGCATCTTGGAGGTAATGAAAGTTGTCACTATAACTCAGTGGTCTCAAACTCAAACCCTTTGCAGGGCCACATTTTGGATTTGTAGGTACTTGAAGGGCTGCAGAAAACATTGTTAATGTCTTATTAAAGAAATGCATGCATGTTCTCCCCTTCTTTGCAGCATCCTCCAGCTTCCTCCCTGGTGGGTCTTCCAGTCTTAGTTTCAGCTAATTATCGCAGCCTGCAGAGAGGATCACCGGTGCTGCAGCGTTCCTTGCAGGCTGCCATCGGTCTCTACAGCACGTTCCCTCTGTCGTGGTCTCACCCCTCCTCTGATGTCAGGGGCAGGATCGAAGCAGAGGGAATGTGCTGCTGAGGACAATGGCAGCCTGCAAGGATCACTACAGCACCGGCAATCCTCTCTGCAGGCAGCGGTAATTATCTGAAGGTAAGAGCGGGAGGCCAGGGGGGGGGGGAAGCCGGAGGACACTGCAAAGAGCGGGCAGCACTAGTACAGATCGAGGGCCACAAAACAGGACCTGGCAGGCAACATGTGGCCCTGGGCCGCAAGTTTGAGACCACTGCTATAACTCAGCTTTAGTCTGCCATCTTGACCCTCCCCAGTTCATATTCTCTTCCTGTGATTCAATGGGCCTGCAAGAGCTGAACTAGAAAAAGTTACTCTGCGGTCATTCCTGAAGGAGGCAGTGATGCTGCATTGGGGTTAGTGAAGTGAAAGTAACCTTGGCAGTGGTAAAATTTATATATCTAACTAGTGTTTAAGCCCTTTACATTAACGGGTGCTAGAATAGATATGTAGACTTTTAGCACAATTGGGCACTGAGGCATTTCTTTCTTTCTTTCTTTCTGTCTCTCTCCATGCCCCCTGTTTTTCTGTGTGTCTGTCTCTCTTTCTTTCTTTGTCTGTCTCTCTCCCTGCCCGCTGTCTGTCTATCTTTCCTTCTGTCTCTCCTTGCCCGCTGTCTGTCTTTCTTTCTTTCTGTCTCTCTCCCTGCCCGCTGTCTGTCTTTCTTTCTGTCTCTCTCCATGCCATCCTGTCTTTTTGTGTGTTTGAATTTCTTTCTTTCTGTTTGTCTGTCTCTCTCCTTGGCCTCCTTTCTATCTGCCTTTCTTTCTTTTTTTCTGTCTCTTTCCCTGCCTGCTGTCTGTCTGTCTTTCTTTCTGTCTCTCTCCATGCCCTCCTGTCATTCTGTGTGTCTTTCTTTCTTTCTGTCTGTCTTTTTTTCTGTCTCTCTCCCTGTTCACTGTCTGTTTGTCTGTCTTTCTGTCTCTCTCCATGCCCTCCTGTCTTTCTGTGTGTCTATCTTTCTTTCTTTCTTTCTGTCTCTCTCCCTGCCTGCTGTCTGTCTGTCTTTCTGCCTTTCTTAGGCAAGATGTCCAATCACAGCTCTCCTCCCTTTTACTTCCGGCTCCTTCCTGTGTGTACACCTGGCAGCGGTGCCTTGATCCCTAGAGGCCTGGACATTTGCCGTTCGTCGAGGCACAGGCTGAGGATGGAGGACGGAGGTGGAGGCCGATGGAGAAACCGTGGCAGGCTCCTACTGCGCATGCAGCAGCACGGAGACAGGGATCATGAAGCACGGACGCATGGAATTTCAACTGCGCATGCGCACTAAGGACTTTATTATAGTGGATGAACAGGAAGATTCCAGAAGCATATTCCAGTGTAGCGGCTGCAGTTGCTTTGGGTATGTTACCCAAAGATGATAAAGAGGGTTGGCGAAAGCTAGAAGGCTGTTAGGGTACAAAGGGAGATATATGGCTAAGATAAAAAAGGAGGTATTGATGCCCCTATATAAGGCTTTGGTGAGACTTCATTTAGAATATTGTGTACAATTCTGCTGCACCTTCAAAAAGATATAAAACGGATGGAGTCGGTCCAGAGGAAGGCTACTAAAATGGTACGTGGTCTTCGTGATAAGGCGTATGGGGACAGACTTAAAGATCTCAATCTGTATACTGTGGAAGAAAGGCGGGAGAAGGAAGATATGATAAAGATGTTTAAATACTTACGTGGCGTAAATGTGCATGAGTCGAGTCTCTTTTATTTAAAAGGAAGCTCTGGAGTGAGAGGGCACAGGATGAGGTTAAGAGGCGATAGGCTCCGGAGTAATCTGAGGAAATACTTTTTACGGAAAGGGTGGTAGATGCGTGGAACAGTCTCCCGGAAGAGGTGGTGGAGGCTGAGACTGTGTCTGAATTCAAGAGGGCCTGGGATAGGCACGTGGGATCTCTCAGAGAGAAGAAGAGATAATGGTTACTGTGGATGGGCAGACTGGATGGGCCATCGTGTTTCTATGTTTGACATAAAATTAATTGCAAAGAAAAATAAGGCAGCATGAGAAATAAGCAATTACAAACATTGTGATTTGACAAATTGCAGAGTCTTGAGCCGTTCCAAGATTAATGAGCTGGGCCCCCGATCCTGCTCTCATCTTAAACAAAAAAAAAAAAAAATCAGTTTTAAATAGTGAATGTAATCAACGTAAGCTACTTTCAAGGCTCTGGGTACTTCTGAGCACATATACAGTACTCGATGCTCTCTCACACACTCAGGCAAAGATATAAAGCCAGCCAGTTCTGTTTTCTCTTACAGCCATGCTAGCAGGGGACAGAGGTAATTTCATTCCTATCTAAATTTAATCTTTCTCTTCTGATTAACCCACTCTGCAGCTATGCTTTCCTCTTTCTGCTGTGCCAAAACAGCTTAATTTTAGCAAATCCACTCCTACCAGGATAGGCAGACAGTCTGACTCATGAAATGGGTCTGATTTGGAAATAATTTGATTTTTAAAAAAGCTTCTGTTCAGCCAATCCTATTGCATGACCAGCTGGCACAGTAAAGAGCAGCAAAAAGCATTAAAGTTTGCCACTGTGGAAACCAAATTGATTCCAGATTTAGACCTATACCAGCGATTTCAGAGGGAACAAAATGTTGCTATCTCTGGCCCATTAAATTACAGACAATGCATGACCTATGCTCCTTCCATCATTCCAGGCCACTCATTTAAGTGGCAGAGAAAGTCACAGCTTTATTGAACAACCAATCCTGCTTTTGCTCAGAATTAACTTTTCCCTACCCTTTTCTAATGTCCATTTTTTTTAAAAAAATTATTCTTTATTCATTTATGACATCAAATACATAGTGCAAACATATGAACAATCAAGTAATATAACATACTGCCCTCTATTCCAATAAATCATATAAAGCTGTTTAACCCCCCCCCCCCTCCTGGATCTGTATAACAATCTTTCATGAATCAAAGGGAAATAATATTACTAACTCATAGCTTACAATATTTTGTTAACGGGCCCCAAATTTCCTTAAATTTGCTATGGTGTCCCCTCTGTCAGGAATTAATGTTTTCAAACTTATAAATCTGGCATAGGGATTCCCACCAGAAACTATCATTTAAGTTATCCCAGCTTTTCCAATTTTTCCTTATCAGCTGCACGGCTGCTCCTGTCATGATGAGGAGCAATTTGTTCTGGTTTGCATTAATTGGTTTCTTAGGTAATAGTATCGTTCCAAACAATATTATGTCATATGATAACGAAAGTGGAACTTCCAAAATCGTAATAATTTGACCCCCAAATGGATTTCCAGAATTCAGGGCACAATAATATAGCAAATGATCCAAAGTCCCTGTATCAAGATGATGCCAGCATCTATTAGACTTAGAAGTATCTAACCTTTGTAACCTAAGAAGGGTTCCAAAAAGATCTAGGCAGCAAGAAAAGCCAAGTCTGTCTCATAGATGCTGATACTGTACACCTCATCCTCCAATTCCAAATTCGTGGCCATTGAGATGCAGAAATCTTCTGCTTTGTCTCAATGCTCCAAATGTCTTTAAGACTAGTTTTTGGCTTTTTATTCACAAATTCAGATATCAATTTACTAGTCATTAAGCCCGTTACATTAACAGGTGCTAGAATATATGTCTGGCTGTCTTTCTGTCTCTCTCTCTCCCTGGCCCCCTTTCTCTGTCTGTCTTTCTGTCCCTCTCCCTGCCCCTGTGTGTTTCTTCCTTTCTTTCTGTCTCCCTCCCTCCCGCTGTCTGTCTGTCATTATTTCCCTCCTTTTCCCTGTGCAGCAGCATGTTCACCCCATTTCCCTGTGCAGCAGCAACAGCATTTCCCTCCTCCCCCCACTTTCCTTTGCAGAAGCAGCAGCGGTATTTCCCTTCCCCTCCAGGTCCCTGTGAAGTAGTAGCAGCATTTTCCCCCCACCCCCATTCCCTTCTCTTACCGCGAGCTGTCCTGCTCCATTCAGCCCCTCCCCTTTCCCTTCCCATGGCCTAGCCTGCATTCCTGTAGCTGGAGTCCTGTTCTTTTTGGGGGCCCCCCTTCCCTTCCCGTGGGTTGGCCTGCTGTGGTCGAAGGTTTTTTTTTAAGTTTAAAAGTGCTGGCTCCTCTCACGATCCCCGCCAGCGTCGGAAGCCTTTTCCGACACTGGTGCAGGCTCGTGAGAGGAGCCGACACCGCAGCTTGAGAGGTGGAGAGCAGGGAGTCCAGCACTGTCCTGGCGTTCACGGAGAGAGGGAGCAATGTATGCGCGTATGCGCACTCCTGCCGTCCACGGACCTACGGATCACAGATCACGCAGGTAAGAGTGCGCATGCGCGGCTAGGTTTTTATTATATATGATACCACTGGGCAGCTTGATGTCCTAGGAAATCCGTCTGGAAGCATAAGACTGGCAAACTGTACTGATCTTTTAAATTTCACCATTCAGGGAACCCTTTCTGAATAGCCTGCTTCAACTGCAACCATTATAATGTTTGGGACTTCGAAATACCAAAAGATTGTTGCAGTTGTGAAAACTCAAGCATCTTCCCATTTGAAATCCCATCATCTAATGTTCGTATACCTGCCTAATGCTTCCAAATGACCTTATATCCGCCAATTTGAATCTTGGAGTTCAACCATAGGGACTGACATGTGGAATGAAGAATTGGAATCGGTGTCAAGTTATTTACAAATTTTAATGTGATGTCCTTAATTGTATTCTTTTCTGATAATACTATATTTCACCCTCTGTCCTCTTGTCTCCTGTTTGTCTGTTGGTCTTGTCCATGACATGGCTTTTGTTAATTATTTTAATTTTTTCCCCCTCATTTTAATTGTACTGTACATCGCCTAGAACTCTGATAGACGATTAATCAAATTTTTAATTTTAATGTGACTGGGTACAGTCACAGTGACCAGGGGCCAGCTCACTGCCATCTGCACTAGCCTGCACCCCTTCCTGTCATGCATCCACCAGTGCCTCTTGGGTGGCACTGAACCTGACCTTATATCCCTAGTTGTACCAAGTCCTCCGCCATAGAACCCACAGGGATCCCATTAACTGGCTCAGGACCCAGCCTTCCCTAGTTGCAACTCCAGGTTCCTCTCCAACACTTGCACACCAGTGGACGCCAAACCAAGGGTGAGCAAGAGACAGGAAAGAGGTTGAGCCCACCATCCAGTTTTAAGAAGGGTTTGGACAATTTCCTGGAGGAAAATTCCATAGTCTGTTATTGAGAAAGACATGGGGGAAACCACTGCTTGCCCTGGATCGGTGGCATGGAATGGTGCTAGTTGCTACTATTTAGGGTTCCGGAATCATTTGTTACTCTTTGGGATTCTGGAATCTTGCTATTATTTAGGATTCTGAATGGAATGTTGCCACTCCTTGGGGTTCCGGAATCTTTTGTTACTCTCTGGGATTCCGGAATCTTGCTATTCTTTGAGATTCTGTATAGAATGTTGCTACTCTTTGGGTTTTTGCCAGGTACTAGAGACCTGGATTGGTCACCATGAGAACAGGCTACTGGGCTTGATGGACCATTGGTCTGACCCAGTAAGGCTAGTCTTATGTTCTCAATCTCAAGGTACTGAGGCTGTACTCTAACCACTAAGTCAAATTCTCCAAAATCATTTGGAAAGGAAAATCAAGCTAAAATAGATAATCAAAATGTTTTGGGCAAATGTGAGCAATTTGAAGAATCTGAAAGAAAGACTACTTAATAAATAAAAGAATAAAACTTATGAAAATGTACAACACTTTGCCAAAACCATTTCAGAAGAAAATGGGACTCTTGGAGTCTACCAGACAGTGGCGTAGTAAGGGGAGGGGAGGGGAGAGGGTGCCAGCACCCCTCCCCCTCTTTGCCCCACCTCTTCCCACTCCTTCCCTTCCTCACCACGTGTGCTTTCCCCCTTCCCTTCCTCGCGACCACGTCGTCTCTCTCGCTGACATCACTTCTAGGTGCCACGCATAGGACGTGACGTCAGCGGGAGGGACGACGGGGTCACAAGGAGCACGTTGAAGTTCTTATTGCTCGTAGCAGTGAACAACTAGAGGTAGTGGGGAAGAGAAGGGAGGGGTATTGTGATGTCATAATGCCTCATCAGTGATGTCACAATGGCTTAATTGTCATTACTTGCCTCACTGTTGCTACGTTTTGATTTCTAGAGTGGTGCAGTAGTTAAAGCTGCAGCCTCAGCACCCTGTGGTTAGGGGTTCAAATCCCACGCTGCTCTTTGTGACTCTAGACAAGTCACTTACAATAATTCCTCCATCACCCCAAGTATATTAGATAGATTGTGGGACACACAGGGAAAAGTACTTGAAGAAATTAATGTAAACTGTTCTGAGCTCCCCTGAGGAGAACAGTATAGAAAATGGAATAAATAAATAGTGTGAAAAGTTTCAGCCTCTGATAACCAGAGCTGGTATTGTGACATCATAATGCCTCATTCCACCAATAAGAGCCAACCTCATCAGTGATGTCACAATGGCTTCATTGCTCTAGACTTGACTCACGATACTATATTTTGATTTCTAGAGTGGTGCAGTGGTTAAAGCTCCAGCATCAGCACCCTGAGGTTGTGGGTGCAAATCCCACGCTGCTCCTTGTGACCTTGGGCAAGTCACTTAATCCCCCTGTTACCCCAGGAATATTAGGTAGAGTGTGAGCCCACCAGGACAGATAGGGACAAATGCTTCAGTACCTGAAGAATGTAATCTACTTAGGCTATAAGTAGGATATAGATATCAAAGAATAATGAAATATACAGCATTCTGCAGACAACTATTGAATGGAAAGCAACAGGAGGGAACTTTCAGATGCAGACAAAAAAGGTATTGAACCTGATAACTACAGGCCAATAATTAGCCTTCCCACCACTTCAAAAACGGTTCACTGGAATTATAGTTAATGTAATGTCTGTCCACATAGAGCCAAAGGCAAGTTGCAGCATTTGGATAAATGGTTAATGCAGTTGGGGGAGGGGGGGATTTCGAAAACCCAAGAGGAACCAAAGACCAATTCAAAAAGCATGAAAATAAATCTTTTCCTGGCTAGGATTAGTTACAAGAAGGCATTTGATTCACGCTCTAATAACTGGATCACAAAATGTCTAAAAATGATTGGGGTGAGTAAAAAAAAATCAGAGAGTTTATAAAATAATCAATGGCTTCCTGGAAGATAAGCAGAGCGAACAAGGAGACAGAGGCACTGGAGATGTCAAATCCAGCCTATGGTCACAAATCCTTTCTTTGCAGTTTGTATCAAAGTTTTATAACAAGTCTGAAAATAAGCAAAGGTCCAAAAGTCAAAGTTCCGACTAGGATCCAAGTTTCGGCGATACCATCGCCTTCCTCAGGGAACAGTTATAAACTTGCGAACTGTGCGTATGAACGCGTCGGCGTCTCTTTGTCCAATTCGTAGCACTTTGCAAGTTTATAATTGTTCCCTGAGGAAGGCGATGGTATCGCTGAAACTTGGATCCTAGTCAGAACTTTGACTTTTGGACCTTTGCTTGTTTTGGAGACTTGTTATAAAACTTTGATACAAACTGCAAAGGAAGGATTTGCGACCATAGGTTGGATTTGACATCTCCAGTGCCTCTCTTTGTTCGCTCCTCTTGGCATCGAGGCTTGGTTCCTTTCCTGGAACACAAGTTTGGTGTTCAAAGGAGAACTGGGTGAAGTCAAGATCAGACAAGGGATATTCCAAGGAGACAACCTACGTCTATCGCCCCTGCTATTTGTACTGGCAATGATTCAACTATCAAATATGCTAAGTATAGCTAACTGTGAGTGCTAACTTTCATGACAAAGCAAATGAATAAATAGCTTATTTACGCTATAAGGATGACCTAAAACTGTCTGGTAAATCAAGAGCTCAAACAGAATCTTTGCTCAACACTGAAGGCAGGATGCACGACGCTCCGAAAACACGGTACAAAATACTGTGTTTGGGAGCGATATTCTTTTACAGGACTATGCACAAATAGTATGCAAATCATAAGCAGAGTAGTCCGGTAAAAGCGGGAAGGAAATGTGCCTGGAGCCTGCTCAGAAGAGAAATCACTAGACACGGCTCATCCTCCTGCCTGCAGCCGCCATTTTCCTCCTCTGCTCAGAGCATAGTTAAGCTCTGGAACGCGTTTGCTAGAGGTTGTGGTAAGAGCGGATAGCGTAGCTGGTTCTAAGAAAGGTTTGGACAAGTTCCTGGAGGAAAAGTCCATAGTCTGTTATTGAGACAGACATGGGGGAAGCCACTGCTTGCCCTGGATCGGTAGCATGGAATGCTGATACTCCTTGGGTTTTGGCCAGGTACTAGTGATCTGGATTGGCCACCGTGAGAACGGGCGATTGGGCTTAATGGACCATTGGTCTGACCCAGTATAGCTGTTCTTATGTTTTTATAGGACAATCAAGCCATTATGACATCACTGATGAGGTTGGCTCTTAGGCATTGGTGGAATGAGGCTTTATGACATCCCAATCTCAGCTCTGGAATGTTGCTCTGATTGGGTTTTGGCCAGGTACTAGGGACCTGGATTGACCACAGTGAGAAAGAGCTACTGGGCTTGATAGGCCTTGGTCTGACCCAGTAAGGCTAGTCTTAGGTTCCTATGATGGCAGCTCTGTAGCTGCAATCAGCTGAGAGCCGGCAGACGGGCGAGTGGCAGCTTTTGGCTTAGCTCATTTGGGTGCAGGAGCCGGCAGGGGAAGCCCCAATCATCTGGTACACTGGAGCCATCAGGGGAGGCCCCAAATGAGCTAAGCTGGTGGCCTCCACTGTCCCCTTTGCTGACTTTCAGCTGATCGCGGCTCTGGAGCTGCCATCAGTTGGGCAGAGGACAGTGACTGCAGTCTTTTGGTTTGTTTTGCGGACGGTACAGCTATTGCGCGTGTGTTGTGTGAGTGCAAAATATACTCACAACAGTTACCAGCAGCTCCAGAGCTGCTGGAAAATTTTCATGCTAAAAGGCGGGGGGGACACACGGATGGACTTCTTTTTGTGCCTCACAAGGAAAGCTCATTAGAATACTAATGAACTCCTTGTAAAAGACCAGCGCCCTACTTGAGTCTAGCCTTACCTGAGCACGTTGAGGAACTTGTCTAACCTTGTCTTGAATCCCTGGAGGGTGTTTCCCCCTATAACAGCCTCCGGAACAGCGTTCCAGATTTCTATCACTCTCTGGATTAAAATGACGATGGAACTGATCTGAACTGAAATTTAATACATTAAAGGGTTTTCATTACTTACTTCCATTGCCCTTAAGCCGCACAAAACCTAGATTTCATGACACCAATGCATTATCACTAGGTGTGCAGTAATCCCACTACGAGTATCCGTTACTCCAAACATCAGAGCATCTCACAGATTTGTAATTAATAGGGGGAACCTTGCGCTCAGGGCTTGTATTGTCACATCTAAGTGACAAAAAGATACGACTGCTCTTCGGAGACAGCTACAAATAAGACAGCCTGTCAGATGTCACATCATGCTCTCTAAATGTGATGTTTGCATCTCAAATCGATTACATACCAGATTGTTTAAATCTATAGTATCCATTAGGTTTCTTCGACGGCCACAAACAAGTGGAGTCTTCAGGATACTCATAATAAATAGGGGTGACCTCAGGGCTACTAATGAAAGGCGCTGTTGAAAGGACAACAAACCATTTTGTGAGGAAAAGAAGGCCGATTTGGTTCTCAAAAGTAGCCGAGAAGGTAAGGAATAAGAGGTTAGCTTTGAGAAACTACAAAAGCTCGCAGAAAGAGGAAGACAGGCAAAAATAGCTGGAAGTAGGAAGTAGGAAGAGGTTGGGAACTAAAGGACAGTAAGTCTGACTTCTGGGGTAAGTAAAACTATACGAATTTTGCTCGCAAACCAAGGTTTGACTGTATCCCATCCTCCCAGAAGAGCTCAGAACGGGTTTCAAGTCTACATATATAATAAAACATAACATACTAAAGTAGAACATGATAAGAACATAAGAATTGCCGCTGCTGGGTCAGACCCGGGGTCCATCGTGGCCAGCAGTCCACTCACGTGGTGGCCCTTTGGTCAAAGATCAGTGCCCTAAATGAGTCCAGCCTCACCTGCGTACGTTCCAGTTTAGCAGGAACTTGTCCAACTTTGTCTTGAATCCCTGGAGGGTGTTTTCCCCTATGACAGACTCCGGAAGAGCGTTCCAGTTTTCTACCACTCTCTGGATGAAGAAGAACTTCCTTACGTTCGTACAGAATCTATCCTCTTTCAACATTAGAGAGGGGATAGATTCCGTACAAACATTTTAGCTCGTAACATGATAGGACAATACATAGGGGAGATGATAGTAGTCGAAAAGCATGACATTACGTAATAGGATATGACAGGAGAAGACCTCACACAGCATGTTATGAGTTTGGTTTGACTTTGTAGTAACTAATAGTGCCTGACAGGTACGAAGCATGGTAAGGCAGCACATGACAGAGCACGGCAGAGAATTAGGATGCATGAAGGTCCGTGGTATGGCAGAGAAAACATACAGGTGCATGGCCGGGCAGAACAATACATACCTGTGACTGATAATGTATGCCAGGCGAGGTTCAGCATAGAAGGTCTGGCAAAGTGTGGAAATATCGGCAAGAGAGTAGATGACAGCAGTGGCGCCCCCTAGCCTTTCCCCGTACCTTTTTTAAACTTCTCCAGCGTCAGCTGCGTGCCCATGTCGGTGTCGGCTCGCCCTTTCACGCAGAGAGTGTGCCGACGACGACACAGGCAGCAACTGCGCGCTGGGGAAGTTAAAAAAAAAAAAAGGTACAGGGAAGACAAGGGGTACAGACAAAAGGCAAGGAGAGGAACGGGGGGAGGGGACAGAGAGGATGAGGTGTGCCACGCCCTTAGAAAGACAGCGCCTAGGGCGGTCTAGCAATTGTTCACCGACATCATTTGAGTAGCTTTCGTGTTTCTGGTCCTCCGGGCCAAGTTAATATAGAACATGCAGACTAGAAGCAGATTTACAGGTAGGGTGAGATGCATGAGCAATGTAAAAATAAGGCCCAAAAGTCGGGTTACCTGATGTCCAGGAAACCTGGACATGTCCTCTTGGAGAGGACCATCCGGGTGCCAGGAGCGATTTGGAAGTCCCCAAGTTCAAGGCTTCATCTGGAGGTCTTTTGTGCATGCACGGACATGCGCAGAGGCCCAGCAGATGTGGACCCGAGCTCAAGGACAAGACAGTGCCAGGTTAAAAAGCAAACCTAACAACCCTGCCTAGAGGGAGTGGGAGTGTGGCCCTTCCAGACTGTGCAGTCTGCATATCAATATCCCCCATGTGAACCACTCAAGGTTCAGGGCCCAGCTGGCAAGGGGGATCCCAAAAATCAATACAAAAGGAGCCTCCCTGTGGTTTGGCCAGACCACTCCAGAGCAATTGAATTCCTCCTTACAGCTGCTATTGATTTTTTCCCCCTCCTCCCATAGCAAAATAGCCCGTTCTTGTGGGGACAGATTCTCTACCCCTTGCAAGAAAAGACTCCTCTTGAGCTCAGTTACCCTTGACTAATGTCTTCCCTAGGCCTGGCAGTGCCATCCCTGTAGCAAGACAAGGTCCTCCAGACTGGCTGGGTGATTCTCCCCAACCGCCATGGATCTAGGGGCCGAACAATTCCCCCTCAGTGTAAGATGACCCATCACTTTTCCCGGTTTTCATCAGCAGGAAGAGCGAAGACCTACTATTCTGAAAGCATTTTCAGAATCCTAAACAAAGCCCCCCCCAATTCCTCTCTGGGAAGTTATAGCAGCGGATGTACCAGAGAGCAGTAACATCTAAATTACTTTTTCATGGTAAATTATAATTGCTTCAAGCTGGGTCGTTTACCTCATAAATAACTGTGTGTCTTTTGTTTGCCACAGTTTAATGTTCAACGTGGTATTAATCCTCCCAGATCAATGACAAGGTTTCTTTCTAATTAGATAAATAAGCCCTGGCACCATGCTGCCGAAAGTAATGCATTTTCCACCTAGCAGTGCATCGTATAAAACTATTATCTCACTGAATTTAGATGTCCTAAATGCAATTACTGTATCTTGGGCATTTTTTATAGCATGAATTATACATCTGCTTGCGCCATGAGTTTGGAAGCATCTGAGATGAATTAGGACTAGGTTTGAATAATCTGCTCGATGCTCCGATGGGCTCGAATAAGAAAGTTTTAAGACAAGCACCCTGTCGAAATGCAGGCTCCAGTCACCCAAATTTCCGTTTGGCCTTAGGAGGGTAAACAGACCTAAAAGCCCAATTTAGGTGATGCTCAGGGAAAAAAAAAGGAGATTTGGGTCTTACAAGCGGTAGAATACCTTATATACCTAACACTCTCCAGCATGCTAAAAGTCCAATTCACCCATTTTTTATTTTTATTCACCTCTGACAGTCCCAGATGAATCTGGGCCAGCAAACTGGGAATTATTTTCTTTAAGAGTGATTTTGGCACAAAACATAGAAACATGACAGCAGATAAAGGCCAAATGGCCCATCTAGTCTGCCCATCCGCAGAAACCATTATCTCTTTCTCTCTCCGAGAGATCCCACGTGCCTATCCCAGGCCCTCTTGAATTCAGACACAGTCTCTGTCTCCACCACCTCTTCTGGGAGACTGTTCCTCACATCTACCACCCTTTCCGTAAAAAAGTATTTCCTGAGAATACTCCGAAGCCTGTCACCTCTTAACCTCATCCTATTCCCTCTCATTGCAGCGTTTCCTTTCAAATGAAAGAGACTCAACTCATGCGCATTTATATTACGTAGGTATTTAAACGTCTCTATCATATCTCCCCTCTCCCATCTTTCCTCCAAAGTATACAGATTGAGATCTTTAAGTCTGTCCCCCAAACGCCTTATGACAACATCATTTATTTATAACATTTCTATTCCGCACTATCAGTCAGTTTCTAGGTGGATTACAAATGTATATACTAGAGAATGACACGGGGGAAAAAATTTGCCCCTGTCTCCAACCCATCCCTGTGAATTTGTCCCTCTCCTGTCCCCACAAACCATCTGATCCCATCCACACAAGCCTTGAATAGTTTTATAGAAACAGAAACATAGAAACATGACGGCAGATAAAGGTCAAATGGCCCATCCACAGTAACCATTATCTCTGTATAGAAACATAGAACTGAACATATTTTTTTAAAGTATAAAAAGAAACAATATTCTGTACAATTGTCATTTTATAAATCAAAGCTCTGGCTGCCAAACTAGAGAAAGAGATCTTCAGCTGGCGGGGCTTTGTTTTATAAATGTTTATCAACACAACTAATATACTACTTTATCCTAAAGCAAAATAAATAAATATAATTTTTTTTCTACCTTTGGTGTCTGGTTTATACTTTCCTCATTCAATTCCTTCAATCCACTGTCTGCCTTCTGTCTGCCTCTTCCTTATGCTTTGTTACTTTGTATCTCCCTTCCATCTCTCCCTCCACCCACCCCCGTTTGGTCTTGCACCCATTTTCTTCCCTTCGCTCCCATTTCTCTTCAGCTTCTTCTCCCCTCTCTCTCTTCCCCATTTTCCTTCAGTGTCTATTCCTCTACACTCCCTCTCTCCACCTCCTTTCAGCACTCTTTACGTGGTCCAGAAGCCCCCTTCCTCCCTTCCTGAGACAGACAAACAGGACAATTGGGATAGGAAATTACAGAGGGTGTGACAACATAGACATGGGTACTTTACTCCTCTCCCCCCCCACACACAGGGATGTTCTGGGCCTGGGCTCCGGCCTGGGCCTGTACAGGTCTTGAACTGATCTAGATAGTGCCCTGTGGTGTAGTAACGGAGGGGGCAGGGGGCAGTCCACCCCGGGTGCCATGTTGGGGGGGCCCCAGTGCCCTTCCTCCGCTCTACCCCCTGCCTCTTCCCACCCCTCGCCAAGCGCGCACACCTCTTCCATTCCCCAGTGCCTCTAATTGCTCACTGCAGCAACAACTTCAATGTGCTCCTTGCAACTGCATCATCCTTGTTCTTGTTGTTCGCAGCAGTGAACAACTAGAGATACAGGGGAAGGGAAGGGGGGATTGGGGAAGGAGGGGGGTGTCAGAGGGACGCCACTGCTCTGGATGCCTCTCACCATCGCTACGCTACTGAAATAATATCTTTACAGCTAGGGTTCACACACCTAAAAGGTCTTGTTTTGGGCGTTTGAGACTTGGGCGAATTTTTGGTTGGGAATACAGGTTAAAGATAGACATAGTGGCGGTCTGGGCGATTAAACACCTGAATGTACAGGTAGGCCATTCTTGAAAACCCCCACATTTTGGACATTTCCCTGCTGCCAATTTTGGGCGCCTAGCGCCATAGGCCAAAAAGGGACTTAGACGGGTGGTTTTTATTACCCTCCGCTTTATTATTATTTTATTTATTCATTAGCCCCTCCCCTTTAAAAAAAAACAAAAAAAAATGTAGCACAGTTTTTAACGCCGGCCGTGGCAGTAACAGCTCCAATGCTCATAGAATTCCCATGAGCGTCAGAGCTGCTACCGCCACGGCCGGCGCTATAAACTACACTACGGTTTTATAAAAGGGAGATGGGGTAGGGGGGGTAAATGTAGTGGAAATTCAAGTTCTAAGTGGAGGAAAAATAATTACATCTTTAGTAATAGGGACCTATTGGTTGTCCCTCAGCTACGAAAGTTGCTAATTGATCTAGAATGTTCCAAGTGGCCAGACTGACAGTACGGAATTCAATCCCAGATTCCATTCATCTAATTTCTGACTTCCTGGTGTTTTGGAAAAGCCCGAAAGCATATTTTTTCAGACTAGCTTTTCCAAATACGAGCAGTGTATAAAGTGGAAGCTATGTGGTACATATTGCTTTAGGCCTAGGTTTTGGGTTATACGTTGTCTGTTGTTTCTTTACTGTGTATCGTTATGTTTTGCTTTCAATTGTGTATGTGTTGCTGTTACCCACATAGATATTTGATATGCAGGCTATAAGTGTTTTAAATAAATAAATAAAATCCAGGACACATATTACAAATACAGTGAAACCTTGGTTTACGAGCATAATTCGTTCCAGAAGCATGCTCATAAACCAAAGTGCTCATATATCAAAGCGAGTTTCCCCATAGAAAGTAAGGGAAACTCGTGTGATTCGTTCCACATCTCAAAAAGACCCCCCCCCCCAAGGCCACCGACACGCTTCCAACCCACCCCCGGGAACTGGCTTCGCCCACCCATGAGAACCGGTTTTGACCCCGCAAACAAGCATCGCCCCCCCCAACCCACCCGCCGTGATTAGGCCTGTCTTTTCCTAACAGAAGCGTGGCTTCTGTCTGAAGCTGACCCAATAATAAATGGTTTTATACCAGATAATTTTAAAATTCACATGCTAAATCTCAATTAGAAATATTAGCCTGTAAAATTAGCAATAAGGAACTAGAAGATTCCCTTTCTTCTATACTATTCTATGTTCTGCCTAAAAGCTGGCCAAAAGCTAGAAAGGACTTCTGCGAATTTGTCCTACATAACTCAAATCACTTCATCACATAATCTAATTGCAGGAGACATAAACTTATCCTATACCTTCTCATTCTGGAATTTCCTTTCCAATGAAAGAGACTCGACTCCTGTGCATTTATGCCACAGGTATTTAAACGTCTCTATCATATCTCCTCTCTCCCTCCTTTCCTCTAAAGCAGGGGTGTCCAACCTTTTGGCTTCCCTGGGCCGCATTGGCCGAAAAAAATTTTGCTGGGGGGGGCCGCACAAATGTGCAAACACTGCAGCAAGACAGGGGAGGGAGCCGGCAAGACGGTAAACACCCGGGGGGGCAGCAGAGGAAAACACTGTATCGCCCTCGACCGGGGCTGCACAAAATACGTCACTGGACTGCATGCAGCCCTCGGGCCTCAGGTTGGACACCCCTGCTCTAATGTATACAGATTACTGTATGTAATATGAAGATATGTACAGAAATATGACAGGAAGGGAACTGAACACTGCCTTTTTGTTGCTTTGGCATTTCAAAGCTGACATTCAAGGCAGTGAGTACTGGAGCATTAAGCGGTTTACCCAAGGTCACAAGAAGCAGCACCAGGATTTGATCTCCCAACCTCTAGGTGCAGAGCCAGCAGCTCAACCATCACACACATCTTTAGTCTGTCCCAGTATGTCAAGCCCAGTATAGAACAATCAAGCCATTGTGACATCACTGCTGAGGTTGGCTCTTAGGCATTGGTGGAATGAGGCATTATGACATCATAATACCAGCTCTGGAATGTTGCTATTCTTTGGGTCTCTGCCAGGTACTGGACTTGTATACTGCATTTTTATTGCTTTGGCATTTTTAAAGCTGTCATTCAAAGCAGTGGGCACTGGAGGATTAGGTGACTTGCCCAGGGTCACAACCTCTGAGTGCAGAGGCAGCAGCTCAACCAATGAACCACAGCCCTTCCTCAAAGTATGAGTAGCAGATGCCCTAGGTCAGGGGTAGCGAACTCCGGTCCTCGAGAGCCGTATTCCAGTCGGGTTTTCAGGATTTCCCCAATGAATATGCGTTGAAAGCAGTGCATGCAAATAGATCTCATGCATATTCATTGGGGAAATCCTGAAAACCCGACTGGAATACGGCTCTTGAGGACCGGAGTTCCCTACCCCTGCCCTAGGTGTACCTTCAGCTTTGAGCCCCCTCCCCCTATCAATTATCAGGTACCACAACTCTAGTAGCAACCCTTTTAAGGGCAGGAGTGAGTGAGCATCGCTTCTGCCTCTTGGACCTCATTGGCCTATCAGGACATATCCAGGTAGACCCAGGGGTGCTTTGGGGTGGGAGGCTCAGGAACAAGGGAAGGGGATTGGAAGGGGGACTTCTTTCATATTTCTAGGGTAGGAGGGAGGTGGGATTCTCCGTTTTGGGAGTAGTAGGGTGATAGCAACACATTGGTCAGGAACCAGATGTTCACCGGGCACTGTCTGATATTCAAATTGGCAGTCCATTGACTTTACAAACACTCAACAATGACTCTTACAAATATTACGAATGATAAACCTGCAGCAGGGCAAGTCCGAGAAAGCAGATAAATCAACAATTGGTCCGGTTGCAAAGGTCTGAATATCATAATAAGCTGCGGTAAGCATTAATACCATGCTTAGTGCACTTAGAAAATGGTGGGTGGGGGGCTCTGAGGGTCCTGCAGTAATTTTGTCATGTGTGCGCAACCCATGGGATTTCATATATACCTTCCTGTGGTTACAATCAAGGCAGTTTACATATTATATACAGATACTTATTTTATACCTGGGGCAGCAGGGGGTTAAGTGACTTGCCCAGAATTACAAGGAACTGTAACAGGAATTGGACCCCGCTATCCAGTGGAATGTTGTAACTCGACAAACTATCGGAAGCTTACAGCATCTCGTGAGAGCCTCCAAGGTGAAGGCAAAACAGAGGCAAAGTAGACCCCACCCAATCTCGCAATAAAATTCAGAACACCCCACAGAAATGTCCAACCATTGGAACAGCGTCGAAACTTAAGCACTCGAGTCCACATCTCCACTGCGCTGCCACACATCGTGAGCCATAAAACCACAACCCTGGTCCTCAGAAGCTCTAAAAGCAGAAAAGCGATCATACAGACGACTGGAAAGACAATGGAAAAAGAATCAAACTCCTCACCACAAATCTAAACTAAAACTTAACTTTGTCTACCGAGTCATCATTCTGAGAAGGCTCGAATCGGTTTACAGCAATTAAATAAACAGGAAATGATTTACAAATGATAAATAGAAGACGATAGCAAAATTTCAAAAGAATTAATTTTCAAAATGTTTGGCAAATAGAGTTGTTTTTAACGATTTACGGAAAAATTGAAACGAACTGGAACTCCTTAAAGAAAAGGGGAGATCATTCCAGAGTTGAGAGAGTTTAAAGACCAAAGATTGACTGAAGATCTTGACTCCTTTAATTCCTTTTTAAGAAGGAAGGGAGAGTTTAAATTGTTGGATACCTCTTGCAAAGGAGAATCGGTAAACGTTCCAAAATAAAGGAATAAGAGGATTAAGGATACCATGTAGAATTTTAAAAGAAATACAAGCGCATTTCAATTGAGTTCTAAAATAAACCGGGAGCCAATGAAGACTCTGAAGCAAATTTACGTTTTCCAAAGATCATCTTCGCAGCAGTATTCTGAATTAATTGTAATCTATGAAGACAAATTTTTGTAATGCCGAGGTAGATATCGTTACAGTAATCAAGACGAGATAATAGAATTGATTGAACCAAGATAGAAAAATGTTGGTGATGGAAAAGATGTGGAAATCCGCGATTAACGCCTACAAATTCCACATAGCTGAAACGAACAAATGATATTTCACCACCAAAATAGAACACAAAACATTGAATACTAAGAAACTTTTTGAAATTTTGCGCTCTCCAACTGCTCCGCCAGACCTAGGTCTGTCTGACCCAACATCCCAACTAAGTGCACAAGACCAGGAGAAAATAAAAAAGGTTTCAGGAAACCTGGAAACATTTTATAGGGGGGTCAAACTGATTTGCTGAATCTCTTTACAAAGAAATCAAAGCAGGTTTAGCAGTAACAACTGCCAATGATTTTGAAATGATTTAAATAAAACATTTCATTAGATTGCAAGTCTGCTTTTGAATTTTACCCACTAGCATGACAAAAACTCATCCAACAGCTTTACCAGACCGAAAGTCAGTTTTGAACTGTGTCTTTACCATCCATAAAGCTCCCTCACCCCCCCCCCCCCCGAAGTGGAAAATTGCACCCCTTTTAATATGCATGTCTATTGCCAGGTGCTTGGCCCATAAGCTCAAAGTAAGGAGAACATTGCGGTAGAGATCTGTGATGGGAACTAAAAATAAACCGAGCTTTAGAAGACCTTTGAATCGCGGCGCTGAGAAGAGAACCAGAAAGCATATTACCACTTTTAAATTATGGGCCTCTCAACTAACAGAAGCCTTAAATATTATGATTAAACCTGGAAAATGATTGCAGAAAATGACTGCAAAGTCTGCCCAATTTATTTCCTGATGCAATGCCGTTGACCTCAGTTGATCTCTCTTTTTCCTGCCGCTTCCTTGCAACTGGTTGAAAGCACTTGAGCACTTCTCAGCCTTTCAGACTAACAACAGCTCCCAAGGGTGCACGCACTCGGCCTAGCTCCTATTTTCTGGTGAAGGCGGCTTCCTGGAGTTCTTAATTGCCCCTAACAGCTGGTTCCATTCCAGTCTCAGAAATTAGGTCTCTATTTCAGCTCAGATGAGATGTTGGCATCTGGATACCCAGATTTAAAAAGAAAGAGTTGTATCGCATTTCTTCTGGTTGTAATTTGCTTTCATATCAGCTCTAATCCTCGGTTCCTTATTCTCGTATTGTTTTTTTATAGAGAAGCGAGTAGGAGTCCATTTCCTCTGTTCTTCTCCTGTCACTGGAGTCGGATTCTAATTCTCTTTCAAGGCCACATGTCCTGCAGATGTTTAGTCCTTTCAGCCAGTGATGAAAGATGAAGTGTTGCAGAGATTACCTTTCAAGTGGTTGGGCCCTCTCCCTCCAATGTGCACGAGATTTCTCAAATAACCGTGAACAGCACCTCAATGTTTTCACGGCTTCTACATGGTTCAGCACATCCAGAGGAGAAATTATACTTCTTCCACTTGTTCACACGAGACCTCTGTTACCTCAGTTTCTTACGTTATATTGCATGATAAATTGTGTGTGTGTATTTCTCTCTCAAAACAGATTAAACTGCCCAGTTGAATTTGATCTTTGGACAATCCATCCGATGAAATCCATGGGTACAGTCACCGTTTTCATGCTGGAAGAAGATATTTGAAATGAACAGATGTTCCAGGATTCTATCACACCTTCTTCAGTTCCATTTTATGCTGCTAAGCCAATATTTTCCAATCGCTTGGTCTTCTTTTTTCTCACCAGCCTTTCCGTTCCAGTCACTCATGTTTGTGTTCATTGATTCCAGCATCTACTTGTTTGTGTGTGTGTGGGGGGGGGGGGGGGGGAGGGTTAGAGTACTAGTGATTTGGATTGGCCACCATGAGGATGGGCTACAGGGCAAGATGGACCAGTGGTCTGATCCAGTATGACTGTTCTTATCTTCTCACGTGTGCCAAGTATAAGACAATCAAGTCATTGTAATATCACTGATGAAGTTGGCTCTGAGGCACTGTGGAATGAGCCATTATGACATCACAATCTCAGCTCTGGAATGTTGCTCTCATTGGGGTTCCGGAATCTTGCTATTCTTTGAGATGCTGGAATGTTGCTACTCCTTGGGTTTTGGCCAGGTTCTAGGGACCTGGATTGGTCACCATGAGAACGGGCTACTGGGCTTGATGGACCATTGGTCTGTTCTTAAGTCAGCTTTGTCCTGTTCTATATCTGTTGTTACATATAATAATAGCAATTGTATTGTTGGGTGAAGTCATTAAATTTGCAGATGACACCAAACTATACAGCAGGGCTCAAACCAAGGAAGACTGCGAGGATCTCCAAAAGGATCTAACGCAGCTGGAAAAGTGGGCCGAAAAGTGGCAGATGAGCTTCAACGTGGGGAAATGCAAGGTCATGCACGTGGGGAAAAAGAACCCGATGTTCACATACAAAATGGGGGGAACACCACTAGGGGTTAGTAACCTGGAGAGAGACCTGGGAGTGATGGTAGACGCAACACTGAAGGCATCGGCGCAATGCGCCACAGCCTCTAGGAAAGCAAACAGAATGCTGGGTATCATTAAGAAGGGTATTACGACCAGGACGAAGGAAGTCATCATGCCGCTGTATCGTGCAATGGTACGGCCGCATCTGGAGTACTGTGTCCAGTACTGGTCGCCGTACCTCAAGAAAGACATGGCGGTACTTGAGGGAGTACAAAGAAGAGCAACCAAACTGATAAAGGGAATGGAAAATCTCCCATATTCTGACAGATTGAAGCAGTTGGGACTTTTCTCCCTGGAAAAGCGAAGACTTAGAGGAGACATGATAGAAACCTTCAAGATCCTGAAGGGCATAGAAAAAGTAGACAGGGACAGATTTTTTAGATTAAGGGGCACCACAAGTACAAGGGGGCACTTGGAGAAATTGAAAGGGGACAGGTTTAGAACAAACGCTAGGAAGTTCTTTTTCACTCAGAGGGTAGTGGACACATGGAACGCGCTTCCAGAGGCTGTTGTAGACAAGAAAACATTAAATGGTTTCAAAGAAGGTTTGGATAGATTCCTAGAAGAAAAAGGGATTGGGGGGTATAGATAGGTATAGACCATTGCTCAGGAAATGGGCCTGATGGGCCGCCGCGGGAGCGGACCGCTGAGCAGGATGGACCTAGGGTCTGCCTCAGCGGAGGCAACTTCTTATGTTCTTATGTTCTTATGATCTTCATAGACAAATAGAAATTAAGTATTTGTTGACTGCACTGTATTTTGTTACACCACTTGCAAGCTTCTTCTTCATGGGCTACAGCCCTTTTCTGCCGTCATATTCTATGTTTCTATGTTTCATTATAGGTGCAACACCATTGCTTTTCTTTTTTTTAATTTTTAATTTATCATTTTAATTATTCATACAAGCATAATGAACATACTTGAACACAGATTTGCAATTTCCAATAAGAATCTAAAGCGTGAGAAAATCCCACCAAAAGGAAAAGACAATTATTATTATTTAGTCCACAAATACTATGGAGTCAAAGGATAGAAATAAAATAAAAGGAAAACCAGTCTGATTACCTTAGGAGCATTCACAGAGAACACAGGAAGCTGCCAGTTCTCGTTATTCTTTTGGAACGGCAGCAGGACCAATTATGGTTTTACCACCTTCTTTAGCCACAATAAATTCTAACTTCCACCGCAACACTATTTCTTGTTTGTCTTCCATTTCCAGCTTAATATACAAAGTGCCTGATGCCAGTCCATCACCGACATCCAACAGATCAGTTTATGTACTTTCCATTTCACTCTTGAGTATATCCAACTTTTTTGGTTCATGCTTTTCACATTCTACATCCCAATACTTAAAACATTTTTGTAGCATCTGACCCTTATTTCATGTATTGAGTGTCACATGTATGACTTTCTCATGGTTGGCGAGAAGTTATATGTGTGTGCTCGCTGCAAAGAGCTCCTAGCTCTCAGAGAACGAGTATGTTCCCTTGAGGCTAAAGTAGCAGACTTGGAGGAGCTGAGGGAGACAGAGAAGTACATAGAGGAGACCTACAAGGATGTTGTAGAAAAGTCCCATCTCCAGTCTGGTAGCCTCTGTGCTGCCTTGGAGGAGATAGGTCTCCTAGAAGGAGAGAATCACCCTGGTGAAGTAGGAAATAATCCTGTAGCTAGAACCCATACACCAGAGGATGCAACATCCTATCGCACCGAGGATATGTCTCCAGGGGCTTCTGCCCAGGAGGGAAAAGTTAGAACAGTGGTTGAAGTTGCTGATTCAATTATTAGGTATGTAGATAGCTTGGTGGCTGGTGGGCGTTAGGATCACCTGGTCACGTGCCTGCCTGGTGCGAAGGCGGTGGACCTCACACATCACATAGATAGGATTTTAGATAGTGGTGGGGAGGAGACAGCTGTCCTGGTACATGTAGGTACCGATGACATAGGAAAATGTCAGAGAGAGGTTCTGGAAGCCAAATTTAGGCTCTTAGGTAGAAAGCTGAAATCCAGATCCTCCAGGATTGCATTTTCAGAAATGCTCCCAGTTCCACACGCAGTACCCAAGAGGCAGGCAGAGCTCCAAAGTCTCAGTGGTTGAGACGATGGTGCAGGGATGAGAGATTTAGATTTGTTAGGAACTGGGCAACCTTCTGGAAAAGGGGGAGATTGTTCTGAAAGGATGGACTCCACCTTAACCGTTGCCATCCAAGCTCACTCCAGCCTATCCATTCATCCTGTTGTTTGCAGAACATCTACCGTAAAGTCTGGCCAATAACATCCTTCTGTTCCATATTAGTGGAGTTCCCATTGATGCCCACCCCAGACCACCCTACACCGAATCACCATATATGGAACACAGACCTTGCAGGTCTGTCCAATACCGGCCTTAGTTCTTTACTTTACATCCTTCATTTTCTAATTAGAGATCCTCTATTTTTATCCCTTGTTTGTTTTATAATTCCATCACCGTTTTCCTTATTACAAGAAGTTGCATTGGCTTCCAATGGAGGCTCTTGTGGGGAGTTTTTTATTTGGTTGCCTTCTGTATAAGATTTTGGATGTATATCAAAAAGCCTGAATACAATGAAAAAATACCTTGGAGGGGACCCCGCTATCTGAGGGGTGACCGCTATCTGAGGGGTGACCGCTATCTGAGGAGTCCCTGCTATCTGAAGGGTGACCGCTATCTGAGGAGTCCTCGCTATCTGAGGGGTGACCTCTATCTGAGGGGTTCCTGCTATCTGAGGGGTGACCACTATCTGAAAGGTCCACGCTATCTGAGGGATTCACGCTATCTGAGGGATTCCCGCTATCTGAGGGGTCCCCGCTATCTGAGGGGTGACCACTATCTGAGGGGTCCCTGCTATCTGAGGGGTGACTACTATCTGAGGGGTGACTGCTATCTGAGGGGTGACCGCTATCTGAGGGGTCCACGCTATCTGAGGGATTCCCGCTATCTGAGGGGTGAACGCTATCTGAGGGGTCCCCGCTATCTGAGGGGTGACCGCTATCTGAGGGGTCCCCGCTATCTGAGGGGTGACCGCTTTCTGAGGGATCCCCGCTATCTGATGGTCACAAGCTAAGTGAACAGTTTGTTACAATTAAAAAATCCACCAGTGATCTTTTCTTTTTCCTGCACATTATGAACTCAAATGCATTTAAATGAACTTGAACGTATGAAGAACAGTTAAGTTTCTGGTTTAATTTTTTAATCTTTTGAAGAGGTACAAGACAATATTTTCCATCAAACCTCAGAGAGTGATTGGTAACATATGAGGTCGCAATGACTGGAAGGTGAACTCTTTTTTTTTTTTGCCAAGGTGGCTTTTTAGCCTTCCTTTTTAGAGTTTCATATCTCTGAGCACATTATATTTAAACCAATCGCCTACACCAGGTATTTTTTCATTGTAGTCAGACTTTTTGATGTATATATATGATCCCTGGACTTCTAAGGAAAAGTAAGATTTTGAATGGGCTGGTTCCTGGCTATTTTTTTTAGCCCATTTTATTTATATATTTAAAAATATATATACCCCTATATGGTTGGACAAACAAACATTTTAACTAATTATACAAATCGTTTATCAGATAATACATTAGCACATATTTACATTATCTAAAATCTCAGCTGAGAAAGGCACCAGCAAGCAATTGAGTCTTCAGCATCTTCTTAAAACCCATTCGGACTGTGCAAAATCACAAAACACCTGGCAGAGCATTCCAGAGTTTGGCACCTCCCACCGATAACATAGTCCCACCAATCCTGGAAATAGAAATTAGCATCCCCCTCCCCAAGCATACTTTCATGTTATTTTCCAACCTCAAACTCCTTGGTTGATAGATTTCAAAAAATCCTTTTTCTGTTCCCTGTTACTCGACGAGGTCACTGAATCCTTTTTAGTTCAAATCTATTTTATTAAGCAACAGTAAATACAACAGCAATAACAACCATGGGATACATTTTCATCAAACACCCGTGGAGGACTGGACTCTTATGTCCTCCCCGGACCCACCATACCCCCACCCCCCAACAAAGAAGCCCCTACCCCCCACCCACCCCTCCCCATCCCCCCACAGATACAGATAAACTCGTAAGCAGGGAACAGCATAGACACCGCGAAACACAGGTTCAGAGGTGGAGTCTATTCAAGACCCGACTACGACTCTCAGGAGTCAAAATGTTCAAATATGGAGTCCAAGTGTGAACAAAATCTCTGCTCTGGCGTCGAGAAGGACGAGCCAAACGGGCCTCCCATCCCATAAGGTCATGAAGGCGACAGCTATCGAGGGGAGGACACGTCTGGCTATCGCGGAGCGTTTAATTGCTTTTCAAGCTATTTGTCTGATTTATCGGTTATGATTAATGACTCCTGTTCTTATATGCCCAGTAGCCCATTCTCTCGGTGGCCAATCCAGGTCACTAGTACCGGGTCAAAACCCAAGGAGTAGCAACATTCCATATAGAATCCCAAAGAATAGCAAGATTCTGGAATCCCAGAGAGTAACAAGATTCTAGAATCCCAAGGAGTAGCAACATTCCATATAGAATCCCAAAGAATAGCAAGATTCCAGAATCCCAGAGAGTAACAAGATTCTAGAATCCCAGAGAGTAACAAGATTCTAGAATCCCAAGGAGTAGCAACATTCCATATCGAATCCCAAAGAATAGCAAGATTCTGGAATCCCAGAGAGTAACAAGATTCTAGAATCCCAAAGAGTAGCAACATTCCATATCGAATCTCAAAGAATAGCAAGATTCCGGAATCCCAGAGAGTAACAAGATTCTAGAATCCCAAAGAGTAGCAACATTCCATACAGAATCCCAAAGAATAGCAAGATTCTGGAATCCCAGAGAGTAACAAGATTCTAGAATCCCAAAGAGGAGCAACATTCCATATCGAATCTCAAAGAATAGCAAGATTCCGGAATCCCAGAGAGTAACAAGATTCTAGAATCCCAAAGAGTAGCAACATTCCATACAGAATCCCAAAGAATAGCAAGATTCTAGAATCCCAAAGAGTAGCAACATTCCATACAGAATCTCAAAGAATAGCAAGATTCCGGAATCCCAGAGAGTAACATGATTCTAGAATCCCAAAGAGTAGCTTCAGCGTGGTTGGGCAAACTCAAGGAGGTGGGAAAGCCCCATTAGTTAATCCTGCTTTTATTGCTGAGGGGTATAATACAGTAACTTTTTATTTTTTTTTTAACAATCACGAATACTAATGATAAGTTTTATTCACAATTTTGCGGTATGTGCAAGGCCTCTATGCCACAAACCCCCATGAATATGAAAGCAAAAAGTTATTCATGATTTTTTGGTATTCATGGGGTTGTCTTTGACCCTAACCCCGCGAATATGTACTCAGGTTTGTTTCCTTGCCAACCAGATTGAAAAACACGAGGGATTTCACATTGATTTGATTTATGCAACCAGAATGCAGTTCTGATTCACCTGCTGCTTCTTATCCTTGATGTGATTCTCTGTATAAAATCAGTACGCATGATGATGTAATTCACTGCGGGGGGATGGGGGGAGGGAAAAAGATGTAAAGAAAACTGGAAACCGGAGCCTGGTTTCCATGCATGGCCACCTGTGTAATTCCCAGAGCATTTATTCCAGGAAAGTATCGATTTGCTGCTGTCATCACCTGCACATCCACCCTCCCCCCCAACCACCACCAGTACATTCAGCTTCCAGGCGTCAGCTGCTCGCATCATGCCTCCCACCAGTGCCGCTGATGCATCTGCCTGTGCAGACGGAGACATCAAAGGCAGCCCAGGGAGGAGCAGTGAATGTAGAGGATTTGCTAATTCATAGTGATCAGCCTGGCTAGGAGCATGCTGCTATGATGCTGAGCCCAAGGTCACCAGACATGTGGTGTGGGCTTCTGTTTGTCCCTTTCAAAGGATGACTGCACAGACTCCTTAAGCAGGAAAGAGCTTTCAGTTTTCGGGCATAGGGGTAACATTTTCCTAGGGATCAAGGACTGTCATTGTCTTTTTCTTAAGGGAGTAAGAAACATAGAAAATGACGGCAGAAAAGGGCCACGGCACATCAAGTCTGCCCACTCTAATGACCCACCCCCCCTAACTTCTTCCCCTAAGAGATCCCACATGCCTATCCCATTTTTTCTTAAAGTCTGGCACACTGCTGGCCTCAATTACCAATTCCAATGATCAACCACCCTTTCGGTGTCGCCATGAAATTTCCCGCCCCTGATTTTCAGCGGATGCCCTCTTGTGGCCGTGGGTCCTTTAAGAAAAAAGATATCATCTTCCACCTCGATACGGCCTGTGATATATTTGAACGTCTCGATCATGTCTCCCCTCTCTCTACGTTCCTCGAGTGAGTATAGCTGCAATTTACTCAGCCTTTCCTCGTACGGGAGATCCTTGAGTCCTGAGACCATCCTGGTGGCCATTCGCTGAACCGACTCAGCTCTCAGCACATCTTTTTGGTAATGTGGCCTCCAGAATTGTACACAAAATTCCAGATGAGGTCTCACCATGGATCTGTACAACGGCATTATGACTTCGGGCTTCCGGCTGACGAAACTTCTACGGATACAACCCATCATTTGTCTAGCCTTGGATGAAGCTTTCTCCACTTGATTGGCAGTTTTCATGTCTTCACTAATGATCACTCCTAAGTCTCGTTCTGCTGCAGTCCTTGCTAAGGTCTCATCGTTTAGGGTGTAAGTTCTGCATGGATTTCTTTTGCCAAGGTGCATGACCTTACACTTTTTGGCATTGAAGCTTAGTTGGACATCATCCCTTGGAATCTATATAGGTTGCCCAAATTTATCAACAATTATTGATGCTAATTGGTAACAATTAGGATTTGTGCCTGCATCTGTCGGGATGGATTTAGAAAACCTGGTACTTAGTCCAGATTTTGGATGGCCCCAGCTCTGGGCATGCACGGATATGGCACAATGATATCACACGTATGTGCGCAGGTATGTGATATCGTGTCACATCCGCGCATTCTCGTAGGCTTCCAGATGCGGCCCTGAGCTTCAAGGGGATGAGGTTGTGTGGGGGCAGGGCTGGAGGTGGAATAGGGCAGGGCTGGACGTGGAGTGGGGTGGGCATTCGTGTCCTCTGTTTTGGTAATCCTATGCATATCTATGGGAGGGGCATGAGCAGGAAATTTGCTCTCAATGTTATAGAATACTGAGTAAGTGTGCCCAAATTGGGCAACAGGAATTATACCTGGTTTGGAAAGGTGCCTACATCTGGGTCTGAGAGTCAGTGCTATGTGACAGCCTATAGAGGGCGCTCAGCAAGGAGAAATCTTTATAGAATAACCCTGAGGGCCGATTTTATTTTTTTTTAGCACTGATTTTTACGTCCCAGTTACTGAATCCGACTCCATAAGGTCTACAAGCTATAAGGTCATACTGATTTTAGCTTGTTCTGTCTGGTACACTAAAATCAGAATGTGCAGAATATCTGTGCACAGGGAAAGAGGAACCTCAGAGTATGTGTGTCCATTATATTGGTCCAAATTTAAAAGGCTGATAACCTGAAAGAACCCCACGCCATTAGCCATCCCACCCCTCCAACTCGCTCAACCCCCTCAAATTTCATCTTCATTTCAAAAGGCAATTGCTCCTTCCACACACCCCGTTCGCTTGCCTCCCACCCTAGATGGCATCTTGCCTTCTATCAGCTCAGTCCAGCATTACTTTAACATCAATTAGAGATCCATCAAATTTTTAACCAAGATGATGGGTTGAGGGGGACAGACTGAGGGATATCTGAATGGGAACTATGTGTATTTTAAGCTCTTCAAGTCTCTGAAAGAGGCTTTGAATTGGAGACTTGAAGTGTTATGGGAAGAGAACAGAGAACTGCAAGCACAAGGTCATAGGACAAAGTGGAAAAATGCAAAGAATTCAGTCATTTCTAGAGAATGCAGAAAACTGAGGATGTTAGGGCTGGCATTCTGTTATTTCCTGGGTCTTTAATAAACAATGTAATGAAACCAGAAGTTGCTTGGTTTCTTGTTCATTAATGTTTAAAGCATAATCTGACCGTTTGCAAAAAGCACACCCACGAAACTATGTGGTAGACTGGTGAAAGTATTCTGCACCTAATAAACCAAATGCCTCAAGGAAACCATTCCACACCAAATAAACCAAAGAACACCATGGAAATCTAATCTATATATATAAAATCGGAGGTATGTATGTGTGTATGTGTGTATGTGCCGCGATCACGCAAAAACGGCTTGACCGATTTGAACGAAACTTGGTATGCAGATCCCTCACTACCTGGGATGATATGTTCTGGGGGTCTCGCGGCCCACCTGCACACGTGGGCGGAGCTACAAACATAAAATCAGATTTTACCCATTCATGTCAATGGAACAAATGTAAAAAGCTGCCATTCTCACAGTAATTCTAAAACGGCTTGACCGATTTGAACGAAACTTGGTATGCAGATCCCTCACTACCTGGGGTGATATGTTCTGGGGGTCTCGCGGCCCACAACTCTATGTTGCTTGCTCAAGGGTGGGTTCACCCAAGAATTTATATGTTCTTGCTCCAGGAGGTGAAACAAAATGTTGTTTATAATCACGTTTTGCGTTAGTTGTATTGTATTCATTTTGTCAAATATTTCACATTATAATTTGAATATTGTACTTTTTATTAAGCTGTAAAAAAATTATTTCATTCACCACTATAAAGTATCTTTATTTGAATCCATTTACAGTGTTATTGCTATAATTAAATACCCGTGCAACGCCGGGGCATCAGCTAGTAAGAACATAAAAATAGCCATTCAACTCTGGTCTCCTTATCTCAAAAAAGACAGGGGCGCTAGAAAAGGTTCAAAGAGCGACCAAGATGGTAAAGGGGATGGAATTCCTCTCGTATGAGGAAAAACTAAAACAGTTAGGGCTCTTCAGCTTGGAAATGAGACAGCTGAGGGGAGGTAGGATTGAAGTCTACAAAATCCTGAGTAGAATAGAACGGGTACAAGTGGATCGATTTTTCACTCCATCAAAAATGACAAAGACTAGGGGTCACTCGATGAAGTTATAGGGAAATACTACCTCGACTTCAGAAAACTTCTCAAAACATACCTTTTCCGCGAACAGGACCCTTAACCCTCTTTCTCCTGCAATAAACCAACTCCCGCCCTACCCCCCTCCTTTCTCTCCCCCTCCCCTCCTTTGGTTCACTTCTCCCTCCCTCTTTCCTTCCAATCCAACTCTGATAAATTTCTGCTAAAACTTCAACACTTCATTCCCCGTTGCTTGTAATTCCGACAAAATGTTGTAAATCCGTGTTCAGATCGGATCCTAATTTAATTGATGAGAACCGCCTAGAACTCTTTGGGTATGGCGGTATACAAGAACATAATAATAATAATAATACTTTTAAAACCAATAGGAGGAAATTCTTTATCACTCGGAGAACAGTTAAGCTCTGGAACGCGTTGCCAGAGGTTGTGGTAAGAGCGGATAGCGTAGCTCGTTTTAAGAAAGTTTTTGGAGGAAAAGTCCATAGTCTGTTATTGAGAAAGAGGAGGAAGCCACTGCTTGCCCTGTATCGGTTGCATGGAATATTGCTTGGGTTTTGGTTAGGTACTAGTGACCTGGATTGACCACCGTGAGAGCGGGCTACTGGGCTTGATGGACCATTAGTCTGACCCAGTAAGGCTATTTTTATGTTCTTATGTACTGGGTCAGACCAATGGTCCATCTAGACTAGTATCCCTTCTTCATGAAGGCCAAGCCAAGTCACAAAAACCCAAATAGTAGCAGCATTCCATGCGCCTGAACGTCGCAACATCAGAGGGAAGGCTTCCAGATGAGGCGCGGAACGCGCAAGGAGCCGCTGCCCGCAGCTTTGTACACTGCATCAGTGAGGAAGAGGGAGCCGGCCTGAATATAACACCAGGGGCGGCATAAAATGGCCAGGCGGGAGCAGGCCAGAAGGTAAGGCATAACATGGAGGGAGGGAGATAACAAAGGTAGGGGGGAATTATTTTATTTATGAATTTAGTGATTGAATTATGTCAATTTTGAGAATTTACATCTGCTGTCAATGTGCTTTGTGTAGTTTAATTTTGTGGTTAACCATTATGTGTTGTTAATAAGATTTTATTGTGTATCTGTGAAAAATGAATGGAAAAAAGAATGTTACAATTAGTAGTATTATGGGGGCGGGGTCTGGCCCACGACTTAGCCCAGCGTACTTCAACCGCCAGTCCGCGGACCGATGCCGGTACACAAAATAATTCTTTTATTTCTGCCAGTCCATGGGTGTAAAAAGGTTGAAGAACACTGTTCCAAAGAAGGAGCAGAATGAGCCTGATCGTCAAACGAGCCACACTTTTAATAGCAACCAAAACAACACACATTTTAACTCCACGATAATTTCTATGCCATTAGTTGAGATCACTGGGAGTAAATGATTTTTTGCAGCACTTATGTCAGAATGCACCGTTCTCATTCAACACTCATTACAGTTACACCCAACTGAGGTGAAACAGATGTTGGAGCAATAACCACTCTGGCGTATCGATAGAATTAGTCTGAATTGTGTAATGCCTCTGGTTCCTTAAAACAGTGGAGTGGAGTTGAAGAGTAGATGTGAATTGACTGTTTAGTCTTTCCAAAAACCCTAGGATTAGGAGACATGCAATGAAACTACTAAGTAGTAGATTTAAAACAAACTGGAGAAAATGTTTCTTCACACAACATGTCATTAAACTCTGGAATTCGTTGCTGGAGAACGTGGTGAAGTCAGTTAGTTTAGCGGGGTTTAAAAAAGGTTTGGACAATTTCCTAAAAGAGAAGTCCATAGGCCATTATTGAGATGGTTTGGGGAAATCCTAAGGATAAGCAGCATAAAATCTGTTTTACTACTTGGGATCTAGCTATAGTAGGTACTTGGGATCTGGATTGGCCACTGTTGGAAACAGGGTACTGGACTTGATGGACCTTCGGGCTGTTCCAGTAGGGCAATTCTTCTGTTCTTATGTGAGCCAAGTATAGGACAACCGAGCCATTGTGACATCACTGCTGAGGTTGGCTCTTAGGTATTGGTGGAATGAGGCATTATGACATCACAATCTCAGCTCTGGAATGCTGCTACTCTTTGGGTTCTTGCCAGGTACTTGGGACCTGGGTTTAGCCACTGTTGGAAAGAGGATACTGGGCTTGATGGACCTTCGGTCTGTCCCAGTATGGCAGCTCTTATGTTCTTATGTGAGCCAAGTATAGGACAGTCAAGCCATTGTGACATCACTGCTGAGGTTGGCTCTTCGGCATTGGTGGAATGAGGCATTATGACATCACAATCTCAGCTATGGAATGCTACTACTCTTTGGGTTCTTACCAGGTACTTGGGACCTGGGTTTAGCCACTGTTGGAAGCAGGATACTAGGCTTGATGGACCTTCGGTCTGTCCCAGTATGGCGATTTTTATGTTCCTGCCCAGTTCAAAATGCTTTGAGTATCAGGTGGAGAATTTTCCTTAGGATGTCCTGAGCAATACTCCACGGTTGTCCTTACCAGATTTTTGCAAATTATGATTTCTCAAATAAAAGTAATATATGCAGAGAAAGGAGCATTAAACCAGTCCTAGCTGTGTCTTTTCTGGATGGCCAGCTGGTGGTGTAAGCCTAATCACATCAGAAGAAGCTGTCCTGCGTTGTCACTTCTTTCATTCTTAGAGCGAGGGGTTGTAGAGCTCAAAGAACTGGAAACTCAACGTCAGCCTTTTCCAGCTAATAAAAATCAGCCAATATTCCTGCCGTTGTTTACAATCTAATGCAGCTGGTTCCAATATTTTTAATTGTAATCTAATTACTCCGTTTATGACTGTGTCATGTTGAAAAGCAAAGAGTCTTTGATATGTTTATTATTATACGGCTTGTTCAGTGGAAACGTGTGGATGCTTAAACAATGGACTTTTCTTAGGAATTTCCTTTTTAAAATTCATTCTGCAGTTGCTGCCGTACGCTACAGTAATTTCACAGTGAGTCTAGGCGTATTGTTTGCAACAATTTCATCGTGCTCCGCCGACATCGCTTCCAGGTGCCACGCATAGGAAGTGATATCGGAGGGAGAGCGGATGGGATCGCGAGGGGCCCGTTGAAGTTCTTGTTGCTCGTGGTGGCGAACAACCAGAGCTACGAGGGAAGGGAAGGGGGGGGCGCGTGCGTGGCAGGGGGGATCGGGGAAAGAGTTGGGGGGGCAGAGATGAGGGTGGGGGAGCCTCTCACCCTCTTCCTTCTGTGACTGTTGGAAGAAGGTAATCGCCAACGATCAGGGATCGTCAACTCAGGGCGATACGCCGGGAGTCCCAATCAGAGCACAAGCTTTAATTTTTTAATCAAAAAAACAAAATCGTAGCGCATTTTTTTAGCGCGGCTGCTAAAATTCCTATGAGCGTCGGAGCTGTTGCCACTGTGGCCGGCACTAAAAGACGCGCTATGGTTTTGTAAAAGGTGTGTGGGGGGGTTAATTGGCAAAACACCCTTAATAGGCTCAGGCTCTCTTTTACAAAGGCGTGCTAAGCGTTTTAGTGCTAAATCAACGCATGCACTAACCGCTAAAGCGTCCATAGGATAACATGCACGTGTTGGCGTCTAGCATGTGTTTAGCGTGCACTAATATTTACCACGTGCTAAACAGCTTAGCGCACCTTTGCAAAAGAGGGGGGGGGGGTCAATAATTGCTATAAAAAAATTTTAATTGGACGATAGGCGCCTATTGCATGGAGCTTAGCAACGCCTAAGTAGGCATTTCTATAGGCGCTGCTAAGTGCGATTCTCCAAAATCTTAGGTGTCTGAAGTGTAGGCCTTTAAAACCCTGGCCTACATTTCAAGCACCGCTAGCCATGATTGTGCAAATTGTGCCTATGTTTGATTGTCACACGGCTAGCACCATTCTTTTAGGTGCCAGACGATTTAGACGCTGTTTCTAGGATCGGCCCCAAAGTGCTGATATTTGTAGTTTAGTATTGGTCGCCGTACCTTAAGAAGGATATGGCGATACTCGAGAGGGTCCAAAAAAGAGCGACGCGATATGGAAAACCTTTCATACGCTGAAAGATTAGAGAAACTGGGGCTCTTTTCCCTGGAGAAGCGGAGGCTTAGTGGGGACATGATAGAGACTTACAAGATCATGAAGGGCATAGAGAAAGTGGAGAGGGACAGAAAGAGAGAGATAAAGGGAGAGAGACAGAAATAGAGAGAGAGAGACAGAGATAGAAAGAGAGAGAGAAAGGGAGAGAGAGAAATAGAGAGAGAGAGGCAGAGATAGAAAGAAAGAGAGAGAGAAAGAGAGAGATAGAAAGAGAGAGAGAGAGAGAGAAAAATTGAAGAAACTGGGGCTCTTTTCCCTGGAAAAGCGGAGGCTTAGAGGGGACATGATAGAGACTTACAAGATCATGAAGGGCATGGAGAAAATGGAGAGGGACAGATTCATCAAACGTTCAAAAACTAGAAGAACGAGAGGGCATTCGGAAAAATTAAGAGGGGACAGATTCAGAACCAATGCTAGGAGGTTCTTCTTCACCCAAAGGGTGGTGGACACCTGGAATGCGCTTCCAGAGGGTGTGATAGGACAGAGTACGGTATTGGGGTTCAAGAAGGGATTAGATGATTTCCTGAAGGAAAAGGGGATAGAAGGGTACAGATAGAAGATTACTATACAGGTCCTGGACCTGATAGGCCGCCGCGTGAGCAGACTGCTGGGCATGATGGACCCCTGGTCTGACCCAGCAGAGGCACTGCTTATGTTCTTATAAGTACAGACATTGTGATTTAAGAGTGGAATATAATATCTGCCAAATGTCCTTCATGACTCTGCCGGCACACTCTTGCTCTTTTGATGAAATTTTCAATTACACTTTTACATAATTGCAGCTCAGTTTCCACAATGACACGTCAAATCTCCTCATTTTAGCTGACAAATGCACGGCGCAGCGGGTGGTACGATGGCTGCAGTTTTTGCATCCGTCGAATCTTGTAAGCATGAAGATCTTTCAAGAGAATTTGCAGCACGGTTGCTTCTCAAAGCATCCAATTGCTGTGAACAATGACGAATCGAACAGAGAGTGGGGAGAAGATGATGGAAGGGAAGAAGACAGAGATGGCGGGGGGGGGGGGAGGAGGGAAGAAAATGGGTGCCAGACCAATTTGGAAGGAGGGAGAAAGGAAGAGGCACAGTAACAGAGCAAATGGAAGACGTAGAGATAAGGCAGACAGTGGATGGAAGGAATTGAATGAGAAGATGAGGAAAGCAGAAACCAGACAACAAAGGTAGAAAAAAAAATTCTATTTAGAACATAAGAAGTTGCCTCTGCTGGGTCAGACCAGAGGTCCATCGCGCCCAGCAGTCCGCACCCGCGGCGGCCCATCAGGCCCAGTGATCTTTGTCTGAACCCTTAAATCCCCCTTGGTCTCTATCTATACTCTCTCTATATCCCATCTCTACCTCTATCTGTATCTGTATCTGACCTATTTCTTTTTCTTTTTTTTTTGCTTCAGGATAAAATAGTATATTAGTTGCGTTGATAAAAATTTATAAACAAAGCCCTGCCAGCTGAACATCTCTTTCTCCAGTTCAGCAGCCAGAACTTTGATTTATAAGGAAGGAATAAGCTAAATATTGCAGTACTGAGGCTTATATGGATGCTGCGGGGACGGTGACGGGGCAGTGAAGGAAATGGCGGTGACAGAGCGGTGAAGAGGACGGTGCAGTGACGGGGACAGATTTTTTTTCCCCCGTGTCATTCTCTAGTGCTCACGTCAAAAGCTTCCCTCTGACTCAGCTTCCTGTTTCCACTTTTGACTGAGTACCGCGTTGCCAATCTGAAGTTCTGTTGATGCCGGTGGTAGAAGGAGGTCCGTTGCCGATCTTAAGTGTCATTGCGGGGGGAAGTGGGGGGGGGCGTTGCCGATTTTGTTGCCAAAATAAGAAAGGTGAGGAAGGGAGAAAGATGGGTCTGTGGTGGATGGAGAGATTGAGAGAAGGGGGCAGATGATGGAAGTGGGGAGAAGGGGCAGATGATGGAAGTGGAGAGAAGGAGGAGGGAGAAGGGGCAGATGATGGAAGTGAGGAGAGAGAAGAGGGCAGATGATGGAAGTGGGAAAGAGAGAGAAGAGGCAGATGATGGAAGTGGGGGGGAAAGAGAGAGAAGGTGCAGATGATGGAAGTGGAGAGTGTCATCAGCACACACTGGGCAAGGTGTCCAGGCTTACTGAGACAAGATTTGAACACTTGTGAGCCGCGAGAGGCTACACAAGGAAAAGCAAACCCTTGCTTGAAATAAGAATTTTGCCACAAGTTAGGAAAGTTTTATAGCAAATCCGGACTGGATTTTATTATGCTGCATAGCATTAAACAAACAAAAAAAAGAAAACCAAAACAACCTTTCTGTCAGGATACCAACTTTAAATGCAGTCTTCAAAAATCAAACTTAGTTTCAGCAAGATATTTTAAAGTCCAAACTTCTTTCAGTAAAATAAAGAAAGGCTCTGTAATTCTGAGCCACAATATTAAGTTCTTTCCAAGAAGATGCAAACTAGAAAACAAACAGTGTTCTTTCCTCTGTATAGGATTCTATCCCAAGGAACAGCAGCACTGCACTGTCTTTCTTCAGCAGATTGAAAAATGCTGGCCAGGTGGTGTGCTCCACGTGCTGAAATTCGCTACACAATGAGCCCTCAATCCCACCTCAAAAACGTGGGGCTAAATCCCCCACCACACTTGGCAAAAGTCAAACAAAACAGTTCAGTGTCCTCAAAGACAAAATAAATTGTAGTACCTTTTTCCTTAGGCAGCCTGGGTATTGGCCTTGGAGACACATACTTCCATTGGTAGAACTTCAGAGACTGGTTCACTTTCCAATTCCATGGCTTGTGAAATTTCCATGCATTCAGGAGACAAAACAGAATCAGCTTCCTCAATTTCCATACCCTCTGGGCTTTGAAGTTCCTGCAGAGCTCCTAGTCCTGAGCTAGACTGCCAGAGCTGTTCTTGTGACCAGTCTCCTGTTCTCCAGTTCTCCCTCTGTCTTTCTAACTGTTCAGCTCTACATTTAAGGAGCTTACAGCCCCGCCCAACCTTCCCAGGTGAAACGCATTTCCTGTCACCAGCTTTGGGAAGGTGAGGGGGAAGGGAAGCCTGCAACTCTGCTCCTAAGCTCCCTCTGCTGGACTTAGAAGGGAAGTCGGGCAGGAAGGCAAAATGTTCCTTACTTTGCACAGCATGAGAAATACCTGCTCTAGGCATGAGCATAGCAGTAGGGCCAAACCTAGCAGGCTTATCTTGCATACCACAAGAGAAGAGGGAGAGAGAAGAGGGCAGATGATGGAAGTGGGGAGAAGGGGAAGATGATGGAAGTGGGGAGAGAGAACACATACAGGATGGAAGGAGGGATAAAGAAAAAGGACATATGCTGGATGGTGGAAGAAGATAGAGTTAGTGAGATAGTGGAGGGGTGAAGGAAAGGGGTGGCATGCTATGGGTAGACATAGTGAAAAGAGGGAAACTGAGGACTGCATAGTAAGAAATAATTTAATTTAGACGGAGGCAGAAAATAAAGAAGGAAGACCAGAGAAGGGAACAGAGAGAGAGATGCAAGAGAACGGGGAAGGATACAGAGATATCAGATCTGAGCGGAGGAAATGAGAAGAGAGAGATGCTAAAAATCACAGGGGGGAAGGGAAAGAGAGATGAAAGGAGAAAGATGCCAGGCCATGAGGGAACAGGGGGGGGGGGGTTCTAGAGGAGAGATGTCAGGGGAAGAGAGACAGTTTCTGGAAGAGGTAGACAGTGGATGGAACGGGCAGATGCTGGACTGAAAAGACAGGGCAGACGCTGGAAGGAAAAGAATGAAAAGAAGATAAAAGCAGAAACCAGAGACAACAAAAGGTAGAAAAAAATCATTTTATTTCTATTTTGTCATTAGAATATATCAGATTTGAAATATATATCCTGCTAGAGACATAACCGGGGACTGCAAAGCCCAGGCAATGCTTCTTTAGCTTCTAGCTGGCTTAGGGCTCTCTCGGACCAGGGGGCAGTTGCCCTAGTTGCACTCCCCTAACACTATTCCTGTCATGTGTGACTGCAGTATTCTGTTAGCATGATATTTCTGTGTAGCATTCTATAATAATTCAGCTTGTTCAGTTTTCTTGATAGTAGAGGGGATATATGTGAAGGGGAGGGGAGACAGGGGTTTTGTTGGTCCGTGCTCTGTATATTTGTATTTATAAAATGACAATTGTACAGAATATTGCTTCTTTTTATACTTTAATAAAATATGTTCAATATAAAATCATAACTGAGACTTGTGCGCATGGGATCAGATGGTTTGCGGGGACTGAGCTTGCGGAGACAGGGCAGAAATTTGTTTTTTTAAATTTCAGTCTTAGTAGTTTGCTGGTCCATAAAATAATTCTTTTATTTCTGCCGGTCCATGGGTGTAAAAAGGTTGAAAAACACTGCTCTAGAGCAGAGTCGGCAGCTGCGCTGAGGTGCAGGAAGGTCCCCCCATGACTCGTCTGCCGGCTTTGCTCTGGAAGAAGTAAGTTATGTCGGAGGGGGTGGACTCGGAAGACGCAGTCATCACGGGTACTGGATGGATACTGGATGGATACTGGATGGAATTGGAATCGGATCGGAGGGAAAGAAAGGGGGCAGATGTTGATTGAAGAGGGGTGGATGGAGAGAGAAAGGGCAGACATTGGATGGTAATGTGGCGGGTAGAGGGGGAGCCTAAGCTGGATGGAAGTGCAGATGGGAGAGATAAGGGAGCAAATGCAGGAAGGAAATGGGAGGAGAGAAAGAAGGGAGCAGACAATGGAAGTGGACAGAGAGGAGAAGGTACTAGATGGAAGGGATAGAGAAAGAGGGCACATAATGGAAGGAGGGGATAAATAAAAGGAGGGCATATGATGGGGGAAAGGATTGAGTTAGGGAAATACTGGAGGGGGTGAGGGAAAGAAGTGGTGAGCTGTAGGTAGACAGTAAAAAAGGAAATTGATGAGAGGGTAGTAAGAATGTAATCTAGATGGATGCAGAAAATAAATTGAAAAGGAAAATGAGGGAAGAAAGGGATTGCAGAAGAGAGGTGTGGGAGAGGGAAGGAGAGGAGAGAGATGCCAGACCAATGGGGCTGAAAGGAGAGATGGAAGGGGGAGGCATACAGTTTCTGGAAGGGGCATAGAAGGAGAGAAGATGCCATATAGGGGCAGAGAGATGGCAGACAGCGGATGGAAAGAAGAGAGTAACAAGATGAGGAAAGTAGAAACCAGAGAAAGGTAGAACAAAAATTTTCTATTTATTTATTGCTTTAGGAGACGTGTCACTGTTTCTATGGTGTTGCATTGTATGCAGAGTCCAGCTTCTTGCTGGTTCAATTTAACCTTTGACTATGTATTTCTATTTTATCCTCCCTTTTACAAAACTGTGTAGCGTTTTTTGGCGTCAGCCATGGTGGTAGCAGCTCTGATGCTCAGAATTCTTTGAGCGTCAGAGCTGTTACCACCCTGGCTAAAATCCACACTACAGTTTTGTAAAAGGGGGAGGGGTTAGTTTGTGATGACATATTCCATACTAGGCGAAAGTGTTTTCTGTGTTCTGTGTGTTCGAAAGACATGGTTTTCTGTTAGGCTTGACTGCAGGATTGATCTGTACTAGTCTGGCTTGTTTAGTTTTACAATGTATTGATGTTGTACTGCTCACTGCATATGAAAGATGCTGCCTTTTCCTAGGTACTCATGTGTGACATGTGGCTTATTACTAAAAATCATGTTGTTCGTACAGATGGGGGGGTGCCAAAAAATGATGGGCCCCGGGTGTCACATATGCTAGATAAGCCACTGATTCTTAGCATTCTGTTTGTCCTTTTCGCCATTGCTGCACATTGCGCAGACGGCTTCATCATTTTGTAGACCAATACTCCCAAGTCTCTTTCCTGGGGGGTCTCTCTGAGTACTGCACCGGACATCCTGTATTTGTGTATAAGATTTTTGTTACTGGCACGCATCACCTTACACTTATCCATGTTGAACCTCATTTGCCATGTTGTGTCCCATTTCTTGAGCGTGTTTATGTCATGTTGCAGGTCTTCGCAATCCTTCTGTATCTTCACTACTCTGAATAATTTGGTATCATCTGCAAATTTAATCACCTCGCTCGTTGTACCAATTTCCAGGTCATTTATAAATTTGTTGAAAAGCACCGGTCTGAGCACCGAGCCCTGTGGCACTCCACTCGTGACGCTTTTCCAGTCCAAGTATTGTCCATTTACCCCCACTCTCTGTTTCCTATCCGCCAACCAGTTTTTAGACAAGCATGATTCAATGAGATGGAGTCAGCATGGGTTCAGCCCAGGGAGATCTTGCCTCACAAATTTGCTTGACTTCTTTGAAGGTGTGAATAAACATGTGGATAAAGGTGAGCCAGTTGATAGTGTTTCTTGATTTTCAGAAAGCTTTTGATAAAGTTCCTCACGAGAGACTCCTGAGAAAATTAAACTGTCATGGAAAAGGTGTCAAAGTTCAATTGTGGATTAGGAATTGGTTATCGGATAGAAAACAAAGTTAAATGGTCATCCTAGTCAAAAACAACCTCAACATAAAAGTTCTAGACAAATACTCTACTCCCCACTTGGATCTTCTAGCTTTCCAAATATCCAACAATACACTCAAAGGTACCTTGACCTGCATTCTCTGCTACATAACACCAGGAAAGTGGATCACCAAAAAACAAGTACTCGAAGACTTCATTTTCCAGAACTCTCTAACGTCAACTCATAACCTGCTCCTAGGAGACATAAACCTCCACCTAGAAGACCACACCTCCAAACAAGTTGAAAATATACTCTCATACCTCAAAGCACTAACCTACCAGATTCTTAACCCCCAAACCACACATCACAAAGGCCACCAACTAGATATCGCTGCATACATGACCCAACACCCTCACACTCCTGAAATCCACATCTCAAATGGGGCCTGGCACCCCTCCCTCTGGTCAGACCACTATAAATACACCTTCAACATCAACGGTGCTAAACGCAATAACAATCATCATCCCTACAAAACCACCTTCAAAACCCGCCAAAAAAATCGAACCTACCACATTCTGGGACAAAGCAGACCTCGCAATCGGTACCATAGACCCCAAAGAATTCATATCCCAATGGCGAACCGTAAGTGAAACAATCTTAAATGAGCTAGCTCCAGTAAAACCAAAATACAAACTCTGCAGACCATCTGACAAATGGTTCGACACAGAACTCCTCCAATTCAAAAAGCATTGCAGACAAGTGGAAAGAGACTGGAAAAAAAAGAACCAAGAACACACTAAAATAGCATGGAGAAGCCTAATCAAACAATATAAGACCAAACTCAAGGAAAAACGAAAAGCTTACTACTCCAAACTGGTCGGCATGGAGGCCCAAGACACAAAAAACTATTCAAACTAGTAAAAAACCTCACTGATACCAAACCTTTCCTAGCCGCACAAAGAAACCACCCACCAACAGCAACCCAACTTGCAGACCACTTCAAAAACAAGATTACTAAGATCAGGACCACCTTCATCAACACACACACCCACCTCGACGAGATAATAACAAATCCTGCAATAGGTGAAGCCATTGCAGCTGACAGAAACTGGACCAACTTCCCAGTAGTACATTGGTCTGATATGAGCCGACTCTACAAAAAATACAGTCAAGCATCATGCGACTTGAACAACTGTCCCACATATCTGATAATAAATGCCTCCCCCAAATTTAGAGCTAGCCTCTTGCAATGGATACAAACCACACTCATAGAAGTTGAGTCAGTTCAGCGGATGGCCACCAGGATGGTCTCGGGGCTCAAGGATCTTCCGTATGAAGTAAGGCTGAATAAATTGCAGCTGTACTCACTTGAAGAACGAAGAGAGAGAGGAGACATGATTGAGACATTTAAATATATCACGGGTCGTATCGAGGTGGAAGAGGATATCTTTCGTCTTATGGGACCTTCGTCCACCAGAGGGCATCCGCTGAAAATCAGGGGAGGGAAATTTCATGGGGACTCCAGAAAGTATTTCTTCACTGAGAGGGTGGTCGATCATTGGAATGAACTCCCACGGCAGGTGATTGAGGCCAACAGCGTGGCAGATTTCAAAAATAAATGGGATATTCATGTGGGATCTCTGATGAGGTAAGGGCAGGAGGTTGGGGGAAGGGTCACTGGAGTGGGCAGACTTGATGGGCTTTGGCCCTTTTCTGCCGTCATTTTTCTATGTTTCTATGTTTCTAAGGTCTATTCCCACAGGACCTAGGAGAGATTCTAATCACCCCAATTGTTAAAGATCATAAAGGCCCAACAGATATCCCCTCCAACTACAGACCCATCGCTTCAATACCAATATACGTTAAACTAATAGAAGGACTAGTTGCGCAATACCTCACTAACTACCTGGAAGACCACAAGCTACTTCATCCCTCTCAATCAGGATTCAGAACCAACCAGAGCACGGAGACACTACTAGCAACCCTACTAGACACAGCCCGACAGCACCTTAGCAAAGGCAGAAGGATGTTGATAATTCAACTTGATCTCTCTGCTGCATTTGACCTGGTTGACCACTCCATACTACTACAGATACTTGAAGCCAAAGGGATCTCAGGCAGGGTACACAACTGGTTCCAAAGATTTCTTAAATCAAGAACTTACAGAGTAAAATCAAACGATCTTAAATCGGATCCATGGTCTAACCCCTGTGGAGTTCCACAAGGGTCACCACTGTCACCTACGCTCTTTAACCTCTTTATATCCTCCCTAGGGACCACTCTAGATAACCTAAATGTAACATCTTTCAGCTACGCAAACGACATCACCATACTCCCCCCCCCCCCTTTGATTCTCCAGATCCCACCTCAACTGAAAAACTGAAAAGAACACTAGAAGCAGTGGAAAAATGGATGTTAGTCCACAAACTGAAACTAAACTCAGACAAAACAAAATTTGTTTTGCTCGAAAAGGCCAAAACCCCTTCCATTTCAGAGTTAGATATTAATGCCACCAATACAGTCCGATCTTAAACTCCTAGGAGTGATGATAGACAGATGCTGCACTATGCAGGTCCAAATTAACAAAACTACCCAGAAAGCATTTTTAACCATGAGAAATCTACGAAAAATAAGAAATTATTCGACATAGAGCAATACAGGCTCATAGTTCAATCCCTAGTCCTAGGTCTATTGGACTATTGCAACATCCTTAATCTACCATGCCCTGCAAACATGATAAAGCAACTTCAGACTGTACAAAACACAGCTCTCAGATTGATCTACTTGCTAAGAAAATATGACCACATCACCACTGCACAGGCACAAATTCAATTCAAGTTTTACTGTCTATTATTCAAAGCTTTAAATGGCACTGCCCCCACCTACCTAAACAACCGCCTAAATCAGAACCTCACAAAGAAGAACTCAGACCCCATATACCTACCCTACATTTAAAGGTACTCAACGCAAGATGTTTGACAGCGAAACTTGACCACTCCATCTCCAACTTGCTGACAACAACGAGCAACTTCAAATCATTTTGAAAGGGAATCAAAACCCTGCTATTCAAAAAAATTTATCCAGATATCTTAACTCTTCCCCTTGTCCTCTTCCCTCCCTTGTAAATCCCCCCCAAAGTCTGACCCTCTCTTGTAATTTCTTCTCTCCAAAGTATCAACCATGTATATTGCTCCCTAAATTGCAATTCTCCTGGAAATGTCCAGTTATCTTCTTTGTAATCCTAATTCCTAAATTAGTTTTTCCTGGAAATGTCCAGTTAGCTTCTTTTGTAATCCACCTAGAACTGCAAGGTACGAGCGGAATAGAAGTCATTAATGTAATGTAATGTAATGCAAATTTTTCTCAATGGAGGAGAGTAAACAGTGGAGTGCCACAGGCGTCTGTACTGGGATCGGTGCTATTTAACTTATTTATAAATGATCTGGAAATTGGAATGATGAGTGAGGTGATTAAATATGCAGATGACACTAAACTGTTCAAAGTTGTTAAAACGCATGCGGATTGTGAAAAATTGCAGGAAATTGGAAGGCTGAGCATCCAAATGGCAGATGAAATTTAATGTGGACAAATGCAAAGTGATGCACATTGGGAAGAATAACCTGAATCACAGTTACTGGATGCTAGGGTCCACCTTGGGGATTAGCGCCCAAGAAAAGGATCTGGGTGTCATCGTAGACAATACGATGAAACCTTCCGCCCAATGTACAGCGGCGGCCAAAAAAGCAAACAGGATGCTAAGAATTATTTAAAAAGGGATGGTTAATAAGACTAAGAATGTCATAATGCCCCTGTATTGCTCCATGGTGCGACCTCATCTGGAGTATTGCGTTCAATTCTGGTCTCCTTATCTCAAGAAAGATATAGCGGTACTAGAAAAGGTTCAAAGAAGAGCGACCAAGATGGTAAAGGGGACGGAACTTCTCTCGTATGAGGAAAGACTAACTACTAATAGTACTATTTATTATTTCTATAGCGCTTAAAGGCGTACATTTTAACATACGATCGACAGCCCCTGCTCAGAAGAGCTTACAATCTAATTTAGACAGGACATTTCAGGGTTGGGGAGGTTATACTGGGTATTGGTATCTGACAGCAGTTAGTTAGAAGGGAAAAGATTCTGTACAAACGTAAGGAAGTTCTTTTTCGCCCAAAAAGTGGTGGAGATCTGGAACGTTCTCCTGGAGGCTGTTAGAGGGGAATGCACCCTTCAGGGATTCAAGGCAAGGTTGGATAAATTCCTACTGGAACAGAACATACGCCATTAAGGCTAGACTCAAATAGCGCACTGGTCTTTGACCTAAGTGCTACCGCGTGAGCGGACCGCTGGGCATGATGGACCACTGGTCCGACTCAGCAGCGGCAAATCATATGTTTTTAAAAGTTGAAAGCAGTTTCAAAAAAGTGGGCCAGGGAAGGAGCAATACGACGTATTGATTCAGGCAACCTGTTCCAGGCATATGGCGCCACAAGAAAGAAGGGATGGAGTCTGGAGTTGGCAGTGGAAGAGAAGGGTACAGATAAGAGGGGCTTGCCTGATGAGTGAAGATCAAGGAGGGGGAGCGAGGAGAGAATCAGGGGAGGGGCTTCAGAGCGAACACACTTGTAGGTCAGCAAGAGGAGTTTAAACTGAATTCGGAAATGGATGAGGAGCCAATGAAGCGGTTAGGGCTCTTCAGTGTGGAAAAGAGACAGCTGAGGGGAGAGATGATTGAAGTGTACAAAATCTTGACTGGATCTATTTTTCACTCTCAAAAATTACAAAAACTAGGGGACACTCAATGAAGTTACAGGGAAATACTTTTTTTAAAAACAATAGGAGGAAATATTTCTTCACTCAGAATAGTTAAGCTCTGGAACGCGTTGCCAGAGGATGTGCGGATAGTGTAGCTGGTGTTAAGAAAGGTTTGGACAAGTTCCTGGAGGAAAAGTCCATAGTCTGCATAGCTGGTGTTAAGAAAGGTTTGGACAAGTTCCTGGAGGAAAAATCCATAGTCTGTTATTGAGAAAGACATGGAGGAGGCCACTGCTTGCCCTGGATCGGTAGCACGGAATCTTGATACTCTTTGGGATTCCGGAATCTTTCTATTCTATGCTATTCTATATGGAATGTTGCTACTCCTTGGGTTTTGGCCAGGTACTAGTGACCTGGATTGGCCACCGTGAGAACGGGCTACTGGGCTTAATGGAAGATTGGTCTGACCCAGTTCTTATGTTGATATGTAATTTTAATGGGTTCCCATGAAAAGGGAAGTGCAGACAGATGATGTTTAGAACATATTCGGTGGCAGATTTTACCGCTTGGAATATGTTACCGCCAGATTTATGCTGACAAAAGTCTGAGTGAGTTTAAGTGACTTTTGAAGCAGTTCTTGTTCACCCAGGACAGATGATGTTAGGGTTTTGAGCCTTGGACTCTCCTATTGTTGTGTATGTATAGTTGTATACCACCTTGGAATAAGGTGGTTTATAAATTTTAATATTTATTTATTCATTCATTCACTCAGTTTTCTAAACCGTTCCCCCAGGAGCGCTCAGAACAAATGAAAATGGTGCTGAAGAGAAATGCAAAGTGAGAATTCTAATGAGCTACCTAATCACAGGCAAAGTCACATTTCAATCAAGGAGAAGGCATGTACACAGCTGGTAATGCTAATATACTTGCTCTCATTAGAAACTGCTATGGAACATATATTAGTAGCGACTGTTGCTCTAATCATCACTGAGGGCAAATTAACATAATTGCTGCATAAAGGAAGACATGGGAAAGACTTGCATCTATTCAGTTCACCTTCATTTAAAGGTGGTTGTTTCCTTCAAAAATCAGATGATAAAAGTAATACTGTAAAGCAGGCATGCATGTTATTTAAAAATGCCATAGTGGAAGCCCAGACCAAATGTATTCCATGTATTAACAAAGGTGAAAAGAATCGAAAATGAGAGTCGGCATGGTTAAAAATCCTTTAAAGAATGGAAAAAAGATCCCAATGAAGAAAATAAAAAGAGACATAAGAACTGGCAAGTTAGATGCAAGGCATTGATAAAGGAAGCTAAGACAGAATATGAAGAGAAACTTGCCAAAGAGACATAAACTCATAGTAACAATTTTTTAATATAAGAACATAAGAATTGCCGCTGCTGGGTCAGACCAGTGGTCCATCATGCCCAGCAGTCCGCTCACGCGGCGGCCCTTAGGTCAATGACCAGTGCCCTATTTGAGTCTAGCCTTACTGGCGTATGTTCTGTTCCAGTAGGAACTTATCCAACCTTGTCTTGAATCCCTGTGAGGGAATCTGTGGGACTGTTGGATGATCAAAAAGCAAATGGGCACTCATGGAGGATAAGATCATAGTGGAAAGACTTTGCTTTGGTCTTTACAGAACATACGCAGGTAAGGCTAGTCTCAGTTAGGACGCTGGTCTTTGACCAGAGGGCCGCTGCGTGAGCGGACTGCTGGGCACGATGGACTACTGGTCTGACCCAGCAGCGGCAATTCTTATATTTTTAAGATGTAAAAGATCTACCTGAACCGTTAATGATTTTCAAGGGTCATGATTAGTGTGACCATATGACTCCAGAAAAAAGGGGACAGATTGAGACATCCGGGTTTTACTTCCATTGAAAGCAATGGAAGTAAGGAGAACAGATTGAGACATCTTGGTTGCTTTCAATGGAAGTAAAACCCGGATGTCTCAATCCGTCCCCTTTTTTTCTGGAGCCATATGGTCACACTCGTCATGATGCAGAGGAACTGAAAGAAATCTCAGTAAATCTGGAAGATGTACGAAGCCAAATTGACAAATTAAAAGTCAACTGGAATGGATGGTACATGCCATTGTATCGAGCGATGGTGCGTCCACATCTGGAATACTGCGTTCAGTATTGGTCGCCGCACCTCAAGAAGGACATGGCGGTACTTGAGAGAGTCCAAAGGAGAGCAACGAAACTGGTAAGAGGGCTGGAACACTGCCCATACGCCGAGAGGTTGGATAGGCTGGGGCTCTTCTCTCTGGAAAAAAGGAGGCTCAGGGGAGATATGATAGAGACCTTCAAGATCATGAGGGGCATAGAGAGGGTGAATAGAGACAGATTCTTCGGACTGAAGGGGACAACAGGTACGAGGGGGCATTCGGAGAAACTGAAGGGAGACAGGTTCAAAACAAATGCAAGGAAGTTTTTTTTCACCCAAAGGGTCGTGGACACTTGGAATGCGCTACCGGAGGAAGTGATCAGGCAGAGTACGGTACAAGGATTCAAACAGGGATTGGATGGATTCCTGAGGGATAAAGGGATCGTGGGATACTGAGGGAGGAGCTGGGATGTAACACAAGTATAGGAAGTTAACCAGGTAATGAGTATAAACCAACCTGGTCGTGCATGTGCAAGACCGGAGGGCTAGGACTTCGATAGGAAGGCAGGACTTAAATGAGAAACCAAGGTGGCAAGGGAGCCCCCTCTGATGATTCAGACAGGTCTTGAGCTGTTTTTGGGCCACCGCGGGAGCGGACTGCTGGGCAGGATGGACCTGTGGTCTGACCCGGCGGAGGCACTGCTTATGTTCTTATGTATATATCCTAAGGATCAAACGTGAAATTGCTGACCTGCTGTTAGTGATCTGTAACTTGTTGCTAAAATCGTCTGCAGTACCTGAAGATTTGGACAGTGGCCAGGTTTTTATTTATCATTTATTCACTTTTCAACACGATACATATTGAACAAAACCAAGAGTCTTATCACACTGGTAAAAATAAAACAAAAACTTATTAACAGATTAACAATTCCCAACATTATCAAGACTCTTACATAGTCCTCACTTTGGAGAAACAATTCCACAATCAGAAGGAATGATACTTTAACAGAACAATTCTAAAAGTAAAGTAGTGACTCAACCCCAATTATAGTATGGACTAGCCAGTAGGATTCACTTGGCAACCTGCGTTTGGTTCTTGAAACATCTGAAAACACTGAAATTTTACTGTTCAGAAAAGAGACTTCTTTCAACCTAAAAAGGCGAAGAAGTGCTTCTTTGTCTTGATAGAATACAAATGTTACAAAGAGTGTAGAACACATTATAACGTCCTCTTGAGAATTCTCCAATAAGAACATAAGAACTTCTGCTGCTGGGTCAGACCAGTGATCCATTGTGCCCAGCAGTCCGCTCCCGCAGCGACCCTTAGGTCAAAGACCAGTGTCCTAACTGAGTCTAGCCTTACCTGTGTATGTTCTGGTTCAGCAGGAACTTGTCTAACTTTGTCTTGAATCCCTGGAGGGTGTTTTCCCCTATAACAGCCTCTGGAAGAGCGTTCCAGATTTCTACCACTCTCTGGGTGAAGAAGAACTTCCTTACTTTTGTACGGAATCTATCCCCTTTTAACTTTAGAGAGTGCCCTCTCGTTCTCTCTACCTCTCTACCTGTCTTTATCTACTAAGTCTATTCCCTTCATTATCTTGAATATCTCAATCATGTCCCCTCTCAGTCTCCTCTTTTCAAGGGAGAAGAGGCCAATTTCTCTAATCTCTCGCTGTACGGCAACTCCTCCAGCCCCTTAACCATTTTGGGTGCTCTTCTCTGGACCCTCTCAAGTAGTACCGTGTCCTTCTTCATGTACGGCGACCAGTGCTGGTTGCAGTATTCCAAGTGGGGGCGTACCATGGCCCGATACAGCGGCATGATAACCTTCTCCAATCTGTTCGTGATCCCCTTCTTAATCATTCCTAGCATTCTGTTCACCCTTTTCACCTCCGCCGCGCATTGGATGGACGGCTTCATCGATTTGTCGACCAGTACTCCCAAGTCTCATTCCTGGGGGGTCTCTCTGAGTACTGCATCGGATATACTGTATTCATGTGTAAGATTTTTGTTACCGACATCCATCACCTTACACTTATCCACATTGAACCTCATTTGCCATGTCGCAGCCTATTTCTCGAGCATGTTTATGTCACGTTGCAGGTCTTCGCAATCCTTCTGTGTCTTCACTACTCTGAATAAATTTGTATTGTCTGCAAATTTAATCACCTCGCTCGTCATAACTAAGTCCAGATCATTTATAAAGATATTGAAGAGCACGGGTCCAAGCACCGAGCCCTGCGGCACCCCACTGGTGATGCTCTTCCAGTCTGAGTATTGTCCATTTACCCCAACTCTCTGTTTCTTATCCGCCAACCAGTTTTTAATCCAAGTGAGTATTTCACCCTCGATTCCATGGCTCACAATTTTCTGAAGTAGTCGTTCATGTGGAACCTTGTCGAACGCCTTTTGAAAATCCAGATATACAATGTCGACCGGATCTCCCTTGTCTATCTGCCTGTTTACTCCCTCAATGAAACATAGAAACATAGAAAATGACGGCAGAAAAGGTCCATAGCCCATCAAGTTTGCCCACTCTACTGACCCACCCCCCTAATTCTACCCTCCTAGAGATCCCTCCTCTAATGACCCATCCCTTAACCCTGCCCTCTTAGAGATCCCACATGGGCATCCCATCTACTCTTAAAATCAGGAACGCCGCTGGCCTCGATTACCTGCACCAGAAGTTCATTCCAATGAGCAACCACTCTTTCAGTAAAGAAATACTTCCTGGTGTCGCCATGAAATCTCCCGTCCCTAAGTTTTAGCGGATGCCCTCTTGTGGCCGAGGGTCCTTTAAGAAAGAAGATATCATCTTCCACCTCGATGAAGTGCAGCAAGTTTGTCAGACATAAGAACATAAGAAATGCCCTCACCGAATCAGACCTTTGGTCCATCCAGTCAAGATCTTCCTTTGCTGAAGCCATGCTGGCTGGTCCTCATCAGATTGTGTCCATCAAGGCTGAACTTCAGGGTCAGAAGAGGAAAGTTTTTTTAGGAGAAACTAGCAAAAAATATACTTTATGCAGAGGAGGAAGGCCATTATCAGGGTACTTAAACACTTCTTTCAGAAATTTATAAAAACTTTCCTTAGGTGACATAGTCAGTGTTTTGGGAAAGTTCAAGAGTCTTAAGTTCAGTTGTTTAGTATAATTCTCAAAGTTTTTTTTCTATTTTTCTCATCAAAAGTAATTTGTCCTGCACAATAGAACCACAAGTAGATTGGAGCCTGAACAAGAGAAATGATTCCCAGACATACTTTGTACAGGGAATCTAACGCAGTCCAAATGGCATCCAAGGTGATCTCAGCGGGTCTAACAAGGGGCTGTATAGTTGGTATTTCCCTTCTCTCCGCTGAGGTTCCATTAACCGCCCTTGGTAAAGATCTTCCAGCCGCGGATTCTTGGAGGGCTGGCGAGCCCGATAGCTCTGAAGATAGCGATGAATCCACCGGTCGACGTTGCTTCTAACACTCCCCTCTCTCTCGGCTGCAAGGGAGGCGCTGGTCCCGCGGGACTAAGCGAGATCTCGCTTACTAGTTTTGCCATTTTTCAAAAAGGGTTCATGGAGAGATCTAGGAAATTACAGACCGGTGAGTCTGACTTCAGCTTCAGGCAAAATAGTGGAAACAATTAAAAAAAAATAATAATTGTGGAACACATAGACAAGCATGATTTAATAGCACAGTCAGCATGGGTTCAGCCGAGGGAGATCTTGCCTCACCAATTTACTTGACTTCTTCAAAGGTGTGAATAAACATGTTGATATAGGTCCATCGGTTGACGTCGGTTGATGTAGTATATCTAGATTTTTCAGAAAGCTTTTGACAAAGTTCCTCATGAGAGGCTCCTGAGAAAATTAAAGAGTCATGGGATAGGAGAATTGGCTTGAGACATCCACCACAGGAGTGAGTCTGAGTTGTAGTGATAAGCGCTGGAACAGAAGGCCAGTTGCTTGAAACCACTGGGAGGATAATGCCTACTGAGGAAGCCTGAGGTGAAGTCAGGCAAATGGGACCACATACTATACTATGACCTAGAAGTCATAACATGTGACATGCTGTCAGGTAGCATCAAGAAGATACTTCCTGGCAGAGGTGAAGTAGTGTGGTGAGTTTCTGATGAGGGAGGAAACACATGTCTGGTTTGTGTCCAGAAGAGCCCCAATAAATTCCAAAGTCTGAGTGGGCTGTAGGCGGGATATGGGATAATTGACTGTAAATCCCAAGACTTCAAGAAGTTGAATTGTTGGGGGGGGGGGGAGGAAGGAGAAGGCGAGAAGGATGGGAAAAGTGAGAGAAGAGGGAGGGGAAAGGGAAGATGGAAATTGATGAAGGATAATCAGGGAGAAGGTGAATTGGGAGATATGGGAGGGATGGAGGAAGAAAGATAAAGGTGAATGGAAGGTGATAACGGGAATTTGAAAGAGGGGAAAGGTTAAAGGATATATGGTGAAAAAAGGAAGAGAGCAATATATAAGAGGTGAAGAAGGGTGAGAGCTTGGGGAGGAAGGATGTCTGTGAGAGAGAACAAGGGCAGAAGATAATGAAAGAGTATAGATAGGAAAACCAAAAACAAAAGAAGCAAGAAAACAATGGAAATGGAACCTAAGTGTTGAGCAATCCTTGCTGAATCCTTCTCAGTGGCTGTGTTCCTGTCCCTTTCCTCCCCCCATATTCAGCATCTCTCCTGTGTCCCCCTATTTTATTCTGTTCAGCATCTCCCCTGGAGCCAGGATTCGTGACGTCACCACCTCTCTCGATAAAATACTAAAACCTACTGACCACTTCCCTATGCTTCTTATCCATATAGGTACAAACGACACTGCAAGGAACACCTTAGAGAACATACCCGATGACTTCAGAGCCCTGGGTAGGAAGCTGAAGCAGACGGGTGCACAGGTGGTCTTCTCATCCATCCTCCCAGTTAGAGACAGAGGAAGAGCCAGGGAAGAACGCATCCAACGTACCAACGAGTGGCTTCGCAACTGGTGCATCGAGATGAACTTTGGATTCCTGGACCATGGAAAGGCACTCCAGGGACTGCAGGGACCAGACGGACTTCACTTGACCAAAAGAGGTAAAAACGTACTGGGACACCGTCTAGCCCGCCTACTTCGCAGGGCTTTAAACTAGGTAAGTTGGGGGAGGGTATCCACTCACATTCCACAGCAGTAAGGAATCATCCAGTGGAGGCGAGACACAACCGCCCTTTTGAGCCCAAGGTAAGCACCCATAGCACGCATGACAGCTCTAACAAACACAAGGGATGGAGGGCCATGTATGTCAATGCACACAGTTTAGGCAATAAAATTCTGCAATTGGAAACCGAGATAGTGAATGCCAACCTAGATGTGGTGGCAATATCCGAGACCTGGTTCACGGACTCTCATGGGTGGGATATGGCTATACCGGGTTACAGTTTACTTCGTCGAGACAGAGAGGGCAGATTAGGCGGAGGGGTAGCGCTATACATTAAAGAAGGAATCAAAACCACCAGAATCTCGGAAGTCAAGTACAGCGGGGAATCCCTCTGGGTGAACCTGGCCAGAGGGAGAGAAAAATGCCTGTATCTTGGTGTGGTATATAGACCTCCGAGACAACCGGAAGACAAGGACACGGAACTAATCGAAGACATAGAAAATATCGCGCTAAGGGGGGACGTTGTACTAATGGGAGACTTCAATATGCCGGATGTAGACTGGAGCACACCTTCAGCAACAACCAGCGGAAGCAAGAGGCTATTAGCCTCCATAAGAGGAGCACGACTCAATCAAATGGTAATGGAACCCACTAGGGCCCAAACGATCCTTGACCTAGTACTCACCAATGGAGAAAGCGTCTCAGAAATCTTCGTGGGAGATAAGCTAGCCTCCAGCGATCACAACATGATATGGTTCCATCTGAGGAAAGGTTCCCATAGATCAAACACTAAAACAAAGGTACTCAACTTCCGAGGAACAGACTTTGCACGTATGGGAGTTTTCGTCCAGCAGGCACTCCAGGACCAAACGGAGACAGAGAATGTGGAGGATATGTGGTCATCCCTGAAATCTGTCATACATAAGGCAACCTGCCGTTACATAAAATCATCACATAAACAGCGAAGAAAGGACAAACCCCAGTGGTTCACCGCAGAGATCTCACGTCTCGTTAAGGAGAAGAAAAACGCATTTGCTTCCTTCAAACGCACCGGGAAAAGCGAAGATCAACTGCTACACAGGATCAAGTCCACAGAGGTCAAAACGGCAGTCAGGGAGGCCAAACTTCGAGTGGAAGAAACTCTAGCAAACAACATTAAGAAAGGGGACAAATCCTTCTTCCGGTATATCAGTGACAGGAAAAAAAACACAGACGGGATAGTACGCCTGAAAAAAACAGACGGGAATTACGCAGAATCAGATCCCGAAAAAGCAGAAATACTAAATAAATACTTCAGCTCGGTCTTCACCTGCGAGGCGCCAGGGTCCGGCCCTCAATTGAAACCACAGTCAAACACAAAAGACCCGTTTCGGAATTTTAAATTCACACCCAGCGAGGTTTACTTTGAGCTAACAAAACTCAAGGTGGACAAAGCCATGGGACCGGACAATCTGCACCCCAGAGTACTTAGGGAGTTAGGTGATGTCCTGGCAGAACCGTTAGCCGTACTATTCAATCTCTCACTGAGTACAGGGACAGTCCCCTTGGACTGGAAAACAGCTAACGTCGTTCCTCTACACAAAAAGGGTTGCAAGACAGAGGCTGCAAATTACAGACCGGTGAGTCTGACATCAATAGTATGCAAAATCATGGAAACACTGATCAAACGCCAGTTGGACACGGTCTTGAACGAAGGGAATCTACGGGACCCCAATCAACATGGATTCACCAAGGGTAGGTCCTGCCAATCAAACCTCATCAGCTTCTTTGACTGGGTAACAAAAAGACTGGATGAAGGAGATTCACTGGACATAGTGTACCTGGACTTCAGTAAAGCTTTTGACAGCGTCCCACACCGCAGACTGTTAAACAAGATGAAATCAATGGGGTTGGGAGAGACTCTGACGGCATGGGTCAGAGATTGGCTGAGTGGCAGACGTCAGAGGGTGATGGTTAACGGTACTTTCTCTGGGACATCGGAGGTGACCAGCGGGGTGCCTCAGGGCTCGGTCTTGGGTCCGCTCCTCTTCAACATATTCATAGGAGATCTGACTCAAGGGCTTCAAGGTAAAGTAACATTATTCGCCGACGACGCCAAACTATGTAATATGGTAAGCGAGGACAATTTACAAGATAGTATGGCGCAGGACCTGCGCACATTGGAATGCTGGTCCTCAACCTGGCAGCTGGGCTTCAATGCTGGAAAATGTAAGGTCATGCACCTAGGTAACAGAAACCCATGCAGAACTTATACCTTGAACGGGGAGACCTTGACCAGGACTTCAGCGGAACGAGATTTGGGAGTAATCATTAGTGCAGACATGAAATCTGCCAATCAGGTGGAGAAGGCTTCCTCAAAGGCAAGGCAGATGCTGGGTTGCATCCGTAGAAGTTTTGTCAGCAGAAAGCCTGCTGTCATTATGCCATTGTACAGGGCCATGGTGAGACCTCATCTGGAATACTGCGTGCAATTCTGGAAGCCACACTACCGCAAAGACGTGCAGAGGGTCGAGTCGGTCCAAAGAATGGCCACCAGAATGGTCTCAGGGCTTAAAGGTCTCCCGTACGAAGCAAGACTAGACAATTTGCAGCTCTACACTCTAGAGGAGCGCAGGGAGAGGGGAGACATGATTGAGACGTTTAAATACGTCACCGGACGTATAGAAGTGGAAGATGACATCTTCCTTCTTAGAGGCCCCTCAACCACAAGAGGGCACCCGCTCAAACTCAGGGGCGGAAAATTTCACGGCGACACCAGGAAGTATTTCTTCACGGAGCGAGTGATTGATCGGTGGAACGGGCTTCCAGTGCAGGTGATCGAGGCCAGCAGCGTGCCAGATTTTAAGAATAAATGGGACGCCCATGTGGGATCCCTAAGAGGGTCAGGGCAAAACACTAGCTAATCTTAAGGGGAGGGTCTATAGTGGGCAGACTTGATGGGCCTTGGCCCTTTTCTGCCGTCATCTTTCTATGTTTCTATGTTTCCCCCCTATCCCTCCCCTTATATCCAGCATTGCTCCTTTGTTTTCCTGTCCTTATGCTCCCTCCATGGCTAGCATTTCTTCTATGTGCCCCTGTCCCTCCCCATGTCCAGCTTCTCGTCTTTCCCTTCTTCTTATACCTCCACACACCTCCCTGTGGTCCGACATCTCTCTCTCCCTCTCTCCATCGGTTCATTATCTCCCCCTTTTCTTTCTCACTTCCTATTCCTATTGCTATAGGGTCAACCTGCTGGCTTTGGGGAAAGGGAGGAAGTGGGGATCATGATCAAGGGGGAGCAAAGGGGCCCCATGAATTCCATAGGCCATTATTAGGAAGTAATCAGACATCAGCCAATATTGTGACCAGTGGTAGGTTAACTTGATGTCTAAAGTTAGGACAGCCTTTTAGCAATCCTAATATTAGCCTTGCATAACCAGTTAGAAGTCATAATATCGTCAATAAGCAGTAGTATTGGTTTCTCTCAGGCTCAGAACAAGCCCCAGCCATGGACCAACTATAGAGAACGATACAGGGACAGAATTTATTCCCGTCCCCATGGCTAACTGTGGGAAACCATTCCCGTGTCATTCTTTAAGGAAAGAGGGAAAAATCAGAGTATGAATAGGCACAGCCACTGACCCTCAAGTCTTGCATTGAAGAATGCTGGCGTAGAAGGACTGAGGTTGAGAGAGACACTAAAGAAGGACATGGGATGGTTTCCAGCCACTGACCCTCAAGTCTTGCATTGAAGAATGCTGGCGTAGAAGGACTGAGGTTGAGAGAGACACTAAAGAAGGACATGGGATGGTTTCCAGCCACTGACCCTCAAGTCTTGCATTGAAGAATGCTGGCGTAGAAGGACTGAGGTTGAGAGAGACACTAAAGAAGGACATGGGATGGTTTCCAGCCACTGACCCTCAAGTCTTGCATTGAAGAATGCTGGCGTAGAAGGACTGAGGTTGAGAGAGACACTAAAGAAGGACATGGGATGGTTTCCAGCCACTGACCCTCAAGTCTTGCATTGAAGAATGCTGGCGTAGAAGGACTGAGGTTGAGAGAGACACTAAAGAAGGACATGGGATGGTTTCCAGCCACTGACCCTCAAGTCTTGCATTGAAGAATGCTGGCGTAGAAGGACTGAGGTTGAGAGAGACACTAAAGAAGGACAAGGGATGGTTTCCTGTGATTATCTGCAGGGATGAGGACAAATTCTGTCCCCATGTCTTTCTCTACACCTCAGCACTAACTAGATAGTGCAGGGGTGATTAGTCCTTATATTCAGGGACACTGTCCAATTAAATGCTGCAGAATATCAGCAGTTAGGCAGCCACAGGCAAATTAACTAGACAGGAGCCTCTCTTGCATGGTTAAATCACTTTGGATGCCAGGCAGATTATATCTATCACAACCGAGAAACACCTCCACAAGTTGATGTCATAAAGAAAACCAGTGGATATGTGGTTTGCTTTTAAAGCTAATGTGAGTGTGAGTGGTGGCGTTTTTATATTCATCTTGAATTCATCACCGAGTGTTTTATTCTACATATATTGATTTTATCATGTGACATTTTTTGCATTGGTACGATCTGGAGTGACACACCGTAAGACTCCTGAGGCAGGCCAAGTTGACCGAAACACGTGCATGTCGGAGTCATTGAGTTAATAAAGTGCAGCAGTTTTTTGGATAATATCCATCACCATTATTTTGACATTTCCAACTTTCTTGATGTATAAATTTAAGAGATATAGGGATTTGGGATTTAGTTCATACCTGTCTCAGCAGTTCAAGGCACGTCATATTCAAATGCAGTAGGTATTTTCCTGTTCCCAGTGAACTTACGATCTATGTAAGTATGTATGAGCTATTTTTTCTTTACCAAGTGTACTCTTAACAGTTTTGAATAAATAAGGTGATGAAATAAAATGAGCCAGGATTGAATGGGTATTAATAAAGGCCATATGACCTCCCTTTGACTTGTACCAAAGATACGTACCTGCCCTGTCTCTACCAAGCCTGCTGTTAGCTTTCCAAGTTGCTTTAACATCATGACTCTCTATTTTGAGGGCATAGTAACATAGTAGATGACGGCAGATAAAGACCTGAATAGACCATCCAGTCTGCCCAACCATACATGTTCCATAAATTATTTAGTTTAAATGGTCCTTTTTCTTAGATATTTCTGGGCCAGAAACCCAGAGCCCTGCCTTAGGTTCCATCTATTGGAGTCTCCATCAAAGCTCACTCCAGCCCATCTTAACCATCCCAGCCATCGAAACCCTCCCCAGCCCATCCTCAACTGAATGTCCTTATATGGGGCACAGGGCGTGCAAGCCTGCCCAATACTGGCCTTAGTTCCTTCAATGTATACCCATTATTTTCTGATTAGAGATCCACTGTGATCATCGTTTTCGTCACCGTTTTCGTCTCCACCACCTCCCTCGGGAGCTCATTCCATACATTAACCACTCTCTCCGTAAAGAAGAATTTCCTAACATTACTCTTGAATCTACCACCCCTCAACCTCAAATTATGTCCTCTGGTTTTACCATTTTCCTTTCTCTGGAATAGATTTTATTCTACATTATTACCTGAGAGGGGACATGATCGATACTGAAGGGAATAGACTTAGTAGATAACAACAGGTTGTTCACCCTCTCCAAGGTAGGGAGAACGAGAGGGCACTCTCTAAAGTTAAAAGGGGATATATTCCATACAAATATAAGGAAGTTCTTCACCCACAGAGTGGTAGAGAACTGGAACGCTCTTCCAGAGTCTGTTATAGGGGAGAACACCCTTCAGGGATTCAAGACAAAGTTGGACAGTTCCTGCTGAACCGGAAAGTACACAGGCAGGGCTGGTCTTGGTTGGAGCACTGGTCTTTGACCTAGGGGCCACCGCATGAGCGGACTGTTGGGCACGATGGACCACTGGTCTGACCCAGCAGCGGCAAGTCTTATGTTCTTATGAACATCTGAATCATATCTCCCCTGTCCTTCCTTTCCTCTAGGGTATACATATTCAGGGCTTCCAGTCTCTCCTCATACATCTTCTGGCACAAACCGCCTACCATTTTTATTGCCTTCCTCTGGACCACTTCAAGCCTTTTTGTGTCGTTCGCCAGATACTGTTTCCATAATTGAACACAATAATCCAAGTGGGGCTCACCATCGATCTGTACAGGGGCATCAACATCTTCTTTCTTCTACTGGTCATGCCTCTCTCTATACAGCCTAACATCCTTCTGGCAACAGCCACCGCCTTGTCACACAGTTTCTTCACCCTTAGATCTTCAGACACTATCACCCCAAGGCCCCTCTCCCCATCCGTGCATATCAGCCTCTCACCTCCCAGCACATACAGCTCCTTCTGATTTCTGGTAGAATAAGTCCTATCCTTTTCTTGCTTTAAGTTTCCAGCTTTTGTTCTTCTAAGTAATATGGATTTCTCAAGTCTCTTTTCAGTTTTTGAAAGGGCAAGATACTTTATTAAAATAAAGGGCCTTATTCACCAGGCCTGACATGGGATAAAGTCATTTTTGAACGAGGTCCACAGTGTACAATGAAATAGCCTTTAGCAGAGGATATGATAAGGGGCTTGGAGTGAATGCGGAATTCTTTTCTGAGTGTGTATGTAAGGTATGTCTAAGCATTTTTAGGGACTGAAGCCAGATGGCCAGTATTCAGGAGAACAACCTGGGGCGGGGGAGGGAGGAGGCCGTATGAGGATTCAATTCTGCCCCTGCCTGCAGTAAACCAGAAAGAAAGCGAGCAGCCTTTTCTTCCAAATGGGTCGAGGGTAACGCATGGCGCGTGAGCAATTTTCACTAAATTAAAATGCCGAGTGAACAATGAGGCAATTGATACTGGGAGCCTGAATCTTGGGTTGGTCTGCTGTTGAGAAAGAATGGCCTTTTCACTGCCAGACTGTTGACTGGAATCCTTCCCAGCCCCACGTTGCTTCCTCTGGATAAGAGGGAATCTCTGTTCAAGTGACTCTTCCTGAATGTTGATCTAAAGACGAAATCAAGCTGTTCACTGATAAAGAGGAATGGCTGCAGGCAGGATCTCACTTCCTCCTGGCTTATTTATTTCGTTCATTTTCTATCCCGCTGTCTCCAAAGAGCTCAGAACGGGTTACAGGTTAAACATCCTCTGTAATAAAACCCTTACCCACGCATGAGCAGTTGAAACGGCGTGATCCCTGCCGCCGTGATTTGTGTTTCCATGCCGTGTTCCATTTGCGGTGTGCGGCAGTGAGAGCAATGGCAGGAGGGTGTCCTTCGAGGTGCTGTGAGGCGTCCGGCTGCTACTGCCGCACAGAGAAGTGGAGGGGGAGAGGGAAAAGGGGCTGCTTGGGGGGGAGGGGTGTGCTGGGGGCAGACAGCAATCTTGGTTTGCTCGGGGGGTCAGAGAGAGATAGGCAGGGGGCCAGGGAGAGAGACAGACAGACAGCAGCCAAGGAGCGAGAAAGAAAGATAGACAGACAAGGGACCAGGGAGAGACACAGACAGAAAGAATGACAAACAGACAGGGGGCCAGAGAGACAAACAGACAGACAGCGGCCAAGGAGTGAGAAAGAAAGAAAGACAGACAGACAGGGGGCCAGAGAGAGACGCAGACAGAAAGAATTACAGACAGACAGGGGACCAGAGAGACAGACAGAAAGACAGACAGACAGACAGCGGCCAAAGAGAGAGAGACAAAGAAAAAAAGACAGACAGCGACCAAGGAGAGAGACAGAAAGAAAGACAGACAGACACATCTATTCTAGCACCCGTTAATGTAACGGGCTTAAAGACTAGTACAAAATATACAGTTAACAGGTTACGAATTACCATAATTACAGAACAAGTTGTGCAATGCAATTTTTTTTCCTAACATGACACATACTAAGGATCTAGTATTAGTATACATTTCTTTGTAATCTATCGGTCATGGGCAGGGGTAGGTTTTCTTTGCTTTCCTAAAGCTGAGGAGCCTTTCAAGGGATCTGACCTGCGGGGCAGTTGATTCCAATGGCTTGGTATGAAGTGGGCGCAGGAACGTTGTTTGGCCTAATGAAGCTGGTTTTGCGCTCTAGAAGGGAACCTCCACTTTTACGAACTATTCAGGTGACTCTAAGCCTCATGTAGGTGAATCATTTTTCTTTAGCTCACATCTCTCCGGTGATATCTCGAGGTCTGTCACATTCAGGTACACTGGATAGTTCCCTATCCCCAGAAGGCTTACAATCTAGTTCTATTCCAAGGGCAACGGAGGATTAAGGAGTAACTTATATAAAGGGTGCCAGAGTGTTCAGTGCACACTCAGATAAGGGAGGCAATATTTATGTATACATCAAGAACTTGCTGCCCACATCACGTTGGTTCTCCCTTTGACATCACTTCCTAGGGGTGGGACCCTGAAGTGACATCAGAAAGCTGACACCAATGCGAACAGCCGGGAAAATTAAAGAGGTATGAGGGAAAGGAAGGGAAGGGACGCATTCACATGGCAGGGTGGGTCGGGAAGGAGTCGGAGGAGGGGGGCTGGAGATGAGGACAGGTGCTGGTGCCTCCACCAAGACGGTGCCCAGGGCAGACTGCCCACCCCCACTCTCACTGCGCCACTAGGTGTGATATGAAGCAGCCACAAGTCGAAGAAGGCGTGGCTAACCCCGGAAATGACCTTAGGCGTCTTTAGGTGCCTCCGTAGCTGCGATTCGCTGGCCTACATTTCTGGCACCTATGTCAGATGTGGCCGCCATTCTGCATCCAGCGCCAGTGTGCCGTGCCGGTTTTGGAGGCCGGCTGCAGAATCTGGCCCTATTTGTTCTTCAGCGCCTAAATATGAACCTCACAAATGTTACTAGCAGGTGGAATTTTTTTTGCAGAGCTATATTTAGGCGCAGAAGAGCAGGCGTGGATGTCTGCTTTTACTTTCAGTTTGATACCAAAATCTGCAATAGAGTAAAATAAGCTAAAACTTGCTTTATATACTGGGTCTTCGGCCAGAAAGGAGCTCGACTCGGTTAACAGTAACTAAAAAAATACTTAAACTAGTAACAATCAGAAAATATTAATGTGACTAGTTTCCAAAGTGTTTGGCAAATAAAATAGTTTTAAAAGATTTGTGAAAAAGTTGAAAAGGACCAGGACCCCTTAAAATAAGAGGAAGTTCGTTGCATAGTTGAGAAAATTTGAAAACCAAGGATTGAAATTCTTGATTCCTTTCTCTGAAGGAAGGGAGAGCTTGACTTGTTGGGTGCCTCTTGCATCGGAGAATCTCTAAGCATTCCATAATACAGGGACAAGAGGGATGAAGATACCATATAGAAGTAATACATGCACATTTGACGTGAATCCTGAGATAGACCGGAAGCCAGTGAAGGTTTAAAAGCAAAGGAGACACATGGTCAAATTTTACTTTTTCCAGCGGTATTTTGTATCAATGGAGTCTTTGAAGGCAGGTCTTTGTTATGCCGAGATAGATAGCGTTACAGTAATCTAGCCGGGATAATATGATAGATTGGACCAGGAAAGAGAAGTATTGGTGGAAAAGGTTTCTGACCTTTCTCAACATAAGAAGGCTAAAAAAGCACTTCATGCTGGATGGTGTGAATAACATGAAAAAAGACCGGACGAAGCTTGAAGAATGGTCTGAAATTTGGCAGCTAAAATTTAATGCTAAAAACCCAAGGTCAAGCATTTGGGATGCAAAGACCAGAGGGAACAGTAAAATTTAAGGGGGTGAAGAACTTATGTGCACGACGGAAGAGCGGGATTTGGGTGGGATTGTATGTGATGATCTTAAGGTGGCCAAACAGGTTGAAAAGGAGACGGTGAATGCTAGAAGGATGTTAGCCTGCATAGGGGAAAGGTATGGCTAGTAGGTCAGTTTTCAAGTGCCCCGCCTTCCCCACTCTCTGCAATCGTTAATGGAGAGGTTTGTTCATCCTGACGCAATTTCTATGCGAAACAAGGTTCTCTTGTTGATCTAAATCTTTCCAGAAGGTGGCAGTTCAAGGAATTGTGGATACTTTTTAAACACTGGGACTGTGGTGAAAGGCAGAAAGATTGCACTACACAGACAGCAACGGAGAAAGGACCCGACCTTACAGCTAAAAGCTAAGATTTTTATTTAAACCTCTGCTTACTCTTTACAGCTTAACACTGGTTGAAAACCTGCCTCCTTGGTTTTATGACCTACCCCTTGATTTATACTCCCCTTCACTGTGGGGTGCCCCCCACGTCGAACTAAGCTTTAATTATTCAGGCCCAGTTTTTGAGCTCCAAGAGTTTTTTCTCCCATTGCAGGGAGTTTTTCTCCAGAGCTGGAACCGTGTTAGGGCTAGGTTCACGAACCCTCCGATCCGTGTGCGATTGGAGGCAGGCCGACCGATTCACCAACCATCTGCATGCAAATGGGGGCAATTAGAGGCACACCCCCAACCGACTGCATGGATCGCTAGAAGCCTGACAGTAGTGACAGGAGAAGTAGCCTCCTGTCACTGCTGTCAGGGCTTCTGCCAGCTTTTTAAAAAAATTTTAAATTGGGCAGATATTTTATGTGTTTTACACATGTAAAATATCAGACCGATTTAAAAAAAAATTTAAACCCCCTTCCCTCTCCCGCCAAGTGCCTCTTCCCCTCTCCCTCCCTGAACCAAAAAAAAAAAAAAATCGACCCCGCTTTTAAAATTATGGCAGGAGGGTTCCCACTACCTCCTGCCATCTCTACTATTTCCCCTACCAGCCCACCGCACCCCTGGTCGGGCTGGGCCTAGCCAGCCAGATCCACCCCCTTCCCCGTAACTTAAAAAATGTTGGGAGCAGGAGGGATGCACAGTCCCTCCTGCTCCTTAGGCCTCCAGTGGGGAAGGGCGGCAGAGAGCAGGAGAGTCGGGGGAGGCAGAGAGAGGAGTCGGTTCTCACCAGTCGCTTGTTCTTGATTGGCCAGCCAGTCGGTGTGTAAGGAAAAAGTTTTGTGAATCGCTGCCCTCCCCAATTTGCATGCCATTTCCCTCATTTGCATGCACGGATTGGGATGGGATTGCTAAACACGTTAGTGAATCGGGTCAGAGGGAAATCGGGTCACAAAGGGCTCGCAATCTCCCTGTTCTAAGTATTTCTACTTCGGGAGACTATCCTTTGGATTTTGAGGTCCATTTGCTAATATTGGTTGTAGCTTGTGTGGGTGCCTCCTACAGAGAGGTTGACACTCCTTATTTTGGTCTTTATCTCTGGTTCTATAACCATAAAGCTCTATGACCTCACAATGCAGGTGTAAACAGCCTTAGCCTAAGGGAAGAGGAGATGCAAATGTTAGGAGCCTCAGCCAATAGGGAGAGGAGGAGACAGTGGATGTTGTGGATGGGCCATTTGGCCTTTATCTGCCATCATGTTTCTATAACCATAAAGCTCTATGACCTCACAATGCAGGTGTAAACAGCCTTAGCCTATGGGAAGAGGAGATGCAAATGTTAAAGAGCCATAGCCAATAGGGAGAGGAGGAGATAGTGGATGCTGCGGATGGGCCATTTGGCCTTTATCTGCCATCAGGTTTCTATAACCATAAAGCTCTATGACCTCACAATGCAGGTGTAAAGAGCTTTAGCCTATAGGAAGAAGAGATGCAAATGTTAAGAGTCTTAGCCAATAGGGAGTGGAGGAGATAATGGATGGGCCATTTGGCCTTTATCTGCCATCAGGTTTCTATGTTTCTATAAACATAAAGCTCTATGACATAACAATGCATGTGTAAAGAGTCATAGCCAATAAGAAGAGGAGATGCAAATGTTAAGAGCCTCAGCCAATAGGGAGAGGAGGAGATAGTGGATACTGTGGATGGGCCATTTGGCCTTTATCTGCCATCAGGTTTCTATGTTTCTATAAACATAAAGCTCTATGACCTCACAATGCAGGTGTAAAGAGTTGTAGCCAATAAGAAAAGGAGATGCAAATGTTAAGAGCCTCAGCCAATAGGGAGAGGAGGAGATAGTAGATGCTGTGGATGGGCAGACTGGATGGGCCATTTGGCCTTTATCTTTAAAGAGGCCTCTATGCCAGGGCTTCAATGAGAAATCTTTCCCTACCCGTTGGATAACATGAGCAATGAAGGGCCCCGGGGTGTGAACCAGATACCCTCTTAACAGGAAGGTAACAAAACCAAATAAATATGGCTTCCAACAGCCATAAGTCTTACTTTGTCCTGGTCTTGTGACTGTCTAGTCTTACAAAACAGGGCCATAGAAGAGAGTTTGAGGAAAAGCTGCAAATTGCCATCATACACTTCACACCTCCTCCGTTTCTATGCGCAGAACCCACCTGTGATGTAATTTTAGCACTCGGATTCATATGTATTCTGCTTGAGTGTTATCAAGCTCCTAATTAAATTGGTTCTGAAGACTTGTCAAATCACAGTGTTTTTAAAGAACCTTTATTTAGATTGTATTTGCATAATTATTTTTTTTTTCTTTGACCGAAATACATCTGCATTAAGAGAATTAGCTCAGACTTTTGTAGACGTTTGGTTGAGTTTTCTTAAAATAGAAACCTTGGCGAATGTGTGTTCTTTAAAAACCCAGTAAGAATTTGAAACTTAAATATCAGTGTAAAACATCCCCTTGATTTGGGTGGGTGAAGGCGATGACTCTTATGGGTCTCATAGGGCATAGGGAGGAGGATTTTGTATGGAAACTTTGCTTCTTTCAGAAGTCACTCTTCACTCATTGAAATCCAGTCGGGGGAGGGGGGGGGGTCAATATTTAGCAGCATTTACCTGTGTAGAAGCTTTGCTCACCAGAACCAGTCATGGATTTTCAGCAATACTGTCTGAATAGTGATAAAACCAACCAACCCGATCCCTCCAATATCTCCCCCACCCACACAGGTCAGGAGGTGACATATCACTTTAACATTCAGACCATTCTAACCTCATAATTCTGGAATGATAGAATCTTCCCATATTTTATATTTAGACCATACTTTTTGGAATACAGATACCGTGTTTCCCTGAAAATAAGCCCTAGTCGCCGGCAGCAGCGCTTCCCCTGCCCCTCCCCGCACGCCCCCGCTGACCCTTCCATGTCTCCCTCCCATCCGAACCCCGACCACGAGACCGAAATACCTGGTAACAAACGGCGGTGGCGGCGGCAGCGCAGGCTGCATCGCGGCCTTCTCACGCATCAGTGACGCAGCAGAGGAATGCCCGGGCATGAGAAGGCCGCGATGCAGCCAGTGCTGCCATTTGTTACCAGGTATTTTGCTCTCGTGGTCAGGGTTTGGAAGGGAGGGACAGATGAAAGGGTCAGTGGGGGGGGGGGTGCATGGTAGGGGGATGGGAGGGATAGAAAAATGCTGCACGGGGGATGGAGGGAGGGATAGAAAGATACTGCACAAGGGAATGGGTGAGAGGGAAGGAAAGATGCTGCACATGTGGGAGAGAGAAAGGAAATAGTTAGAATTGGGGTGGAGGAGAGGAAGGGAGAGATTGTACATGAAAAAAATAAGACCTATTTCAAAAATAAGACCTAGTGCATTTTTTGGTGTCAGGTCAAAAGCGCGCCGGGACAAAGGCGCGCCCAGACAATTGAGCGCAGCGCGCGCCGCCACACCGCTCTAAATTACTGTTTTTAGTGCTCCGACGGGGGGATGTGGGGGGGAACCCCCCCACTTTACTTAATAGACATCGCACCGCGTTGTGGGGGTGGGAGGGTTCTAACCCCCCACATTTTACTGTAAACTGAACTTTTTCCCTGTTTTTAGGGAAAAAGTTCAGTTTACACTTAAATGTGGAGGGTTACAACCCCCTAAATCCCCCATAACGCTAGCGCGATGTCTATTAAGTAAACTGGGGGGATTCCCCAACAAAACCCCCCGTCGGAGCCCCTAAAAACTGTAATTTAGAGCGGCACGGCGGCGCGCGCTGAGCTCAATTGTCGGCGCGCGCTTTTGTCTTTCGCGCCATTGTCTATGAACCGCATTTTTTGGACCCAAAATTAATATAAGACAGTGTCTTATTTTCGGGGAAACACGGTAGGTGGTTTCTTCATATGGCAGTTAAGTTAAAATTTGATTATAATATGTCTAAATTATCTTGAACTACCTTAATTGATGGTAGTTATTTTTTCTTCCAGTATGCCACTAATACTGGTTTTAAGAAAGGTTTGGGCAAGTTCCTGGAGGAAAAGTCCATAGTCTGTTATTGAGAAAGACACGGGGGAAGCCACTGCTTGCCCTTGATCAGTAGCATGGAATGTTGCTACTCTCTGGGATTCCGGAATCTTGCTATTCTTTGAGGTTCTGTATGGAATGTTGGTACTCTTTGGGATTCTAGAATCTTGTTACTCTCTGGGATTCCTTAATCTTGCTATTCTTTGAGATTCTGTATGGAATGTTGCTACTCCTTGGGTTTTGGCCAGATACTAGGGACCTGGATTAGCCACCGTGAGAACGGGCTACTGGGCTTGATGGACCATTGGTCTGACCTAGTAAGACTAGTCTTCTGTTCTTATGTACCATATGTGCTGCTGTCATTAGCAGTCCGATCCATTTCTTTTGATATATTGGAAATACTGATGTAACTATATTTAACAAGCAGAGTTCTTTAGTCTTATATATCTGAAGCCCCAGCACCTCATATACAACATTTATTACCTGATCCCAGAAAATTTGTGCCTTAGGGCAAGTCCACCAGATATGAATAAATGAACCTTGAAATCCACACATTCTCCAGCATTGATCTGGGTCCTTATCAAATATAGCTTTTAAACGCACTGGATATAGTTTTTTGTAACCACATAATAAAGGTCTCATTTGCTTATTCCAGACATTCTGTTCATAGGTGTTTCTTTTTTCCCAAAGATCACCTCCCAAGTTGTTTTATATTTGATAGGAAGTGGAAAAGTTTTGAATGATAGCACTACAGAGGCGAGTAATTGTGTCTCTTCCTGCTCCATACAAAAATGCTCTTTTCTAATAAAGTAGGTGGTTGTTTTAGTGCTTGTAATACTCTTTTATGGAAAAAAAATATTTTATTTGCCTATATTGGAGTTGAATCTTTTCTTCACATTTGGGTGCATACCTGGTGCAAACTCTCTATAGCACCCCACAAATCCTCCATGTCTATCACCGCTGGTCTAACCAAGGGACTAAGCCAGGGGTGTCAAAGTCCCTCCTTGAGGGTCGCAATCCAGTCGGGTTTTCAGGATTTCCCCAATGAATATGCATTGAAAGCAGTGCATGCACATAGATCTCATGCAGATTCATTGAGGAAATCCTGAAAACCCAACTGGATTGTGGCCCTCAAGGAGGGACTTTGAGACCCCTGATGTATGAGGAGAAACTGGAAGCCCTGAATATGTATACCCCAGAGCAGGGGTAGGCAATTCCAGTCCTCGAGAGCCAGAGCCAGGTCAGGTTTTCAGGATCTCCACAATAAATATGCATGAGATAAATTTTCATCCCAAGGAGGCAGTGCATGCAAATCCATCTCGTACATATTCATTGTGGATATCCTGAAAACCTGACCTGGCTCCAACTCTCGAGGACCGGAATTGCCTACCCCTGCCCTAGAGGAAAAGAGGGACAGGGGAGATATGATTCAGATGTTGAAATACTTGAAAGGTATTAACGTAGAACATAATCTTTTCCAGAGAAAGGAAAATGGTAAAACCAGAGGACATAATTTGAGGTTGAGGGGTGGTAGATTCAAGAGCAATGTTAGGAAATTCTACTTTATGGAGAGGGTGGTGGATGCCTGGAATAATTTAGTACTCAGACTCAGAGATTGATCATATGATTTGACATAATGACTAGACGGTGAACTCCTGTGAGGAGGGTGTTTTCACTCCCCGTTAGAGTTTCATATCTCTGATCGATCTCTTGAAACTATAGTTTTTCTCTTCAGATAGGAGTCAGTCTATATCCATATATAAAACAGTAAATGGCATATAAAAACTCCAACCTCCTACAAAACATCAAACTCACAACCTGCAGTATTGGTGCAAAGAAAAAAAATCCAAACTTATCTGGACTATTGCAACTGATAGTAGGTACTCCAGTCAATCATTATAATCCAACATTATTGGATTAAGACCAAATCCTTTGCACCTGAGAGGCTGCCTTGGTGATAATTTCCTAAAAGAGAAGTCCTTAGGCCTTTATTGAGGAAATCCACTGCTTATTCCTTATCCCTGGGTTGGCCACTGTTAGAAACAGGATATTGGGCTTGATGGACCTTCGGTTGCAATCTTTTATGTTTTTATGTGTAGTCTTTTGTGGGTGTGCATAAAAAGTATATAGAATAGGCTTAAGAATACAAATATAGAGTTTGCGGTGAAATGGACTTCATGGTGAGGAGCTCCAGTATCGTTGACTGACGGTAAGGAATATCTAACTGGGATTCAGAGGGGGAAATCCCATGCTTTCCCCTTAGGTTTCTTCCCCATTCTGGATTCATCCACAGAACGCCTCAAACCTTGTCCTCTCCATTAGGATCACTTACAGGTCCTGGACCTGATGGGCCGCGGCGGGAGCGGACTGTTGGGCATGATGGACTTCTGGTCTGACCCAGCAGAGGCACTGCTTATGTTCTTATCTTGGTTCCCCCTTTATCAGTGCAATTCTTGACTGAATCTGTGTTGCTTTCATTTTTAACCTGCTCCATCTGTAAACGGAGAACTTCATAAAATTGTTATATTCTCAAAAGGAGCAAAAGTCAATTGCCCTAAGAGAAAGAAAATAAGAGAAATGGAGAATGGGCAAGATGGAACTTTCATACCCAGCAGTATGAATGCAAAGAACTAGCAAATCATCCCTGATTTTTTCTTTTTTTTATTGCACACCGCTTCCCCCTTGCCCCCTGCTTCTCCCCTTTACCACACTCACCCCATTCCTTCTGCTCCCCCACTTCCTTCCCTCCCCCCACTTGGTCTCTCTCTCATTATCTCGTACCTTCCAACCCTACTTTCTGTATTACCTTTACCTCTGCTAAATCTCAGTTAAAGCGTTCCCACGCTCCCCTCTTCATTGCCTGTAACTTTGTTAAAATTTTGTAAATCCCTGTGTCATCGCGGATCTTAATTAACGGATGTGAACCGCCTAGAACTTATTGGGTATGGCGGTATACAAGAATAAAATTATTATTATTATTATTCTATCTATCCTGTGGTGTTGTCATAACTGTTTCCCCGAGGGCTTGTTTTAGGGCTGCCTTCTCTGATAGTTGTAACACTTGTCATATGTTTTGGATCAACACGAGGTGATCAAGGATTCTTTATCACATCTGAAACGGAGAGAAAATTGTGCTGGGAATAACTGAAGCAAAGGCACCAGCCCTTTGGTTAGAGCTATTTCGGTGAGTGAATTGAAATAAGCTCCAATGTCAATTGTTTAGAGGTTGGAAAAGTGCAGCCTATCAATTTTCGCTCGACTGTCGGATGCGATGTACAAATAAAAGCTGCTGTTACAATTTACAAAAGAGCTTTCTGCTGATTTACAAAGCCGCGTACTCTAGGTGACAGACGGAGACCAAAATTCATTACCATCCAAGACTGAGGTGAAATAAGTTGGTCTCAGTTCATTCTCCAAAGGATAGGCATTGTTATCACAAGAAACTCGCCAGCAAAAAGTTCAAAGAAGGAAGCAACATGGCAACTGAATTAACGTGATCCATCCAGAGCAGGGTTAAAATATATAAGAGTATAAGAGTTGCCATATTGGGACAGACCAAAGGTCCATTAAGCCCAGTATCCTGTTTTTAACTGTAGCCAATCCGGGTCACAAGTATCTGACAAGATCCCAAAAGAGTAAAACAGATTTTATACCGCTTAGAAATACATCTTAATAATGGCTTATGGACTTTTCTTTTAGGAAATTTTTCAAGCCTTTTTTAAACCCTGCTGAGCTAACTGCTTTTACCAGATTCTCTGGCAATGAATGCCAGAGTTTACACGTTGAATGAAGAAATATTTTCACCAGTTTGTTTGAAATTTACTACATAGTAGTTTTACCCCTCCCCCCTTTACAAAACCATACAAGAGCTTTTTAGCACTGGCCAGCACATTGAATGCTCTACACTACTCTGCCGCTCTTTGGAGTGTCAGAGCAGCGTAAAACATTCAGTGAGCTACAAAATCCTGAGTGGAGTAGAACGGGTACAAGTGGATCGATTTTTTGCTCCGTCAAACATTACAAAGACTAGGGGACACTCGATGAAGTTACAGGGAAATATTTTTAAAACCAATAGGAGGAAATATTTTTCTACTCAGAGAATAGTTAAGTTCTGGAACGTGTTGCCAGAGGTTGTGGTAAGAGCGGATAGAGTAGCTGGTTTTAAGAAAGGTTTGGACAAGTTCCTGGAGGAAAAGTCCATAGGTCTGTTATTGAGAAAGATATGGGGGGAGCCACTGCTTGCCCTGGATTGGTAGCATGGAATGTTGCTACTATTTAGGGTTCCGGAATCTTTGTTACTCTTTGGGATTCCGGAATCATGCTATTCTTTGAGGTTCTGTATGGAATGTTGCGACTACTTGGGTTTTCGCCAGGTACTAGGGAACTGGATTGGCCACCGTGAGGACGGGCTACTGGGCTTGATGGACCATTGGTCTGACCCAGTAAAGCTATTCTTATGTTCCCTCCTGTTGGCCGACTTTGCTGGGGAGGGGGGAGAGGTTCCCTGCTGCGGCCGCTAAACTGATTACGGCAGGGAGATTCCCATGTCACAATTAGCTCAGTGGCAACGCGATTCTCTAACTGGCGCCTCTGACATGGGCGCCGGTTAGAGAATCGGGGTGGTTATATGGGGTTTAGTGTCTGTCCATGAGGACAGACACGATTCTATATAGGACGCCTGTGTGAGATTCTCAAAAGCCACTTAGGCGACTGCTGTTACCGGGCGTCCCACACAGAATCAGGCCCTTAGTCCGGTCACAAGTTCAGAGCCTGCAATTCTTCACCACTATTGATTTTGGAATGGGGGGGGGATTAAAGGAATGACCTTCTATAATCCTTCCTGAAGGATATTTCCCTTTCCCAGAAGCAGCTATGTGAGGGAAGCAATGTGTGGGCAATCTTCATGAGAATTGAGGGTGAGGAAGAAAATTGAAACATGATCATGTCAGGAGAGGTGTTCCTTACGGTTTCAACAATATGGAAAGGGAGAGCAAAGAGTGAAAAACACAGAGGACTTTATCATTAAATATATTTTATTGAGCAAATACAATCAAAATCAAGAACAAGGAACAACAAGGTAGCTCAAAATTGTATACAAAAACCATCAAACCCACCCTACCAACCCTCCCCCTCTCACTGATGCTAAACAAAGTGAGGTAAATAAAAGAATAATACCCTAGCAGTTCAAAAGGCGGCTACGAGCCACCGGACATAGTGTAGACCAAAAGGGCTCCCAAATTCGTTGGAAGGCCCGTCCAGGCAAGGAAGAAATGTCCTGAACACCTCTCCGCTCCCAAGAAAGTAACGTAATCATGTGATTACGCCAAAGGGAATAGTCAGGAGCCTCCGCTTCCATCCACTTAAGCAAGATGCACTTGATAGCAACCGCAGCCATCCAACGAAGAAATGCAGAGACCCCAGGCCTACGGGGATGAAAATGCAAAGAGGCTCCAAATAACACCAGGGCTGATCTCTGAACTGTAATGTTCCAGATGTCATCCACAAAAAGAAAAACAGCGTCCCAAAAGGTCTGTATGGATGAACAAGACCAAAACATGTGGCCGAGACCAGCGTCTGGAGCACCACAACGCCGGCAGTCCGCAGTCAAACAGAGCCCCGCCAAAAAAGCTCTCCGAGGAGAAATATATAGGCTTTAATAGGTGGCTCAAAGCCAGGATGGGGAAATACATGGAAGGACACGAAGCTACATTGCACTGATGGGCTACATATTACTACAGCAGGAAAAAGAAACCTTGCGGAGAAATTTAGACAATAAGGGGCTCATAATCAAAGGGAAAAAAAGTCTAAAAAGTGGCCTAAATGGGGACTTGGACGATCAAAAAACCTGATCAACCAAGTACCCATAACCAATGCTGGTTTTTTGACGTATCTAAAACCAGCTTATTCCTTTCCCCTGCCTCTAAATACACAGAGCGCCTGGGCCAATCAAGCCCTAAGGCCCACCATTCTGAGGATGGTGGGCCTGCTGGCCGGCCGGGCTTGGGACCCGTCTGTCCATCCAACATGTTTTAAGGTAAGGGGGATGTTGGGGGTGGGGGGTGATGTCGCAGGGTTGGCAGGGGGTCTCGTGGGTCGGCGGGTGGGGGCTGTTAGGCGGGCTGACCGGGGGTTCGGGGGCAGCGGTCATGGGGGGAGCTGCATCAGGGCAGGAGGGCCTGGGATCCCTCCTGCCCGAATCTTAGTGGGGATGACGGGTAGGGGGGTTTCCAGGGCAGGAGGGCTTGGGCCCCGATCGAGTCGGGGAGGGGGGATCGCGGCAGGAGAGATTGGCTATCTCTCCTGCCGCAATAGCGATCTGAAGTGCCTCGGTTGACGGCACTTTGGGATCATTATTGTGAGCCATTTCTCCTGCTGCCATCGTTTCTGCAGGGGAGGGGTGGATTCTGTAACCGGTGTTCTTTTTGACAGACACCGGACACAGAATCCAGCTTTTAGGCGAAGGACTGGGTCCTCCTTCGCCTAAAAGCTCTTGTGTTGGGGGTTTGGGACTTAGGCTTTTTTTTGGTTTATTATATATCTTAAGTGTAGATGTAGTGGTGGTCTGCGCACTTAAACAGCTTAACGTAGAGGCAGGCCATTATAAAAAAAAAAACACCTCCTTTTGGAATTTTTTTTTTTAGAATGGACATTTTCCCTGCTTCTACTTTCAGCATTTAAGGCCTAGGCCAAAAGGGGACTTATATATATATTTTTTTAATTGTGCCCTTCTATGTTTCTAGGCATTTAAACTAGAAGGTGGGGGTGGTGTATGTACGAAGGACAATTATAGAGACCACCCCCGGCAAAAGAAAAGATGTGATAGTAGTAAAGATTGCAACGTAAACAATATCAGCAACTCATTTCTTAGTATTGCAACGGAAAGTGAAACGACACAAAAATCCATACGAAAAAGGAGATTATCGCTGAAAAATAGTTGGAAAGCGATGACCACAAATGCTCGCAGTCTAAGCAACAAAGTTCATGATCTGCAAACCCTGATGTTAGAGGCAGATCTAGATATTGTCTCTATCAGTGAATCACATGGATGGGATGCAAACATTCCGGGATATAATCTTTTTAGGAAGGACAGAGATGGTCATAAAGGTGGAGGAGTAGCTCTCTATGTAAAGATCAATATCCAAGCGACCGAAATGCAAGGGGCCTGGGGAGAGGAAGAAGCGATATGGATTGCTCTGAAAAGAGAAGATGGAACTTCTATCTACGTGGGTGTAGTCTACAGACCTCCGACTCAATCGCAGCAAATTGATAAGGATCTGATTGTGGATATCCAAAAGTTTGGAAGGAAAGAGGAGGTTCTGCTGTTGGGAGATTTCAACCTGCCGGATGCGGACTGGAATGTTCCGTCTGCGGAATCGGAATGAAGTAGGGAGATTGTGGATGCCTTTCAAGAGGCTCTGCTCAGACAAATGGTGACGGAACCCACAAGGGAAAAAGCGATATTGGATCTGGTCCTCACAAATGGAGAGAGTATCTCTAATGTTCGAGTGGGTGCTCACCTGGGTAGTAGCGATCATCAAACGGTTTGGTTTGATATAACGGCTAAAGTGGAGATACTTAAAGTCCTAGATTTCAAACGTACGGACTTTAATGCAATGGGAAAGTACCTGAAGAAAGAGCTGTTAGGATGGGAGGACATAAGAGAAGTGGAAAGACAGTGGTCTAAGCTGAAAGGAGCGATAAAAATGGCTACGGACCTTTATGTGAAGAAAATCAATAAAAACAAGAGAAAAAGGAAGCCGATATGGTTCTCCAAACTAGTGGCGGAGAAAATAAAGGCGAAAGAGTTGGTGTTCATGAAATATAAAAAAACCCAAGAAGAGGAGAGCAGAAAGGACTACAGGGTGAAATTGAAAGAAGCCAAGAGAGATAAATCTGGCGAAGGCACAGGCGGAAGAACAAATGGCTAAAAATGTAAAAAAGGGAGATAAAATTTTTTTCAGATATATTAGTGAAAGGAGGAAGATGAAAAATGAAATTGCTAAACTAAAAGATGCTGGGAACCGATACGTGGAGAGTGATGAGGAGAAAGCAAATGTGCTAAACAAATACTTCTGTTCTGTGTTCACAGAAGAAAATCCTGGAGAAGGACCGAGATTGTCTGGCAAAGTTACACGAGAAAATGGAGTAGATTCTGCGCCGTTCACGGAGGAGGGTGTTTATGAGCAACTTGAAAAACTGAAGGTGGACAAAGCGATGGGACCAGACGGGATCCATCCCAGGATACTAAGGGAGCTCAGAGAGGTTCTGGCGAGTCCTATTAAAGACTTGTTCAACAAATCTCTGGAGACGGGAGTGATTCCTGGGGATTGGAGGAGAGCGGATGTGGTCCCTATTCATAAAAGTGGTCACAGGGATGAAGCAGGAAACTACAGGCCGGTGAGCCTCACTTCAGTTGTTGGAAAAATAATGGAAGTGTTGCTGAAAGAAAGGATAGTGTATTTCCTTGAATCTAATGGGTTACAGGATCCGAGGCAACATGGCTTTACAAAAGGTAAATCGTGCCAAACGAACCTGATTGAATTTTTTGATTGGGTAACCAGAGAGCTGGATCGAGGACATATGCTAGATGTAATTTACTTGGATTTCAGCAAAGTCTTTGATACAGTTCCTCATAGGAGGCTCTTGAACAAACTTGAAGGGCTGAAGTTAGGACCCAAAGTGGAGAACTGGATAGAAACTGGTTGACTGACAGACGCCAGTGGGTGGTGGTTAATGGAAGTCGCTCGAAGGAAGGAAAGGTGACTAGTGGAGTCCCTCAGGGTTCGGTGCTGCGGCCAATCCTGTTCAATATGTTTGTGAGTGACATTGCTGAAGGGTTAGAAGGAAAAGTGTGCCTTATTGCACATGATACCAAGATCTGTAACAGAGTAGACACCGAAGAGGGAGTGGAAAATATGAAAAAGGATCTGCAAAAGTTTGAGGAATGGTCTAATGCCTGGCAACTAAAATTCAATGCAAAGAAATGCAGAATAATGCATTTGGGGATTAATAATAGGAAGGAACCGTATATGCTGGGAGGAGAGAAGCTGATATGCACGGATGGGGAGAGGGACCTTGGGGTGATAGTGTCCGAAGATCTAAAGGCGAAAAAACAGTGTGACAAGGCAGTGGCTGCTGCCAGAAGGATTCTGGGCTGTATAAAGAGAGGCGTAGTCAGTAGAAGGAAGAAGGTGTTGATGCCCCTGTACAGGTCATTGGTGAGGCCCCACTTGGAGTATTGTGTTCAGTTTTAGAGACCGTATCTGGCGAAAGACGTAAGAAGACTTGAGGCGGTCCAGAGGAGGGTGACTAAAATGATAGGAGGCTTGTGCCAGAAGACGTATGAGGAGAGACTGGAAGCCCTGAATATGTATACCCTAGAGGAAAGGAGGGACAGGGGGGATATGATTCAGACATTCAAATACTTGAAGGGTATTAACGTAGAACAAAATCTTTTCCAGAGAAAGGAAAATGGTAAAACCAGAGGACATAATTTGAGGTTGAGGTGTGGGAGACTCTTCTTTATGGAGAGGGTGGTGGATGCCTGGAATGCGCTCCCGAGAGAGGTGGTGGAGAGGAAAACGGTGACAGAGTTCAAAGAAGCGTGGGATGAACACAGAGGATTTAGAATCAGAAAATAATATTAATAATTGAACTATGGCCAGTACTGGGCAGACTTGCACGGTCTGTGTCTGTATATGGCCGTTTGGTGGAGGATGGGCTGGGGAGGGCTTCAGTGGCTGGGAGGGTGTAGATGGGCTGGAGTAAGTCTTAACAGAGATTTCGGCAGTTGGAACCAAGAACAGTACCGGGCAGATCTTTGGATTCTTGCCCAGAAATAGCTAAGAAGAAAAAAAACAAACAAACACATTTTTAGATTGAATCAGGTTGGGCAGACTGGATGGACTATTCGGGTCTTTATCTGCCGTCATCTACTATGTTACTATGCATATTTGCAATTTATAAGATTAATACACAGTGAATATATGGTAAATGAAGAATTCAAATAAGGGCTATATTCTCAATTCAAGTCATAAAACACTTGGAACTATGAAGATTTTGGAAGTGTGATTGAGCTTGAAAATATGCAGCTCATGGCGGCTATTTGAGGATCCAAAAAAGAAACTATAAGAGTTTTTGACTGACATTGGCTGGATATAGGTTGTGAATTTTAGTCTTTGAGAAAGCCTTTGGCTTAAGATTTAACAGCGTATTGGAGATTTAGACAGGTAAATGTCAGATACCTAGACCCACTGTATCATTTCCTCTACCATAATCTCCACAACCCTAAATGTCCTGTCTAAATTAGATTGTAAGCTCTCCTGAGCAGGGACTGTCTATTGTATGTTAAAATGTACAGCGCTGCGTACACCTTTCAGTGCTGTCTATAATAATAAAACCCTAGCCGCACATGCACACTTGACACTCTGTGCCTCCGCATGCACAGTAGAAGAACCGCCGAGCAGGGAAGCGTTTCAGCACTGTTCATGGCAAGCCCTGGCAGGGCCTTTCCTCTGCCACATCGCTCCCTTATCAGTCCAAGTGGGCTCACAATCTGTCTAATGTACCTGGGGCAATAGAGGATTAAGTGACTTGCCCAGGGTCACAGGGATAAGCACAGGGTTTGAACCCAGAAGCTCAAGGTGCTGAGGCTGGAGCTCTAACCACTGCACCACACTCTCCTCCAATGCAATCATAGAAGTGAGCCAAGTATAGAACAATGAAGCCATTGTGACATCACTGAGGAGGTTGGCTCTTATTGGTGGAACGAGGCATTATGACATCAGGGAAAGGGACTCAAAGCAGTTTACATACAGGTGATTCAAGAATTTCCCCTGTCTGTCTCGATGGGATTCCAATCTAATGTACCTGGGGCAGTGGAAGATTAAGTGATTGGCCCAGGATTTGAACCCACAACCTCAGGGTGTTGAGGGTGGAGCTCTAACCACTGCACCACACTCTCCTCCAATGCAATCGTAGAAGTGAGCCAAGTATAGAACAATGAAGCCATTGTGACATCACTGAGGAGGTTGGCTCTTATTGGTGGAACGAGGCATTATGACATCAGGGAAAGGGACTCAAAGCGGTTTACATACAGGTACTTCAAGCATTTTCCCTATGTCTTGGTGGGCTCATAATCTATCTAATGTACCTGGGGTAATTGTGGGGGGGGGGGGAGATTAAGTGACTTGTCCAGGGTCACAGGGAGCAGCACAGGGTTTGAACCCACAAGCTCAGGGTGCTGAGGCTGGAGCTCTAATCACTGCACCACACTCTCTTCCAATGCCATCTTAGAAGTGAGCCAAGTATAGAACAATGAAGCCATTGTGACATCACTGATGAGGTTGGCTCTTATTGGTGGAACGAGGCATTATGACATCAGGGAAAGGGACTCAAAGAAGTTTAGATCCAGGATCTTCAAGCATTTTCCTTATCAATCCCAGTGGGATCACAATCTAATGTACCTGGGGCATTGGGGGATTAAGTGACTTGCCCAATGTCACAAGGCGCAGCAGAGGGTTTGAGCCCACAACCTCAGGGTGTGGCTGTAACCACTGCACAACGCAAATAGACTTCTACAAGAACCTCCATTATTGAGTGCAGAATAAGTGAAGAATAGTAAAGAAAAGAATCGGTTCACACAGAAGCCATAAAGCAGTCCAAGGTGACACCTCAAAGTGAAATTCAAAGCAATCCAGGAATGTAAATTAAGATGATCCGATACTTTGAAGCTGACAAGAAAGGACTTAAGAAAGATCTGCTTCTTCTAATATACGTATTAGAAGCTATAAAATGTTCCTGCCTGTCACCGTCTGATCATCCATCAGTCTCCACCCTTCCCTTTTTTTAATTCACCTACTGGAGATCATCTTTTGCTCCTTCTGTCTTGATCTGGGGGAGGGAGTGTTCGCTGCTGAAAGCTTGATAATAAAATCTACCTTTTCAAACTGTCTCATAGAAACATAGAAGATGACGGCAGAAAAGGGCTCCAGCCCATCAAGTCTGCCCACTCTGCTTACCCACCCCCTGTCTATGCCCTAATGACCCAATTTCCTTATCTTGACCCTCGTATCCCATTTATTCTTAAAGTCTGGCACGCTGTCTGCCTCGATCACCTGCACTGGAAGCTTGTTCCAATGATCAACCACTCTCTCTGTGAAGAAATACTTTCTGGTGTCTGCAGCAGCCACTCTCTCCTCCTCTCCCTATTGGCTAAGGCTCTTAACATTTGCATCTCCTCTTCCTATAGGCTAAGGCTCTTTACACCTGCATTGTGATGTCATAGAACTTTCTGATTATAGAAACATAGAAACATGATGGCAGATAAAGGCCAAATGACCCATCATAGAAACATAGAAGATGACGGCAGGAAAGGGCTCCAGCCCATCAAGTCTGCCCACTCTGCTTACCCACCCCCTGTCTATGCCCTAATGACCCAATTTTCTTATCTTGACCCTCGTAGGGATCCCACATGGGTATCCCATTTCTTCTTAAAGTCTGGCACGCTGTCTGCCTCGATCACCTGCACTGGAAGCTTGTTCCAATGATCAACCACTCTCTCTGTGAAGAAATACTTTCTGGTGTCTGCAGCAGCCACTCTCTCCTCCTCTCCCTATTGGCTAAGGCTCTTAACATTTGCATCTCCTCTTCCTATAGGCTAAGGCTCTTTACACCTGCATTGTGATGTCATAGAACTTTCTGATTATAGAAACATAGAAACATGATGGCAGATAAAGGCCAAATGACCCATCATAGAAACATAGAAGATGACGGCAGAAAAGGGCTACAGCCCATCAAGTCTGCCCACTCTGCTTACCCACCCCCTGTCTATGCCCTAATGACCCAATTTCCTTATCTTGACCCTCGTAGGGATCCCACATGGGTATCCCATTTATTCTTAAAGTCTGGCACGCTGTCTGCCTCGATCACCTGCACTGGAAGCTTGTTCCAATGATCAACCACTCTCTCTGTGAAGAAATACTTTCTGGTGTCTGCAGCAGCCACTCTCTCCTCCTCTCCCTATTGGCTAAGGCTCTTAACATTTGCATCTCCTCTTCCTATAGGCTAAGGCTCTTTACACCTGCATTGTGATGTCATAGAACTTTCTGATTATAGAAACATAGAAACATGATGGCAGAAAAGGGCTACAGCCCATCAAGTCTGCCCACTCTGCTTACCCACCCCCTGTCTATGATTTTCTCTCATCGTTGATCTGTGTTTCTCTTTAGTTTATATTTCATCACAAAGGCTTTATTTTCCGCTCTTTTTTTCTCTGTCACTTCTCCATGTTCCTTTTTACCCATTATTCTTTCAATAGGGGTTCCCCTCCCCTCTTTTCTGTTCCCTTCCTTGTCTTCCTCTGGCTTCCAGAAGAAGTTAGCACCGTTAAAAGCTGTTTCTTGCTAGCCAAATGAGGTAATATTTGAGAAATGCAGTACGTCTCTTCCCTCGCAGATGTGAGAACATATGTGACAAGCGTGGGGCCATTTACGCGCATTCCACTTTTTTTAGCCCAAAAGTTCCTTCGTTGTTTCATACAGAACTGAAATATCATTTTACTCACCTCCCTCACTTGATTGCTTTTGCTTGCAGAATTGAGAGAAGCAGTCCAGTCTGTCTTTTCACCTGATCCTTAATTTAATTTTAAGAAATATATGACTCAACTTTGCTGCTTCTGATCTATAAGCCACCAAAAGTCAGGCAGTGCTGGGCAAGTAATATACAGTATTATTGAGTAATATCTTATGGCTTATTGTTTATTATAATTTAATATACTGTCTTTCCTGAGGCGATGACACGGCAGTGAAAAATAGACAATAATTCTCAATTGGAGAGGAAAGAATGCCAATTGTCAAAGGAAAGAAATTGAAGGGGAGGAGAAAAGTAATTGTGGCAGTAATATATTACTGGCAACATATCACTGGTGATGCATTACTTTTAATATTAATGAGTCACCGGTGTTGGGTAAGTTACTTTCCAAAAGCAATTCAAAACAGTCACTAGAATCATTAGAAAACAGGGATATTTTAGAGTTACTAGTCTAGGTAGGTTACTGTGAGAAATAATATATTACTTGTAAAAAGTAATATATTACCAGTAATTATTACACCCAACTCTGCAGTCACGTTATCTGGGATCGAAATACTGATGGGAGAGCAATACCTGGGTGTTTTGTTCTAAGCAATAATCAACTACCAGCATTAAGGGCTAGATGCACTAAAAAAACGGTCATTAAAAGCGTGCAGGTCCCTATGGGCCGATTTTTTTGGCCAATTTCTAAAGTTTCCAAGTTGTCCAAATTTATCCCATACTTGATATACTGTCTATCAACTTGTACCTAGACGGTTTACAATACTAAAAAATTGAAAATAAAGTAAAAAAAAAATAAAAATATATATATATATATATATGTTCAGTAAATAAGACAGAAGCATTCAGAAACAACAGGATCAAGGGTTAGGTAAGAGTAAAATACATCGAGATAAAATAAATAAAAAAGGGTGGAAAGAGGGCAAAGAGAAAAGAAAAGAGGGGGTGGGGGATGACGCTTCTTAAAAGCAGTCGGTATTCATTACTGTGCGTAGAATGTGTAGATTAGATGAATCGCCCGTTCTCATGTTAGAAATGCTTCCCTTGGGAGGGAGATGGGAAAACATTATAATTATTATTCATTATGTCTATTTTATTGAAATTACATATGTAGTTTAATTTTCATTAGTTAAGGGGAGGAGGGGGGTGAAAATGTTTGTTGTTGAAATATTTGTATATTTAAAGTGCTTTTGTTTGATTCGTTTATGTTTAAATTCACTGTATTGCACTGTTAATAATTGAAAACTAATAAAGATTTACAAAAAAAAAAAAATAAAAGAAATGCATCCCTAAATAAGAGAGTTTTTAGTTTGGTCTTAAATTTTTCACTGATTCTTCCACTCTGATATTCAATGGAAGAGCGTTCCATAGGGTGGGGGCTCTGACAGAGAGCATTATATCGTAAAATAGCTCCAGTTAATAAGTTCCGACACTGTTAGAGGTGAGATATTTGTCTAGAAATGCTGTGAGTGGGTAAGTTTGATCTTAAAGGCAAGTTAGAGTTGGAGGCGGAGGTTACTGCAGGGGAGATTGAGTGGGAGATCCAGGCTAGCGCTTTGGGTAAGTCTCTTGGCCCGGATGGGCTACGTAGCGAGTTTTATAAGATATTGCGAGCTGAGGTGGCGCCTTTGTTGGCTTCGGTGTTTAACGAGGCGGTCGGTTTGGGGGAGCTCCCTCGCCACTTGAATGTTGCACAGATTATTGTTCTGTTGAAACCTGGGAAGGATTCGACTAGACCCGAGTCGTACAGACCGATCTCTTTATTGAATTTTGAGGCTAAGCTTTTTGCTAAAGTTTTGGCCACCCGTCTTGCCTTGGTACTCCCGAGTCTTATTTCTGATCAGCAAGTGGGTTTTGTGAAGGGCCGTGCGATTGCTAAGAATGTCCGCCGTATATTGGCGGCTTTGGAGCGGACTGCACAGGATCAGGTGCCTTCTTTGATGATCAGCTTTGATGCCGAGAAGGCCTTTGACCAGGTGGATTGGAGCTTTATGTTTGAGGTCCTGCGAGTGTATGGTCTCGGCCCCTGGTTCATTCAGGCGGTGCGGACTCTTTATGAAAACCCGGTGGCCCGTGTGTGGGCCAATGATACCCTTTCTGATCCTTTTCCAATTTGTAGGGGTACTCGCCAGGGATGCCCCCTTTCACCTTTGTTGTTTGTCCTGACTCTGGATCCTCTCATTCGGGATGTGCAGGGTAACCCGGACATTATGGGAATGGTCGTGGGGGCTCATCATTTTAAACTGGCGGCTTTTGCCGATGACCTCTTGGTTTATTTGACGGATCCTCGGGCCTCCCTCCCTGCTCTTTTGGAGTGTTTTCGTGAGTATGGGGATTTTTCTGGTTTCCGTTTAAATAAGCAGAAGTCGGAGGCTATGGCGTCTCCGGAATCTTTGCGGGTGGAATGGGGGCCGGATTTTCCTTTGCGCTGGGCAGGATCCTCTTTTCGATACCTTGGTATTTTGTTGTCTATGGATGTCTCCGCGCTTTACCGTTTGAATGTTGATCATTTGTTGCAGGGAACTAAGGGGCTTTTACGGCGCTGGTTGAATCTCCCGCTTTCCTTGATGGGCCGTGTTCATCTTTTTCGCATGATTATCTTCCCGAAATGGTTATTTGTCCTGCAAACGCTTCCATTCTTTCTTTTGGAAAAAGATATTTTGGGTCTTCAGAGACTGGTGATTTCGTTTTGCTGGGGGGGTAAGAAAGGTAAAATGCATCGTTCTTTCCTTCAGGGGTCCTGGGCACAGGGTGGTTTGGGTCTTCCCTCGATTCGTTTGTATAATTTGGCATGCTTGCTTCGGCATGTCCGGGATTGGCTCTTTTTTGGCTCTCAGCATACTGATCGGGAGTTGGAGGTTGATTATTTTTTTCCGTGGGCTCTGCCTTATCTTTTACAGTGGGACGGGAAGGTGCGATTGGGGCCTGGGGCCCGTAGCTGCTTGGTGGAGCCGCTTCGTCGGGCTTGGAGATGTATTTCGCGGATGTGGGGTCACTCGCCTTTTAGTTCTGTTCTGCTGCCCATAGTGGGCAATGCGGCCTTCAGTCCAGGACAGGACAATGTTGTTTTCAAAAGGTGGGCGAGGAAGGGACTCCGAACTTTGGAGCAGTTTCTCCAGATGGATGGTAGCGCTGTTCCTTTTTTGACTCTCCAGGCGTCCTGGTCTTTGGGTGCGACGGATCGGTTTGCTTATATGCAGCTCTCACATTATGCAGCCTCCTTGCCCAGGGACTCATTGACCCAGTCTTTTGCTATCACTGTACGCGACTTTTTCTTTGATGCTCAGTGGGATTGGCTTTCTATCTCTCAATATCATCGCAGATTGGTGGCTCTGCAGCCTCGGAGGGATTATCAGCGGCTTTTGGCATCTTGGGCCCGGGACCTGGGATGTCGCCCGCGGGTGGCGTCCTTGGCTCCTCTGGTGCGCCGGATACCTCGGGTGGTGCAGAGCGCCGAGCTCCGGGAATGTCACTTTCGGGTCTTACATCGGGGATATGTCTCGCAGCAGCGGGCCTTTTATTTCGGATGTGCCCCTACGGCTATTTGTCTGAAATGTCACCGGGTTGATAATTCTTTGGCACATGGGGTGTGGCTGTGTACTTCAATTTCTGCCTTTTGGATGGAGGTCCGCTGTTATTTGGAATCTTTGGTAGGTTATCGGCTCCCCTCATCGGTGGAAGGGACTATTTTTTTGGCGGAGGGCTACTTAGGCGGCCTTTCTGCAGGGGATAGCCAGCTCATTCGTAAGGGCTATATTGTGGGAATGAAATGTATTCTTACTCATTGGCTTCGGGACTCCCCGCCCACCATCTGGTATTGGCGCAATAAATTGCATCTTTTAATGGACTGGGAGTCCATGTCCGCTCGGTTCTCTGGATCTCGGAGCAAGCTTTTTCTGTCTGTTTGGGCTTCTTATTTGGATACTTTGCCCCCTGTGATAAAGAGCCAGGTGGTCAATCGCTTGCGGAAGCCAGTTGCCCCCGTCTTGCCAGTGGGTTGAGGGTGGGGTTTTGGGGGTGGGGGGTGTTGGGATGGAGCGGTTGGGGGGTTGTGTCTAGTATGGATTTGGAGGGCTCCAGGCTATCAGAGTACAGGCCTGGACTCTCGCTGATATCTGGGATTTCTAGTTGGGTGTTACCATGTTAATCTGTATTGTGGCATTGTACTGAGAAAATGATTGTGTTCTCTCTGTTCTGTGTATATCTTTCATGTTGGTGAATAAAAAAGTTTATACTAAAGGCAAGTTAGAAGTATTTTATATGTTGGCCAGTGCGATATGGGGAGCCAATGGGCTTCGCGGAGTAAAGGGGTGACGTGCCTTATTTTGGATGAGTTGTATGTAGTCTACTAAACTAAACTAAACTAAACCTTGGGTTTATATACCGCACCATCTCCGCAGATGCAGAGCTCGGCACGGTTTACAGGAAATAGGGTGAGAGAGAACTCCAGTGGGGAGTTTAAGAGTAGGAGTAGAAGGGAGGGTGGAGGGAGAGGCCTAAGAGGGGAGAAGTGTTACAGTTTTGAGAATAGCCAGGTTTTTAGGTGTTTACAGAAAAGTTGGAGGGAGCTTGAGGTTCGGAGCGGGGAAGTAAGGTTATTCCAGATCTCAGTGGTTCTAAAGAGGAGGGATGACCCAAGTTTGCCTGCATGAGAAATACCTTTTGTGGAAGGGAAGGATAGTTTAAGAGTTTGGGAGGGTCTGGAGGAGGTAGGGGTTGGGGAGTTCCAGGATAGAGGGATGATGGCAGGAAGGATGCCATGTAGGATCTTGTAGGCTAGGCACGCACATTTGAAGTGGATCCTGGGGATTACAGGGAGCCAATGAAGCTTAGATAGAAGTGGCGAGACGTGATCAAATTTGCTTTTTGCGAAAATAAGCTTAGCCGCGGCGTTCTGAATCCGCTGAAGTCTGTGGAGGCTTTTCTTGGTTAGGCTAAGGTAGATAGAATTGCAATAGTCCAATCTGGAAAGGATGATGGATTGTACTAGGACTGCAAAGTGTTTTTGGTGAAAATAGGGTCTGACTTTCCTTAGCATGTGAAGGCTGAAGAAGCATTTTTTTACCAAGGATTGGAGATGGTCGTTGAAAGATAGGGCGGAGTCTAAGGTGACACCCAGAACTTTGCTTGAGAACTCGAGCTGTAATGAGGATCCGGAGGACAGTGGGATGGAGGAGGGTAAATGGTCTAATTTTGGGCCGAGCCAAAGGAGTTTTGTTTTGGACTCGTTCAGTTTCATTTGAACTGTGAGTGCCCAGGATTGGAGGTTTGATATGCATGAGGATATATTCGTAGAGAGGTTAGTGAGGTTCGAGTCGGTCTCAAGGAGGACGAGGATGTCATCAGCGTAAGTGTAAAGAGTTTCAAGGGGGGATAGTTGGAGTAGTTTCAGGGAGGACATGTAAATGTTAAAAAGGATTGGGGAGAGGGGTGAGCCTTGCGGGACACCACAGGTCGGGATCCAGGGGGAGGATGAGGTGCCGCTCATGTTGACCGTGTAAGAGCGGGAGCGCAAGAATTTGGAGAACCAATCAAGAACTGTGGAGCTAATGCCTATCTCGGAGAGTTGGAAGATTAGAATGTCGTGGTGGACAACGTCAAAAGTCTACGAGTTTCCTTTTGTGTTATGCCATGATATAAAGAATTGCACTAGTCAATGTGAGAGATGACGAGTGAGTGAGTCAAAATACGAGCGGAGGAAGGGTTAAGAACGTATTAATCTCTATTTGTAGAAACAACGTTGCGTTACGGCACTTATTTGGTCATGGTAATTTTGCGGAGGTCAGTCGTGGTAGTTTTGCGATGGTCAGTCATCGATTGCATGCTTAGAAACCGGCTATCACGTATGCGCAGAGCCGGTTTGGGGAAGTCCGAACAGCTAAGCAGCATGGGGAGTCCAATAGCAGTTTCCTGACACTCAGTGGCTTTGGTTTTTTATTTTTAATGGAACAGATATTGTGTATCTGTCCCCTAAGCCACTACCCCCTCATGATGCCCCCCCTGCCCCCTGGAAAAAAAATAAAGAGAGTCAGGAGGAATGCACACTCTCTCCTTCGTCTGCTACCCCACCCCCCTGAGCTGAACCGACCTCCTCCCCCCCACCAGGACCCCCCTCCACAGACTTCAATAAAAATCAGCAGGAGGGATGCCCACTCCCTCCTGCCTCTGTGACCCTCCCCCCAATGAACCAACCAACCCCTTCACCTCGCAAGACCCCTTTCCCCTTCTGTACCCCACTACTTCATGCGTTCAATTCTAGTCACTGTATCTCAAAGTGGAATCAGAAAAGGTTCAAAGAAGAGTGACCAAGATGGTAAAGGGGATGGAACTCCTCTTGTATGATGAAAGACTAAAACGGTTAGGGCTCTTCAGCTTGGAAAAGAGACGGCTGAGGGGAGAACATAAGAAGCGCCATCTCCGGATCAGACCATCGGTCCATCAAGTCCGATGATCCACACATGTGGAGGCCCTGCCAGGTGTACACCTGGCGTAAGGAGATGTGCATCTAGTTTGCTTTTGAATCCTAGGACGGTCGATTCCGCAATAACCTCCTCTGGGAGAGCATTCCAGGTGTCAACCACTCTCTGCGTGAAGCAGAACTTCCTGATATTAGTCCTGAACTTGTCCCCCCTTAGCTTCATTCCGTGTCCTCTTCTCTGTGTCAAATTGGACAATGTAAATAGTTTTTTCTGCTCTATTTTGTCGATTCCTTTCAGTATTTTGAAGGTCTCGATCATATCCCCTCGCAGTCTCCTTTTCTCAAGGGAGAACAATCCCAGTCTCTTAAGTCGATCCTCGAATTCCAGTTTCTCCATCCCTTTTACTAGTTTCGTTGCTCGTCTCTGCACCTTCTCCAGCAGTTTTATATCCTTCTTTAGGTTGGGAGACCAATGTTGGATGCAATATTCCAAGTGGGGTCTGACCATTGCTCTATAAAGCGGCAGTATAACTTTCTCCAATCTACTCGTGATTCCCTTCTTTATCATGTCTCACATTCTATTTGCTTTCTTTGCCGCTACCGCGCATTGTGCCGATGGTTTCAGGGTCCTATCTATCAGTACACCCAGGTCCTTTTCTTGTTCGCTCTTACCCAGAGTTGCACCTGACATTCTATACTCGTGTTCCTTATTCTTTCTGCCTAAATGCATTACTTTGCATTTCTCCACATTAAACTTCATCTGCCATTTTTCTAACTGACAGAAGTCACTCTGGAGTTTCTCGCTATCCTTCTGCGATCTGATTGCCCGGCATAGCTTTGTGTCGTCTGCAAACTTGATCTCACTGGATGTTCCTTCTTCTAGGTCAGGGGTAGGGAACTCCGGTCCTTTCAGGATTTCACCAGTGAATACGCATAAGATCTATTTGCATGCACTGCTTTCAATGCATATTCATTGGGGAAATCCTGAAAACCCGACTGGAATACGGCTCTCGAGGACTGGAGTTCCCTACCCCTGTTCTAGGTCATTGATATAAATATTAAATAAGATTGGCCCAAGTACTGAGCCCTGGGGTACACCACTAGTCACTTTCTCCCAGTCAGAGAACTTCCCATTTTAATTTAATCGGGTATTTTTAATGGGTATAACTAACGGGCAGACTGGATGGACCGTTCAGGTCTTTATCTGCCGTCATTTACTATGTTACTATGGCAAAAACCCAAAGAGTAGCAACATTCCAGAGCTGAGATTGTGATGTCATAATGCCTCATTCCACCAATGCCTAAGAGCCAACCTCAGCAGTGATGTCACAATGGCAGAAACCCAAAGAGTAGCAACATTCCAGAGCTGAGATTGTGATGTCATAATGCCTCATTCCACCAATGCCTAAGAGCCAACCTCAGCAGTGATGTCACAATGGCTTGTCTGACCTAGACTTGGCTCACATAAGAATAGCCATATTGGGACAGACTGAAGGGCCATCAAGCCCAGTATCCTCTTTCCAACAGTGGCCAACCCAGGTTCCAAGTAGTAAAACAGATTTTATGCTGCTTATCCTAGGAATAAGCTGTGGATTTCCTGCCTATGGACTTCTCTTTTAGGAAACTCATTTAATGACTCGTTGTTCTTTCCTGTGCTGTAATGTTCAGACGATCCTGAAGTCTTGTCATTTGCTGAGAGGAAAAGTCCCAGTAGGGGATATGAAGCCAAGTGAAAGCCCCTTAAGCGTGTTTTACTAAAGCCTAGGTGGGCTACAGAAATAGAAACATAAAATACAAATAAAATTAATAAGATAATACAGTGCTCCCTGTGAATTAGCGGTCAGCGGTTCACGGTCCCGGTCATTCGCGGTATTTTCCGACCGCGAATGATCGGGCAGGGGAGAAAGGAGAGGGCAGCCGGAGCGCCGGCGAGTGAAGGAAATCACTCGCTGCATGCTCCGACCGCCTCTCCCTGTACTAAAGTCGGGCCTCACCAATCATGAGCTGCGTGTCAATCATTTTTCATTTCTGTTTTCCAATTGAACCCTTTTTTGCCCAGGTTAGCATCAGCCAAGTTATTTGAAGTAAATTTTAACAATTCGTAGGGAGATCAGGGCAGGAACCAGCTTGAGCTGAAAAGCCATCGCACTCCGCATTCTCCTTTGATTCAATCCAGGATTCTTTAGACAAAAGCGCGTGGGACAACTTGTCAACATCAGCAATATACATGCGGAGGTAAAAAGTTAGGTTTCTGTTCTGGTAGAGGTCCTTGGCAAAAGTCCTTCCACAGCTTTGCTGTCCCTGGGCCCCTCACCCAGAGTAGGGTTGCCAGATTTTCCAATCGGAAAATCCCGACCCCCCCCCTAGACCTGCCCATCCCCGCCTGTATATCCTGGCAGTCAATGTCCCCACAGACAAGATTCTCACGGATAAAATTTCAGAGCAGTGGGACACAACTAACCCTTGCAAAAAAAAAAAAAAAAAGCCAAAAAAAAAACCCCAACCCCTCTTGCCACATTTTTCTGTGCTCCGAAAGTGTGCATTGCTTTGGGGAAGAGAAGCCAAGCAGTTCATCAGATGCCAAAGGATGTCCCTGGCCCTTGTATAACATTTCAACTCACTTTCAGAAATGTCTCGCCCAATGGCACCCCTGTGAATTCCTCTCATCAGGAAAACACTGGGCCTTTCTCCCAGAAGACACTTTATTTGCCACAGTTAAGCCATAGGCGGGCAGATCTGAGCAGGGCTTATTTAATTAAAAGGGACCGTCTGCTGCTGACTGTACAGAGCATGCAGCATTACAGGCCAGAGACCGCCCGCAGCAAAAACACCTCTTAAACAGGAATTTATGTTGCCGAAATGTCAATCCCTGTGCCAGGGAAGGTTACCAAGTGAACAGATTATAAATAGCACCGTGCTGGAGACTTCAGCGTGGTAGAAAAAGCATCTTTCGCTGTCAAAAAAAGAGGCTTCTTTGTGTCTCCGAGACAATAATCCAACCAACTGCAGAAACTATTTATATCTGCTCCACTTCCTTGTGACCTGGGGCCAAGTCTCTTAGCTCTCATTTTCTCATGTATTCACTTATACTATAAGCTCTTTGGGAAAGGGATTTATTGTAGAAACATAGAAAGATGACGGCAGAAAAGGGCCAAGGCCCATCAGGTCTGCTCACTCTATAGACCCTCCCCTTAAGATTAGCCAATGTTTTGCCTTGACCCACATAGGGATCCCACATGGGCGTCCCATTTTTTCTTGAAATCTGGCACGCTGCTGGCCTCGATTACCTGTACTGGAAGCTTGTTCCATTGATCAATCACTCGCTCCGTGAAGAAATACTTCCTGGTGTCGCCGTGAAATTTCCCGCCCTTGAGTTTGAGCGGGTGCCCTCTTGTGGTTGAGGGGCCTCTAAGAAGGAAGATGTTATCTTCCACTTCTATACGTCCGGTGACGTATTTAAACATCTCAATCATGTCTCCCCTCTCCCTGCGCTCCTCTAGAGTGTAGAGCTGCAAATTGTCTAGTCTTGCTTCGTACGGGAGACCTTTAAGCCCTGAGACCATTCTGGTGGCCATTCTTTGGACCGACTCGACCCTCTGCACGTCTTTGCGGTAATGTGGCTTCCAGAATTGCACGCAGTATTCCAGATGAGGTCTCACCATGGTCCTGTACAATGGCATTATGACAGCAGGCTTTCTGCTGACGAAACTTCTACGGATGCAACCCAGCATCTGCCTTGCCCTTGAGGAAGCCTTCTCCACCTGATTGGCAGATTTCATGTCTGCACTAATGATTACTCCTAAATCTCGTTCCGCTGAAGTCCTGGTCAAGGTCTCCCCGTTCAAGGTATAAGTTCTGCACGGGTTTCTGCTACCTAGGTGCATGACCTTACACTTCCCAGCTTTGAAGCCCAGCTGCCAGGTTGAGGACCAGCATTCCAATGTGCGCAGGTCCTGCGCCATACTATCTTGTAAATTGCTCTCACTTACCATATTACATAGTTTGGCGTCGTCGGCGAATAATGTTACTTTACCTTGAAGCCCTTGAGTCAGATCTCCTATGAATATGTTGAAGAGGAGCGGACCCAAGACCGAGCCCTGCGGCACCCAGCTGGTCACCTCCGATGTCTCAGAGAAAGTACCGTTAATCATCACCCTCTGAAGTCTGCCACTCAGCCAATCATTGACCCATGCCGTTAGAGTCTCTCCTAACCTCATCGATTTCATCTTGTTTAACAGTCTGCGGTGTGGGACGCTGTCAAAAGCTTTACTGAAGTCTAGGTACACTATGTCCAGTGAATCTCCTTCGTCCAGTCTTTTTGTTACCCAGTCAAAGAAGCTGATGAGGTTTGATTGGCAGGACCTACCCTTGGTGAATCCATGTTGATTGGGGTCCCGTAGATTCCCTTCGTCCAAGACCGTGTCCAATTGGCGTTTGATCAGTGTTTCCATGAGTTTGCATACTATCGATGTCAGACTCACCGGTCTGTAATTTGCAGCCTCTGTCCTGCAACCCTTTTTGTGCAGAGGAACAACGTTAGCTGTTTTCCAGTCCAAGGGGACTGTCCCTGTACTCAGTGAGAGATTGAAGAGCACGGCTAACGGTTCTGCCAGGACATCACCTATCTCCCTGAGCACTCTGGGGTGCAGATTGTCCGGTCCCATGGCTTTGTCCACCTTGAGTTTTGTTAGCTCAAAGTAAACCTCGCTGGGTGTGAATTTAAAATTCCGAAACGGGTCTTTTGTGTTTGACTGTGGCTTCAATTGAGGGCCGGACCCTGGCGCCTCGCAGGTGAATACCGAGCAGAAGTATTCATTCAGTAGTTCGGCCTTTTCGGGATCCGATTCTGCGTAATTCCCGTCCATTTTTCTCAGGCGTACTATCCCGTCTGTGTTTTTTTTCCTGTCACTGATATACCGGAAGAAGGATTTGTCCCCTTTCTTAATGTTGTTTGCTAGAGTTTCTTCCACTCGAAGTTTGGCCTCCCTGACTGCCGTTTTGACCTCTGTGGACTTGATCCTGTGTAGCAGTTGATCTTCGCTTTTCCCCGTGCGTTTGAAGGAAGCAAATGTGTTTTTCTTCTCCTTAACGAGACGTGAGATCTCTGCGGTGAACCACTGGGGTTTGTCTTTTCTTCGCCGTTTATGTGATGATTTTATGTAACGGCCTGTTGCCTCGTGTATGACAGATTTCAGGGATGACCACATATCCTCCACATTCCCTGTCTCAGTTTGGTCCTGGAGCGCCTGATGGACGAAAACTCCCATGCGTGCAAAGTCTGTTCCTCGGAAGTTGAGTACCTTTGTTTTAGTGTTTGATCTATGGAAACCTTTCCTCAGGTGGAACCATACCATGTTATGATCGCTGGAGGCTAACTTATCTCCCATGAAGACTTCTGAGACGCTTTCCCCATTGGTGAGTACTAGGTCAAGGATCGTTTGGGCCCTAGTGGGCTCCATTACCATTTGATTGAGGCGTGCTCCCCTTATGGAGGCTAATAGCCTCTTGCTGCCACTGGTTGTTGCTGAAGGTGTGCTCCAGTCTACATCTGGCATATTGAAGTCTCCCATTAGTACAACGTCCCCCCATAGAGCGATATTTTCTATGTCTTCGATTAGTTCCGTGTCCTTGTCTTCCGGTTGTCTTGGAGGTCTATATACTACACCAAGATACAGGCATTGTTCTCTCCCTCTGGCCAGGTTCACCCAGAGGGATTCCCCGGTGTACTTAACATCCGTGATTCTGGTGGTTTTGATGCCTTCTTTAATGTATAGCGCTACCCCTCCGCCTAACCTGCCCTCTCTATCTCGAGGAAGTAAACTGTAACCCGGTATAGCCATATCCCACCCATGAGAGTCCGTGAACCAGGTCTCGGATATCGCCACCACATCTAGGTCGGCATTCACTATCTCGGTCTCCAATTGCAGAATTTTATTGCCTAAACTGTGTGCATTGACATACATGGCCCTCCATCCCTTGTGTTTGCTAGGGCTGTCATGCGTATTATGGGTGCTTACCTTGGGCTCAGAAGAGCGGTTGTGTCTCGCCTCCACAGGATGATTCCTTACTGCTCTGGAATGTGAGTGGATACCCTCCCCCAACTTACCTAGTTTAAAGCCCTGCGAAGTAGGCGGGCTAGACGGTGTCCAAGTACGTTTTTACCTCTTCTGGTCAGGTGAAGTCCGTCCGGTCCCTGCAGTCCCTGGAGTGCCTTTCCATGGTCCAGGAATCCAAAGTTCATCTCTATGCACCAGTTGCGAAGCCACTCGTTGGTATGTTGGATACGTTCTTCCCTGGCTCTTCCTCTGTCTCTAACTGGGAGGATGGATGAGAAGACCACCTGTGCACCTGTTTGCTTCAGCTTCCTACCCAGGGCTCTGAAGTCATCGGATATGTTCTCTGAGGTGTTCCTTGCAGTGTCGTTCGTACCTACATGGATAAGAAGCATAGGGAAATGGTCATTAGGTTTTAGTAGTTTATCGATACAGGTGGTGACGTCACGAATCCTGGCTCCAGGGAGACAGCAGACCTCCCTTGACTGCAAATCTGGTCTGCAAATTGGACCCTTGGTTCCTCGCAGCATGGAGTCCCCAATGACTACCACTCTGCGCTCCTTCCGGGGGGGCTGATCAGCGTGCTTTGGAGTCCAAGTTGTGCGCTGGGTGTCTTCCCGAGCCTCTTCCGCTACCTCCTCGGTAGTAATGTCCTGCAAGACGTGGTATCTGTTTTTCAGGCTGAGTTATGGTGAAGAAGTAGAGCTACCCTGTTTGGGACAAAAAGAAGAAAAAGGAAGTGAGAAAGGGGGGGGGATTTCTGCGTTTTCCCGTGGAGGAGGTTACCAGCTGCCAGAGACCGGTATCCCCTATCATTTCTTGCACCCCGATCGTGGAATTTAAAACTGGAGACTTGGGTGTCTCGAGGATGGATCTGTCATGGGTCAGCTCTGCCAAGTGGGAAATCTCCTTGATGGCTCCGTCGATGAAGGCCTCGTCCTCCCTAATGCTCCTTAAGCGCTGCACCTCCTCCCTGAGGCTCCATAGTTCCTGTAGGATGTCCTGTTTAGCTGCTCCATCTCCTCTGTCTGAGTAGAAACTGTAGCGTGGTTTGGGGGGGCGGTCTCGGTCTGCACAGCAACCTCTGCCCTCCGTCCAGTGCCACCCTTCTCCTTCTGCACCATCCCCTGGATCCTGCCGGACGTTGGCGTGATGAACTGGATGGTAGTCTTGGTACTCCGCGTCCTCCCTGCCATATCCAAAGATAGAGAGATTAGGTGTAAAATAGAAAAGTAATGAGAATAGGGAGTTGGAGAGAGAATAGAGAGTGTCAGGAGAAGACTATCTGCCTGGATGAGAGTGTGTAAGAAAAGCGTATGTGGAGAGAGTGAGTGTGTATAAGAGTTTAGAGTGTGGAGGAAATGTGTATGCAGAGAGAATGCCTAGAGGAGTGTTGGTTTTTTTTTTGGTTTTTTTTTAAAGAGTTTAGAGTATAGATTCTGCCTATTAGAGGCCCTTCTCAAGGCCCTTCGCAAAGGCGCTCTCGCTAAGGCGAGCGCCTTTTCCGCTCACCTTCGCCACGCGCCGAACGGCTGCGCGCCGTTGGCTCGCCTCCTTATAAGGAGGGGGGCCCGGGCGTCTACTGCTGACGCGGTGGGGGTGGGCGGAGCTACTCTCGCCTACCCCGATGCGATGGAAGGTTTGCCGCTCGCCTTCGCTGGTTCCCCGAGTCTCAGCACGCTGCTGCTGAGCCTCCCAGCGCCTCCTCTCTGTCTCCGCTTCTGCCCTCGCTGCCTGTAAGCAGTGGCTGGACCGACGGCTCGCCTCCTTATAAGGAGGGGGGCCCGGGCGCCTACTGCTGATGCGGTGGGGGTAGGCGGAGCTACTCTCGCCTACCCCGATGCGATGGAAGGTTTGCCGCTCGCCTTCGCTGGTTCCCCGAGTCTCAGCACGCTGCTGCTGAGCCTCCCAGTGCCTCCTCTCTGTCTCCGCTTCTGCCCTCGCTGCCTGTAAGCAGTGGCTGGACCGTCGGCTCTCAATATGTCCTGTAACCCCTGCCACTGCCAGTGTGCTGCAGGTCAAACTGATTGTACAATTTCAGAGAGAGAACACTCATTTCAGGGTTCAAGGTCAGTACCGGCTTAACTGGGAGGCTGTTGGCATCAGAATCCACTCACTCCACCCTCCTCGCCCAATAAATTAGTCCAAATCGTAGTTTGTTCTGAACCACATTCTTTAATTAAAATAAGAACATAAGACTAGCCTTACTGGGTCAGACCAATGGTCCATCAAGCTCAGTAGCCCGTTCATACGGTGGCCAATCCAGGTCCCTAGTGCCTGGCCAAAACTCAAGGTGTAGCAACATTCCAGCATCTCAAAGAATAGCAAGATTCTGGAACCCCAATGAGAGCAACATTCCAGAGCTGAGATTGTGATGTCATAATGCCTCATTCCACATTGCCTCAGAGCCAACCTCATCAGTGATGTCACAATGGCTTCATTGTCCTATACTTGGCTCATGTAAGAATAGCCTTACTGGGTCAGACCAATGGTCCATCAAGCCCAGTAACCCGTTCTCACGGTGGCCAACCCAGATCACTAGTACCTGGCCAAAACCCAAAGAGTAGCAACATTCCACGCTACTGATCCAGGGCAAGCAAAGGCTTCCCCCAAAAGCGAGCCCTCTACCATTTGAGCTAATTCCCCTGCTCCTTGAAGCTGCCTGGGCGATATCTTTAAAAGTCAAATAAATCATTACATTTAAAAGAATAATTAAAAAACCAGGCACGTTCCTTGTGCCGGGGCTTCCTTGTGTCGAGAACCCTTCTCTTTTCCCCAAGAGTACATTGCAGAGCAGGTTGTGATCACAGGGGATCTTAGCTCTCCTTTCTCTCACATTCCAGAGATATCCCCCCTCTCCTCTCTTTCCTGGGATCAAGGCTCCCCTGTACATCTGCCATCCCTTCTTCTCATTAAGACTGCGGGAAGAGAAAGGGGAGGTAGGGGAAATGCTGCTGCTGCACAGGGAAGTGGTGTGGGGGGAGGGAAATGGAGGGGTAGGGAATGCTGCTGCTGTGGCTGCTGCACAGGGAAATGGAGGGGGAGGGAATACTGCTGTGGCTGCTGCACAGGGAAGTGGGGGAGAGAAATGCTGCTGCATAGGAGGCAGGGAGAGAGACATAGATAGAAAGAAAGACAGACAGCAGGAGGAAGGGAGACAGAAAGAAAAGAAGAAAGACACAGGGGCAGGGAGAGACACAGAAAGACAGACAGACAAAGGGGGCCAGGGAGAGAGAAAGAAAGACAGCGGGAGGGAAAGAGAGAGACAGAAATAAAGACAGGCAGACATATATTCTAGCACCCGTTAATGTAACGGGCTAAAATACTAGTATATATATATATTTTTTAACTTACACCATGCAATCGTAAACAGGATGCCGGGCTAGATAGACTAGTATAGCTGTTGTTATGGAAAGATCCCAGGCATGGCAGATTAAGAAGCAAAAAGCCTAGAGTGGGGTGGAGTAGGCTGGTGAGAAGTGCGAGGGAAGGGGATGAGAGGAAAGGACAAAGGAAGAAGGGGAATGACTCACTCCCTCTCCCTCTAGTAGAGTTAACTCACTACCACCCCCGTTTGCTTACCCTTTGCTTGTAGGACTTGGCGCGTTTCCCCTGCACGCGCTGAGCTCCTCTACATTTTGCATTCCTTATCCATTGTCACTCAACCTCCACTGCTACTCCTGACACCCCATCCATTCAGTGACTCAAGAACCTCTCGTAATGCTCCCATCTACTCAGTCACTCACTCAGGGCCTCACCACTCATCACATCTCCGACTAAAATGGTTAAGGGGCTGGAGAAGTTGCCTTACTATGAGAGATTAGAGAAACTGGACCTCTTCTCCCTTGAAAAGAGGAGACTGAGAGGGGACATGATCGAAACGTTCAAAATACTGAAGGGAATAGACTTAGTAGATAAAGACAGGTTGTTCACCCTCTAGGGAGAACGAGAGGGCACTCTCTAAAGTTAAAAGGGGACAGATTTTGTACAAACGTAAGGAAGTTCTTCTTCACCCAGAGAGTAGTAGAAAACTGGAACGCTCTTCCGGAGACTGTCATAGGAGAAAACACCCTCCAGGGATTTAAGACAAAGTTAGACAAGTTCCTGCTGAACCAGAACGAATGCAGGTAGGGCTAGTCTCAGTTAGGGCGCTGGTCTTTGACCAGAGGGCCGTCGCGTGAGCGGACTGCTGGACACGATGGACCACGAGTCTGACCCAGCAGTGGTAATTCTTATGCTCTCTTCTCCCTTGAAAAGAGGAGACTGAGAGGGGACTTGATCGAAACATTCAAAATACTGAAGGGAATAGACTTAGTAGATAAAGGCAGACTGTTCACTCTCCAAGGTAGGGAGAACGAGAGGGAACTCTCTAAAGTTGAAAGGGGATAGATTCCGTACAAACGTAAGGAAGTTCTTCTTCACCCAGAGAGTAGCAGAGAACTGGAATGCTATTCCGGAGGCTGTTATAGGTAAGGTGACCATACATCCCATTTTGAATGGGACCATCCCATTTTGAGATCCCCTGTCCCGTTGTCCCCACACACAGCTTCGGGACGCCGAAATGTCCCATTTTCAGGGACATCTTCCCAAAGCTATGCACAGGGACAACGGGGCAGGCGATTGCTTCCTCTCCCTCCCTGCCACGTAAAAATAAAAAGCCTCCCTCCAGCACCTGATTCAACCAACCCCCCCGGCCACCGCTGTTGCTGCTGCTGCTGCTCTCCTTACCTCCCTCCAGCGCCGATTCAACAACACCCTCCCCCTACCCCCCCCCCCCCCCGCTGCTGCAGCAGCGGTGGTGGCGGGTTTGAATCGGTGCTGGAGGGAGGTAAGGAGAGAGGCTGGCAAGCAATGGTGGCGTACGGGGATGTGTGAATCAGGCGCTGGAGGGAGGTAAGGAGGGAGGCTTTTTTTTTTGCACAGTAGGGAGGGAAGGATGTAGTCAGGCTTGCTTTGGGGGAGGGGGTGGGACAAAGGCTGGAAGGCAGTGAGGGGGACATAAGAAGGAGGCACTGAGGGCACTAAGGACATAGGAAGGAGGCACTGAGAACACAGGAAGAGGCATTAAGGACATAGGAAGGAGGCACTGGGGGCACTGAGGACACAGGAAGGAGCACTAAGGATATAGGAAGGAGGCACTGGGGGCACTAAAGACATAGGAAGGAAGGAGGGAGGGAATAGAAAGGGACAATTGTTGGGCTTTTGTGCAGAAAGAAAGAAATGAAAGAAAGGATGCACAGTCAGAAGGAAACACAGCCAGAGACTCATAAAATCACCAGACAGCAAAGGTAGGAAAAATGATTTTATTTTCAATTTAGTGATCAAAATGTGTCAGTTTTGAGCATTTATATCTGCTGTCTATATTTCGCACTATATTTGTCTATTTTTCTATAGTTACTGAGGTGACATTGCATATTTTAAAGTCATTTGCCTTGACATCTTTGACCCCCCAAATATAAATGATAATTAACATTTTCTCTGCGTATAGTGTGCTTTGTAGTTTTTTAAAAAATTTTATGGTCACCATTATGAATTAATAAGATATTATGTGTACATGAAAAATGAATGGAAGAAATTGGGGGCGGAATTGAGGGGGCAGGTCTAGGGCGGGATTGGGGGCGAGACTGACAATTAATAGATGTCCCGTTTTGATGAAAAAAATAAATGGTCACGTTAGTTATAGGGGAAAACAACCTCCAGGGATTCAAGACAAAGTTAGACAAGTTCCTGCTGAACCAGAACATACATAGGTAAGGCTAGTTTCAGTTAGGGCGCTGGTCTTTGACCTAAGGGCCGCCGCGTGAGCGGGCTGCTGGGCACGATGGATCACTGGTCTGACCCAGCAGCGGCAAATCTTATGTTCTTATGTTCCGCCCTCTCACTCACATTCACTAACTCAAGTTTACTCTTCCAGCCTCTCTGCTCATTCATAATCAGTGGCATAGTGAGGGTGAGAGGTGCCCAGGGCAATGGTGCCCCCCTGCCACCCCCCCCCACCTCCACATGCTCCTGTCCTGCCCCTTTCTGCCACATGCACGCAGTTTCCCTTCCCCCGTACCTCTGTAACGGTCCTGGCGCCAACAGCAACCCCCAAGCTGCTGACATGCCAGCGTCGGCTGTTCCTCTGACGTCGCTTCTTAGGCGCGGGTCCAAGAGGAAGAGCGGATGCTGGTGCAACGGTAGGTTGGGGGTTGCTGTTTGCGCCAGGAACATCGGAGAGATGCAGGGCAAGGGAAGCGGCTCACATGCGCAGCAGTGGGGGGTTGGGCGGAGAGCAGAATGGGTGCCTATACCCTCACCAAGACGGTTCCTGGGGCGGACCCCCCCCTCTCCTAACTACGCCACTGCTTATAATCCCTCACATTCAACAGCGCTGTTACCAACTGTTACCCCATCCGCACTCCATCAGTGAGTCACATCTTTGCGCAACGCACTTGTCAGCTCGTCTTTTTTTCCGCCCGAATGAATCCTCTTGAATATCTGGCAGCACATCCTCCTTCAAGCAAGGCGTCATCTAAACCCAAATGATCATTATCTTCATTGCAAGGAAATCCGTTCCACCTAGCTGATCGCTTTAATCTCATGTGATTGCACGGTTTCATTATGCTCAGAATTAAAATGTGATTTTCTAACCCTCTGAGCAGTGAGCACCAGAAACCTATTCTAAGCGAAAAAGCAGGCGACTTCTCATTTAATGAATCAGTGATTCAGGAATCGTTTAGACTTTGACACCATCGTCTCTATAAAGAATTGCATTTGTGTAACTTATTACTGGACTAGTCTTTAAGCCTGTTACATTAACGGGTGCTAGAATATATGTATGTCTGTCTTTCATTCTTTCTTTCTCTCTCTCTCCCCTTGGCCGCTTTCTGTCTCTCTCTTTCCTCGGCTGTCAACCATCACCCTTTGCCTGTTCCACCTGTCCAGCCGTAGGCCTTCTCCCTTCCTTTTACCTCCCCCTGTCTAGCAGCACTCCTTATCTGCTCCCCCTGTCCCTCTTCCCTGCTCCCCCTGTCCAGCAGCACTTCTTCCCTGCTCCCCAGTCACTCCTTCACTGCTCCCCTTATCCAGCAGCCCTTCTCCTTTTGTTTTACCTCCCCCCTGTCCATCAGCACCTCTTCCTGCTCCCCCTGTCCAGCAGTAGGCCTCCCTTCCTTTTTTTCCCCCCATGTCCATCAGCACCTCTTCCTGCTCCCCCTGTCCAGCAATAGGCCTGCCTTCCTTCCCCCCCTGTCCATCAGCACCTCTTCCTGCTCCCCCTGTCCAGCAGTAGGCCTCCCTTCCTTTTTCCCCCCCCAGTTCATCAGCACCTCTTCTTGCTCCCCCTGTCCAGCAGTAGGCCTCCCTTCCATCCCCCCACCAGACCAGAATCTCCCCTTTCTCTATCCCCCCCAACAGTCCAACATATCCTTTCTCTCTATCTCCCATCAATCAAGCATCTCCCCTCTGTCTCCTCCTGTCAGCCGCTGCCGTTCGCCATCTCGTCGAGCCGCTGCCGACAGGCTGGGTCCAGCTCTGGTGCGTCGCTCGCACACAGCAGTGGGAGCAGCATCACCAGCAGCAGCACCACCATCGCTGCTTCTGGACACTGCGGGAGCCCCCGCGCCTGCGCATCACCCTGGCACGGGTAGGCGAGCGGCAGTTGATTACAGAGCGCGCGAGGCCAGCTTTTCAACCCTTCTTGAGGGGGCGGGACACGCTGATGAGGAGCTTCGGGGGCTGCTGCTGTTAGCCCCGGCAGAGACAGAGCGGCCGAGCTGAGCGGGCGGCAGAGCCCTCGTGTGTCCCTCCCCCTCCCTGGTGCTAGCGCCGCTCTCCCTCTCAACGGGCTGGGCCGGACCGTGGCTTCTTCGGAAGACGGGGCCTCAGCGTTTTGTAGGGCCGGGTCTGGCGGCGCCGTGTAGGGCGGAAGCGGGAGGCGGGGCCTCAGCACCGGCCGGGCAGCTGGCGCCGCCGGCCCCCAGGAGCTCGAGGCCGGCGGCGGACATGCCTGGCGTGCCATGGTGCAGGAGGAACAGAGATCGATCGGAGAGCAGGTGGTGATGTAAAACGCGCGCATGCGCACTCGTGTTTCCGCGACGGATCAGGGAACACAACTTTTGAGTGCGCATGCGCAGCCTAGCATTTTATTATATTAGATGGAGTCCGAGCCATTTAATTATTCCATGTCAGGTTCATTCCTGTAGCTCTTTCCTTTGTCTCATGCTTTGATGAAAGCTTCACACCGTACGTCTATCAGGCGATTTCGTTGCCATATAATGAGCTTCATCCCTAAAAATCTTAGAAACATGATGGCAGATAAAGGCCAAATGGCCCATCCAGTCTGCCCATCCGCAGTAACCATGATCGCTTCCTCTCTCTGAGACATCCCACGTGCCTATCCCAAGCTGTCTTGAAATCAGACATAGTCTCTGTCTCCACCACCTCTTCTGGGAGACTCTTCCATGCATCTACCACCCTTTCTGTAAAAAAGTATTTCCTTAGATTACTCCAGAGCCTGTCACTAGAGAATGACACGGTGATAAAATTCATCACCATTCCCGTCCCCATGGGAAATAATCCCATGTCATTTTCTAGTGTCTGTTTCAACCTCGGTCCTTCTACACCAGCATTCTTCAAAGCAAAGCTTGCGGGTCAGTGGTTGTGGCCATTCATACTCTGATTCTTATGTGAGCCAAGGATAATGAAGCCATTGTGGCATCACTGATGTGATTGGCTCTTAGGCACTGGTGGAATGAGGCATTATGACATCACAATATCTGCTCTGGATACCAGAGACTGTCATTCTGTAGTGTCTGTTTCAACCTCAGTCCTTCTACACCAGCATTCTTCAAAGCAAAGCTTGCGGGTCAGTGGTTGTGGCCATTCATACTCTGATTCTTATGTGAGCCAAGGATAATGAAGCCATTGTGACATCACTGATGTGATTGGCTCTTAGGCACTGGTGGAATGAGGCATTATGACATCACAATATCTGCTCTGGATACCAGAGACTGTCATTCTGTAGTGTCTGTTTCAACCTCAGTCCTTCTACACCAGCATTCTTCAAAGCAAAGCTTGTGGGTCAGTAGTTGTGGCCATTCATACTCTGATTCTTATGTGAGCCAAGGATAATGAAGCCATTGTGACATCACTGATGTGATTGGCTCTTAGGCACTGGTGGAATGAGGCATTATGACATCACAATATCTGCTCTGGATACCAGAGACTGTCATTCTGTAGTGTCTGTTTCAACCTCGGTCCTTCTACACCAGCATTCTTCAAAGCAAAGCTAGCGGGTCAGTGGTTGTGGCCATTCATACTCTGATTCTTATGGGAGCCAAGGATAATGAAGCCATTGTGACATCACTGTTGTGATTGGCTCTTAGGCACTGGTGGAATGAGGCATTATGACATCACAATATCTGCTCTGGATACCAGAGACTGTCATTCTTCAGTGTCTATTTCAACCTCAGTCCTTCTACACCAGCATTCTTCAAAGCAAAGCTTGCGGGTCAGTGGTTGTGGCCATTCATACTCTGATTCTTATGGGAGCCAAGGATAATGAAGCCATTGTGACATCACTGATGTGATTGGCTCTTAGGCACTGGTGGAATGAGGCATTATGACATCACAATATCTGCTCTGGATACCAGAGACTGTCATTCTGTAGTGTCTGTTTCAACCTCAGTCCTTCTACACCAGCATTCTTCAAAGCAAAGCTTGCGGGTCAGTGGTTGTGGCCATTCATACTCTGATTCTTATGGGAGCCAAGGATAATGAAGCCATTGTGACATCACTGATGTGATTGGCTCTTAGGCACTGGTGGAATGAGGCATTATGACATCACAATATCTGCTCTGGATACCAGAGACTGTCATTCTGTAGTGTCTGTTTCAACCTCGGTCCTTCTACACCAGCATTCTTCAAAGCAAAGCTAGCGGGTCAGTGGTTGTGGCCATTCATACTCTGATTCTTATGGGAGCCAAGGATAATGAAGCCATTGCGACATCACTGATGTGATTGGCTCTTAGGCACTGGTGGAATGAGGCATTATGACACCACAATATCTGCTCTGGATACCAGAGACTGTCATTCTGTAGTGTCTGTTTCAGCCTCAGTCCTTCTACACCAGCATTCTTCAAAGCAAAGCTTGCGGGTCAGTGGTTGTGGCCATTCATACTCTGATTCTTATGGGAGCCAAGGATAATGAAGCCATTGCGACATCACTGATGTGATTGGCTCTTAGGCACTGGTGGAATGAGGCATTATGACATCACAATATCTGCTCTGGATACCAGAGACTGTCATTCTGTAGTGTCTGTTTCAGCCTCAGTCCTTCTACACCAGCATTCTTCAAAGCAAAGCTTGCGGGTCAGTGGTTGTGGCCATTCATACTCTGATTCTTAAGGGAGCCAAGGATAATGAAGCCATTGTGACATCACTGTTGTGATTGGCTCTTAGGCACTGGTGGAATGAGGCATTATGACATCACAATATCTGCTCTGGATACCAGAGACTGTCATTCTGTAGTGTCTGTTTCAACCTCAGTCCTTCTACACCAGCATTCTTCAAAGCAAAGCTTGCGGGTCAGTGGTTGTGGCCATTCATACTCTGATTCTTATGGGAGCCAAGGATAATGAAGCCATTGCGACATCACTGATGTGATTGGCTCTTAGGCACTGGTGGAATGAGGCATTATGACATCACAATATCTGCTCTGGATACTAGAGACTGTCATTCTGTAGTGTCTGTTTCAACCTCAGTCCTTCTACACCAGCATTCTTCAAAGCAAAGCTTGCGGGTCAGTGGTTGTGGCCATTCATACTCTGATTCTTAAGGGAGCCAAGGATAATGAAGCCATTGTGACATCACTGTTGTGATTGGCTCTTAGGCACTGGTGGAATGAGGCATTATGACATCACAATATCTGCTCTGGATACCAGAGACTGTCATTCTTCAGTGTCTATTTCAACCTCAGTCCTTCTACACCAGCATTCTTCAAAGCAAAGCTTGCGGGTCAGTGGTTGTGGCCATTCATACTCTGATTCTTATGGGAGCCAAGGATAATGAAGCCATTGTGACATCACTGATGTGATTGGCTCTTAGGCACTGGTGGAATGAGGCATTATGACATCACAATATCTGCTCTGGATACCAGAGACTGTCATTCTGTAGTGTCTGTTTCAACCTCAGTCCTTCTACACCAGCATTCTTCAAAGCAAAGCTTGCGGGTCAGTGGTTGTGGCCATTCATACTCTGATTCTTAAGGGAGCCAAGGATAATGAAGCCATTGTGACATCACTGTTGTGATTGGCTCTTAGGCACTGGTGGAATGAGGCATTATGACATCACAATATCTGCTCTGGATACCAGAGACTGTCATTCTGTAGTGTCTGTTTCAACCTCAGTCCTTCTACACCAGCATTCTTCAAAGCAAAGCTTGCGGGTCAGTGGTTGTGGCCATTCATACTCTGATTCTTATGGGAGCCAAGGATAATGAAGCCATTGCGACATCACTGATGTGATTGGCTCTTAGGCACTGGTGGAATGAGGCATTATGACATCACAATATCTGCTCTGGATACTAGAGACTGTCATTCTGTAGTGTCTGTTTCAACCTCAGTCCTTCTACACCAGCATTCTTCAAAGCAAAGCTTGCGGGTCAGTGGTTGTGGCCATTCATACTCTGATTCTTAAGGGAGCCAAGGATAATGAAGCCATTGTGACATCACTGTTGTGATTGGCTCTTAGGCACTGGTGGAATGAGGCATTATGACATCACAATATCTGCTCTGGATACCAGAGACTGTCATTCTTCAGTGTCTATTTCAACCTCAGTCCTTCTACACCAGCATTCTTCAAAGCAAAGCTTGCGGGTCAGTGGTTGTGGCCATTCATACTCTGATTCTTATGGGAGCCAAGGATAATGAAGCCATTGTGACATCACTGATGTGATTGGCTCTTAGGCACTGGTGGAATGAGGCATTATGACATCACAATATCTGCTCTGGATACCAGAGACTGTCATTCTGTAGTGTCTGTTTCAACCTCAGTCCTTCTACACCAGCATTCTTCAAAGCAAAGCTTGCGGGTCAGTGGTTGTGGCCATTCATACTCTGATTCTTCCCTCTCTCCTTAAAAAATGAAATGAACATGGTTTCCTGCGGTTATCCGCGGGGACGAGAACAGTGATGAATTTTGTCACCGTGTCATTCTCTACCTGTCACCTCTTAACTTCATCCTATGCTCTCTCATTGTGAAGACACATGAGGGGAAATTCTTCAACTAGGGTTTGTACCCCAAAATGCTTGAGTACCTGAATAAATGAATGTAAAAAGTTCTGAGCTCCCTGGGGAGAACAGTATAGAAAATTGAATAAATAAATAAAGTGTATGACAGGAGACTTCTTGGTCTGAAGGATCGATTTTTCACTCCGTCAAAAATGACAAAGACTAGGGGACACTCAATGAAGTTACAGGGAAATACTTTTAAAACCAATAGGAGGAAATATTTTTTCACTCAGAGAATAGTTAAGCCAGAAGATGTGGTAAGAGCAGATAGCATAGCTAGTTTTAAGAAAGGTTTGGACAAGTTCCTGGAGGAAAAGTCCATAGTCTGTTATTCAGAAAGACATGGGGGGTCTTGGCCAGATACTAGTGACCTGGAATGGCCACCGTGAGAATGCGCTACTGGGCTTGATGGACCTTCGGTTTGACCTCGTAAAACTATTCTCATGTTCTTATTCCAGAAGGGAGACTTTTTGGCCAGTCTTGGATCCAGGTGCATCATGGGACCCTGCAGCACTGATTTCAATGGACAGAATCATGGACTACAAATTCTACACTGCTTTGGTATGTAATTTGAAAACCAGGACTGGCCAAAATGTCTCCCTTATGGAATAGTAACCTGGTCACCATAATGAATATGTACGAGATGGATTTTCATGCACTGCCTCCTTGAGATGCAAATCTATCTCATGCATATTTATTGTGGAGATCCTGAAAACCAGACCTGGTTCCGGCTCTCGAGGACTGGAATTGCCTACCCCTGCGTAGATATCTATGGTCTCATTGGTCTGTGCTCTGATCGTGGCTGGACAAATTTTTATGGGCTGGAATAGGGCTTTGATGACAGCTTCAGTAGTCAGGCAACAAGGCCAGGGCCAGCCACTGCGCCCTCTAAGCTGCCAGTGGGGAGGAGGTGGGTTGCCATATGGCTCCAGAAAAAGGAGGACGGATTGATACATCCGGGTTTTACTTTCATTGACAGCTATGGAAATAAAGAGGACAGACTGAGTCCTCTGGGCTTAATTCCATTGGAAGCACTGGAAGTAAAACCTGGATGTCTCAATCCGTCCTCCTTTTTCTGGAGCCATATGGTAACCCTACAGGACAGCTTCAATATTGTGTTTTCAATGGCTAGGGTCAGGCAGAGCTTGCTTGTTCCTCAGTATTAAAAATATGGCAGGAGTGTAGATGGAGGACTCCTACTCAACTTGGAACAATGGTGCTGGGCAGACTTCTATGGTCTGTGCCCTGAGAATGGCAAAGACAAATCCAGATCAAGTATGGTGAGGTCTTCTCTAAGAATGCCCAGCTCCTGCCCTCATGGCGCTCTTGCTCTGTGCAATCTCCCTTCCTGGCTTTGAAGCCGGTCCCTCTGGTCTAGGGTTGCCGTATTTATCATCGTAAAATCCCGGACGCATGGCCACCCCCAGCTCCGCGTCCGTCCTCGCCCCGTTCCACCCCCACAAAGCCTCGTCTCTTCTTTCCCTACCTCCAGCATGCGCAGATGCGTGTGACATCATCCACGCATGCTTGTTGAAGGCCCTCCAGACACGGCCAGAGTTCGGGGCTTTCCAACTGGCGGCTTTTGGAAAGTCCATCCGGGCACCTGGACAGTCCTCTAAAAAGAGGACATTTCTGGGTTTTCCTGGACACTGGTAACCCTACTCTGGACTTGCTATCTCTCCTTCTACTCAAAACAAAACACTGTAATCCACAAGGCAGCAGAGTTCAGTCCAAGGCTCCAGGTTTTCTGTTATGTCAGCCCAACATTGTAATCCACAAAAGCAATATAGTTCAGTCCATGGCCCTTGAAAAGGTCAATGCTCCCTTCTTGCTCATAATAACAGCCACTGAAAACCCCTCTCTGTTTCTCAGAGGGTTTGGGGCGGCCCACGTCCCCCTCGGTTAACTGTGGCCTCCCACTAGGCTGCCCAGATCTGCCTTGTATGTTTTACAAGTCGCAGACGCAGTCCATCTTCTCAGGTTCTTCCAGCACTCGGGGTTCAGCCTCCGCCCATTCCATGTACTCAGTGGCTGGCTCCAGTTCTCCCCCTATTCACGTGTGCTGGTCTTTCTAATCGTTCCCTCTGCTATGAGTTTATCTTCTTGGGCAGACTGGATGGACTGTTCAGGTCTTGTTATCTGCCGTCATCTACTAAGTTCCTACAGGCGCCTCCATATAGGTACTTGGTGAAATGGTAGGAGCATCTTCTATAGCAGCACCTGGGCATCCAAGCAATGACATAGTAATGGGGGAAGAGGGCAGACTGCCCTGGGCTAGGGCTACCACATGGCTCCAGGAAAAGGAGGACAGATTGAGACATCCGGGTTTTATTTCCATTGCTTTCAACGGAAGTAAAACCTGGATGTCTTCATCCATCCTCCTTTTTCTGCAGCCTGGGTGACATCTTCAGGGGGGGGTGCCGACGCCTCTTCTCCTCTCCGTTCCAACGTGTACCTCCTTAAATGTTCGCCGGCATGAGTATCATCTTTCACCTGCTGTTTGTGCCAGCCTCAGCTCCTTTCTGATGTCACTTCCTGCTCACGGGACCAGGACATGACATCAGAAGGGAGCCAAAGCCAGTGCAAATGCAGGTGGCAGACGTTCGCAACGGCAAACTTTTCAAAAGGTATGCGGGGGGGGGGGGTGTCGATGTAACGGAAAGAGTGGTGGTGTTGCGCCAACTTTCCTCGCTATGCCACCGCGTCCAGGTTCCATTATACAACGCTACCATAACCAGTATCGCCACACCCACAATTATGCCAGTCACAGACCTGCTGTAAGTGCTGTCCCTAAGTGCAGCTAGGCTAGGCGTAATTTATAGCACATATGAGCTAAGATTCTATACAATTACACACACAAGGACCACGTCAACATGGGCAGCTGAGTAAAACAATTGCCCTTACAGTGGGGCAAAAAGGAAAACCTTGGTATATCTGTCCCTCTGGTTCTACTGGTTGATATATTCTGTTACTGCAGCAATGAAGAATGAGCCCTAAAATTCATCTGGGACACCCCCTTGACCTTGCAATACGACTCCCCATCCGAGAGCTGATAATGAAGAACATTGCTAGGCATATTTTAAGCATAACTGCAATCAATCTCACTGACAATAATCCCTAGAGATCCGAGATGAGAGGAGTCGGTCATCAGCATTCCAGAAGGGCACAGATGGGACTGTTTTTGGAAACTTTACCAGCTGATAGAGGAACAAGTTCTCTCGGCCATATTCGAAGATTAATTCTGCTTGCAAATGGTTTGCTAAGGACAAAAATAGAGCTGAACCGCCCTCCATCCCCAACGAAATGTATGGGCTGGATCATTTGATTGGCAGCAATTGCATTGGCTACCCATTAAGAGCAAAACTGGGCTTGAGGCATTTGTGCTGACTTTTCAGGCCATTCACAACGGGGCACCTTGGTACCTATCATAAGCTATAGAAACACAATGGCAGATAAAGGCCAAATGGCCCATCCACAGCATCCACTGTCTCCTCCTCTCCCTATTGGCTAAGGCTCTTAACATTTGCATCTCCTCTTCCTATAGGCTAAGGCTCTTTACATCTGCATTGTGAGGTCATAGGGCTTTATGGTTATAGTAACATAGAAACATGATGGAAGTTAAAGACCAAATGGCCCATCCAGTCTGCCCATCTGCAGCAGCCACTCCCTATTGGCTAAGGCTCTTAACATTTGCATCTCCTCTTCCTATAGGCTAAGGCTCTTTACACCTGCATTGTGAGGTCATAGAGCTTTATGGTTATAGTAACATAGAAACATGATGGTAGTTAAAGACCAAATGGCCCATCCAGTCTACCCATCTGCAGCAGCCACTCCCTATTGGCTAAGGCTCTTAACATTTGCATCTCCTCTTCCTATAGGCTAAGGCTCTTTACACCTGCATTGTGAGGTCATAGAGCTTTATGGTTAGAGTAACATAGAAACATGATGGTAGTTAAAGACCAAATGGCCCATCCAGTCTGCCCATCTGCAGCAGCCACTCCCTATTGGCTAAGGCTCTTAACATTTGCATCTCCTCTTCCTATAGGCTAAGGCTCTTTACACCTGCATTGTGAGGTCATAGAGCTTTATGGTTAGAGTAACATAGAAACATGATGGTAGTTAAAGACCAAATGGCCCATCCAGTCTGCCCATCTGCAGCAGCCACTCCCTATTGGCTAAGGCTCTTAACATTTGCATCTCCTCTTCCTATAGGCTAAGGCTCTTTACACCTGCATTGTGAGGTCATAGAGCTTTATGGTTAGAGTAACATAGAAACATGATGGTAGTTAAAGACCAAATGGCCCATCCAGTCTGCCCATCTGCAGCAGCCACTCCCTATTGGCTAAGGCTCTTAACATTTGCATCTCCTCTTCCTATAGGCTAAGGCTCTTTACACTAAAGTATAGCTAACATCTCAGAAGTATCACAACTCCATAGTTTCCATCAAGTCCCCATTAAGAAAGGATAGAAACATAGAACATGACGGCAGAAAAGGGCCATGGCCTATCTAGAATGCCCACCCTAATGGCCCACCCCCTAACTACCTCCATGAAGAAATCCCACATGCCAATCCCATCTTTTCTTAAAATCTGGCACGCTGCTGGCCTCAATTACCTGTTGTGGAAGATTATTCCAGCGATCAACCACCCTTTCGGTGAAGAAATATTTTCTGGTGTCGCCATGAAATTTCCCGCCCCTGATTTTCAGCGGATGCCCTCTTGTTGCCGTGGGTCCTTTAAGGAAAAAGAGATCCTCTTCCACCTCGATACGGCCCGTGACATATTTGAACGTCTCGATCATGTCTCCCCTCTCTCTGCGTTCCTCGAGTGTGTACAGCTGCCTATATTTGTATTTAAATTATTTCCAAGGAAACATTTAGGTCTATTTGATATAATTAACATAAGAAGAAGAAATATTAAACAAACAAAACCCACTAATTATGGTGACATTCCATTATAACTCCTAAACAAAGTCAGTAATCGTTTCTTTTGTTGTTCTTGTAAATCCAAAATATTTTTTCTGTCAAAAACCTGTCCTTTAAATTGGATGTATCACATTCTTCTCCCCCCCTCCCCATTTTTATCAGGTGAATTCTTTTTTTTCCCAAACTACTTATCCTGTGCCGAGTATCTTGGACAAGAGAAAAAAAAGAGATTCCCTTCCCTTGGGGGGAGGGGGGACTCTAAGATCAACTCCCAATGCCTCCGTCAAGAAAAGGAGTTGGGGGGTTACATGTCCATTTCACAATTGAGCTGAAAAGAAAGCTGACCCTCGTCACCCGATCAGAATCCGATCCATATTTTTAGAGCTAGGCTTATAATACCCTTCACCAGTCAGCTGTGCTGTCGGAGTAGAGATTAGGGTTTGACATATTCTGTCTCAGATGCACTTGAGTGTTATCACAAAAAGATCCCCTCCGGGCATCCTCCTCTCTTTATTTCTCCCGCTTTGTCTTTGAATACGTAATGTGATTCCTAAGCAGTGACAATCGCCTTGAGCTTGTATAGGTATGAGCGATGCAAAATTAGAAGATTAGATTAGATTACATCTGATGTATTGAACCTGAACTAATGGAATATTTATTCTCTGATCATATTTATATGCTGTTGCAAGCATAGTAAAGGCAAGTCTAGCTTTTGCCCACATGTAAATAATCTTAATATAGGCTTGAATTAATGGAAGTGAGTTTTTAGTAACATAGTAAATGATGGCAGATAAAGACCTGAATGGTCCATCCAGTCTGCCCATAAGTTACACCCATTAACAATACATGATTAAATCAACTTGTCTCTTCTTTGATATTTCTGGGTCATAGACTGTAAAGTCCACCTGGTATTGTCCTGGGTTCCAAATGCTGAAGTTGCCTTCTAATCAAGCCATTGTGACATCACTGCTGAGGTAGGCTCTTAGGCATTGGTGGAATGAGGCATTATGACATCACAATCTCAGCTCTGGAATGTTGCTACTCTTTGGGTTTCTGCCAGGTAACATAGTAAACGACGGCAGATAAAGACCTGAACGGTCCATCCAGTCTGCCCGGTAGTTATACCCATTAAAAATACCCGATTAAATTAACTTGTCTCTTCTTTGATATTTCTGGGTCATAGACTGTAAAGTCCACCTGGTATTGTCCTGGGTTCCAAATGCTGAAGTTGCCATTTAGTCAAACCATTGTGACATCACTGCTGAGGTTGGCTCTTAGACATTGGTGGAATGAGGCATTATGACATCACAATCTCAGCTCTGGAATGTTGCTACTCTTTGGGTTTCTGCCAGGTAACATAGTAAATGACAGTAGAGAAAGACCTGAATGGTCCATCCAGTCTGCCCATTAGTTATACCCATTAAAAATACCCGATTAAATTAACTTGTCTCTTCTTTGATATTTCTGGGTCGTAGACTGTAAAGTCCACCTGGTATTGTCCTGGGTTCCAAATGCTGAAGTTGCCTTCTAATCAAGCCATTGTGACATCACTGCTGAGGTTGGCTCTTAGGCATTGGTGGAATGAGGCATTATGACATCACAATCTCAGCTCTGGAATGTTGCTACTCTTTGGGTTTCTGCCAGGTAACATAGTAACATAGTAAATGACAGTAGAGAAAGACCTGAATGGTCCATCCAGTCTGCCCATTAGTTATACCCATTAAAAATACCCAATTAAATTAACTTGTCTCTTCTTTGATATTTCTGGGTCATAGACTGTAAAGTCCACCTGGTATTGTCCTAGGTTCCGAATGCTGAAGTTGCTGTCCAAGTTCACTCCAGCCTATCCAACCATCCTGTTTGCAGGATATGTACCATAAAGTCTGGCCAGTAACGTCCCCATGTTCCAAGTTACTGGAGTTCCCATCGATGCCCTCCCCAGCCCAATCCTACACTAGATCATCACATATGGGCATCCCTCCTGCCGGAAATTGTTTCGTGGTTTGCAGCAGGAGGGAGTGGCCATCCCTCCTGCCAGCTGACTTGCAGTGGGGTTCAGGGGTTCCCTGCCGTGCTTGCTCAGCTCATCGCGGCAAGGAGATTTCCTTGCTGCGATCAGTTTAGCGGCTGCGTCTATTTCAGGGGTGTCCAATGTCGGTCCTCGAGGGCCGCAATCCAGTCGGGTTTACAGGATTTCCCCAATGAATAGGCATTGAAAGCAGTGCATGCACATAGATCTCATGCACATTCATTGGGGAAATCCTGAAAACCCGACTGGATTGCGGCCCTCGAGGACCAACATTGGACACCCCTGGTCTATTTGAAATGGAGGCCAGCATTTCTGACACTGGGATCGATTGCGTAGCGTAGTAATAACATTAACGCATAGCAATTAATTAGGAAAATGGAAAATCAGCCGTTTTCTGCCTGCAGAAAAAGTGGTCAGAGTGCACGGGAAAGACCTGTGTAAGGGGGTGCTAAGGCCATGATTTGCCGCAGCCCAGTAAAAGGACCCCCCCTTCCTCAGTGCACAAGACAGACAGGCCCTTAGGCAGAGAAAGCCCGTGCAAAGAGGAAACCTTTTCAAAATGTTAACCGTAATTCCAAAAGGAGGACAGGCAGCCTTGATAAGGCAGTTCCAGTCTTTGTGTCTGTCCACAGCACCGTGAACGGCAGTCAACAACATCAGATCAAGCCTGGATGAAAGATGAACTTTGGTAAGTGACTCGAGTTAGTGGAAAGAGCAATGAATCATTAGCGCAGACACTGAGGCAGGAGAGTAGACAGTAAGAGCGTTTGCCCTCTAGAAGTGACAACAGAAGCAGTGCATCAATCACAGCAATCCTCGCAAATCATCAAAGATAAAAGAGAAGTGTTAGCAAAGCAGAAATATTCTGCAACATGGGTTGCCTGCTTCTCAACCGTTTGGGGTTGTTTTTTTTTGGGGCCTGCTGGAAGAAACGCCCCACAGTGCAGACGAGGCAAGACCCTCTCCCTACACTAGGGGACACTCGATGAAGTTACAGGGAAATACTTTTAAAACCAATCGGAGGAAATATTTTTTCATTCAGAGAATAGTTAAGCTCTGGAACGCGTTGACAGAGGATGTGGTAAGAGCGGATGGCGTAGCTGGTTTTAAGAAAGGTTTGGACAAGTTCCAGGAGGAAAAGTTCATAGAAAGATATGGGGGAAGCCACTGCATGCCCCTGAATCGGTAGCATGGAATGTGGCTACTCTTTGGGATTCTAGAATGTCGCTACTATGTTGGATTCCAAAATGCTGCTGTTCTTTGAGATTCTGTATGGAATGTTGCTACTCTTTGGGGTTCCGGAATCTTGCATACGCTGAGATAATAGAATGTTGCTACTCTTTGGGGTTCCGGAATCTTGCATACTCTGAGATAATAGAATGTTGCTACTCTTTGGGGTTCCGGAATCTTGCATACGCTGAGATAATAGAATGTTGCTACTCTTTGGGGTTCCGGAATCTTGCATACGCTGAGATAATAGAATGTTGCTACTCTTTGGGGTTCCGGAATCTTGCATACTCTGAGATAATAGAATGTTGCTACTCTTTGGGGTTCCGGAATCTTGCATACGCTGAGATAATAGAATGTTGCTACTCTTTGGGGTTCCGGAATCTTGCATACTCTGAGATAATAGAATGTTGCTACTCTTTGGGGTTCCGGAATCTTGCATACTCTGAGATAATAGAATGTTGCTACTCTTTGGGGTTCCGGAATCTTGCATACTCTGAGATAATAGAATGTTGCTACTCTTTGGGGTTCCGGAATCTTGCATACTCTGAGATAATAGAATGTTGCTACTCTTTGGGGTTCCGGAATCTTGCATACTCTGAGATAATAGAATGTTGCTACTCTTTGGGGTTCCGGAATCTTGCATACTCTGAGATAATAGAATGTTGCTACTCTTTGGGGTTCCGGAATCTTGCATACTCTGAGATAATAGAATGTTGCTACTCTTTGGGGTTCCGGAATCTTGCATACGCTGAGATAATAGAATGTTGCTACTCTTTGGGGTTCCGGAATCTTGCATACGCTGAGATAATAGAATGTTGCTACTCTTTGGGGTTCCGGAATCTTGCATACTCTGAGATAATAGAATGTTGCTACTCTTTGGGGTTCCGGAATCTTGCATACTCTGAGATAATAGAATGTTGCTACTCTTTGGGGTTCCGGAATCTTGCATACTCTGAGATAATAGAATGTTGCTACTCTTTGGGGTTCCGGAATCTTGCATACTCTGAGATAATAGAATGTTGCTACTCCTTGGGGTTCCGGAATCTTGCATACTCTGAGATAATAGAATGTTGCTACTCCTTGGGGTTCCGGAATCTTGCATACTCTGAGATAATAGAATGTTGCTACTCTTTGGGGTTCCGGAATCTTGCATACTCTGAGATAATAGAATGTTGCTACTCTTTGGGGTTCCGGAATCTTGCATACTCTGAGATAATAGAATGTTGCTACTCTTTGGGGTTCCGGAATCTTGCATACTCTGAGATAATAGAATGTTGCTACTCTTTGGGGTTCCGGAATCTTGCATACTCTGAGATAATAGAATGTTGCTACTCTTTGGGGTTCCGGAATCTTGCATACGCTGAGATAATAGAATGTTGCTACTCTTTGGGGTTCCGGAATCTTGCATACTCTGAGATAATAGAATGTTGCTACTCTTTGGGGTTCCGGAATCTTGCATACTCTGAGATAATAGAATGTTGCTACTCTTTGGGGTTCCGGAATCTTGCATACTCTGAGATAATAGAATGTTGCTACTCTTTGGGGTTCCGGAATCTTGCATACTCTGAGATAATAGAATGTTGCTACTCCTTGGGGTTCCGGAATCTTGCATACTCTGAGATAATAGAATGTTGCTACTCTTTGGGGTTCCGGAATCTTGCATACTCTGAGATAATAGAATGTTGCTACTCTTTGGGGTTCCGGAATCTTGCATACTCTGAGATAATAGAATGTTGCTACTCTTTGGGGTTCCGGAATCTTGCATACTCTGAGATAATAGAATGTTGCTACTCCTTGGGTTTTGGCCAGGCACTAGTGACCTGGATTGGCCAACGTGAGAACGGGCTACTGAGCTTGATGGACCATTGCTCTTATGCTCTTATTTATCATTTCTGCAGTGCTGAAAGGTGTATGCAGAACTGTATACACTTCTCCCTCTGAATTCGCGGTTTCAGCAATCGCAGTTTCGATTATTCACGGTTTTTAGCTTGCTGGCTCCTCCCCCCCAAAATGCCATCAGCTTGCATAGAGAAATCGTCGATTCCAAGCGTATACAGAGAAAATTTGCCGATTCCCGGCTCTTTCTTCACCGTGTTTTGCCTCTCCTTCAGGAACAGGCCAGCTCGCCCACCATGTTATTCACGGTTTTTCTGTATTCGCGGGTCTGTTAATCCCCTATCACAGCGAATACGGAGGGAGACGTGTATTTAACATGCAATATAGATGGTCCCTGCTCAGAACAGCTTACAATCTGATTTGAAGAGACAGGACATAAAGGGGTTAGGGAGTTTCTTGAAAAGAGAATGACAGGATGGACATATTTTCTGATAAAATGCTCCATTCATCCTGCCATCAATTTGGACAAAATTCCCTGTGCTGTCGTAGCTGACAGAAGGTTCTAGGGCAGGGGTAGGGAACTCCAGTCCTTGAGAGCCGTATTCCAGTCAGGTTTTCAGTGCATGCAAATAGATCTCATGCATATTCACTGGGGAAATCCTGAAAACCCGACTGGACTACGGCTCTCGAGGACCTAGAAATGTTACTTACCCCGGTGGAACGAGTAAACACCTCAGAGGCAGCATAATATGGGCAATCGATGCTACCTGAATGACCATAGAATGTGCATTCTTCTCAAATGACATGGGGAATCCAGAGGGAATTTTTAGGGGCACTAGAGCGCCTCTGAAAATTCATAGCTACACACTTAGCAGCTTTCGCTAAATTACTACTACCACTATTTAGCAATCCAATAGCGCTGAAGGGCTATACACTTTGACATTTAATAGATGGTCCCTGCTCAGAAGAGCTTACAATCCAACTCGGACAGACAGGCATGACATATAGGGTTAGGGATGCAGAACCTAAGGTGAGAGGAGTTAGGAGTCAAAAGCAGTCTCGAAGAGGTGGGCTTTTAACTTGGACTTGAACTCTGCCGGAGTCGTGGCCCAATGTAGGGATTCAGGCATTTTGTTCCAGACAAACGGCACAGAGTTTGTAGTTGGCAGAGGAGGAGAAGGGCACAGACAGGAGGAACATAGGGGAGATAAGTGAAGAGAGAGAGTGAGGGGCAGCCGAGTGAATGCATTTGTAGGTCAGTAAGAGGAGTTTGAATTGTATTTGGAAACGGATGGGAAGCCAATGAAGGAACTTTAGGAGAGGGGTATCGTGACTATAGTGGCTCTCGAGGAATATAAGTCATGCAGCCAAATTCTGCACGGATTGAAGGGGAGAAAGATGGCTGGCAAGAAGACCCAAGAGTAGCGAATTGCAGTAATCTAACCGCGAGGTGATGAGGGCATGGATACGGGTTTTGGTAGTTTGCTTGGAGAGGAAGGGTTGGATTTTAGTAATATTATAGAAGAAGAAGCGCATGTTATCGATATGTCTTATCTGGGTGGAGAAGGAGAAGGAGAAGTCAAAGATTGCCCCAAGATTGCGAGCAGACAAGACAAGGAGGATGAGAGTGATGTCCACAGAGACAGAAAATGGGGGAAGGAGGGAGGTGGAAATGTAGAAGTTCCTTTGAATATATATGAGAAAAAGGGAAGCACATGGAGTAGGGTTATCGGATGTCCTTTTGATGACATGTCCTGGGGGGCCGGATGACTTTTCATAACCCACACTTTGTCCAGGTTTTGGAAAGCCTCCAACAAATCACCATTGGGTAGGAGGGCATCCGTGCATGTGCAGATACCCTCCTGCACGACAAGAGCAGGCAGCTGGGGGGGAGGGGCTAGGGCAGGATTGGGGGGCGGGACTGGGGCGTAACAGGGCAGGGATGGGTGGAACTGGGCGGTCCTGGGGGCGGATCTAGGGGGGGTCCAGATTTTGGAAAATCTGATAACTCTAACGTAGAGGGGAGGGGGGGGGAAGAGAAAGAGTGTTTATCTATGGAATATTATTTTTATAAAAGTGTCCCTGCCCTTTTATGAAAACATAGTTCTGGCAACTTAATTCCTCTTGCAATTTTTCATTCTGAAAGTATCTGTGCCAGCAAAACCTCCGTTCCTTCCATTCAGCAGACTACTGCATTCTGGCAGCATTGCGTTTAATCACATCTAAGCTATTTATTTATTTAATCCCATTTTTAATTGCCTTTCTATCAATGCACAAATTAAAGCCTGACTAGCATACTCAGGAGATCATTTTAGAACAGGTGTGCGGCATCTGCGTCTGAAAATCGCAGCCTTTGCACACATAAATGGCAAACATGGCATTCTAATCTGTTCTATATAACATTTATAGCTCTGTTTTAATCTCCAATCAGATTTTAGGCCAGTGTCTCGCAAACCTGTTCAAGCCTAGGCACACTAAACTCAGGGCCACGTCTGCAGGGCCTCCAGACTTGCACAGATGTCGATGCGATGATGTCATGCGCATGTGTGATGTCATAATGCCTAAGCTCCGTCCTCATCTGCACGAGCCTCAAACGCTTTAACATCATAAGCAGCAACATTCTAGAGCTCAGATTGTGATGTCATAATGTCTCATTCCACCAATGCCTAAGCTCCGTCCTCATCTGCATGAGCCTCAAACACTTTAAAATCATAAGTGTTCAGGGCTTGTGCGGTTAAGGCACAGATTACAGGAATGGGACAAGGAGAGGGACAAAACTCGCGGGGACGGGACGGAGAAATTGAGTTCCTGCAGAGACATGGATAAATTTGTCCCCGTGTCATTCTCTACTTGCTAACCCTGAAATTACTACACTGGGGTGGGGTGGGGGAGTGGTGCGGGGAGGAGGACAGGCTGACTGCCTACAGGACATGCCTCTCATGGCACACCCAGAATCTCACTGTGGCATACTAAACAGCTTGCGATACACTTTTCTAGGTGGATAATAATATTTAAAAATAATACATGAAAGTTCTTAGCAAATTTACAATAAAGCAATTAAAATAATGAGGTTTTTAAACATTTTCGAAAGATATAATATGAAGAAACTTTCTTTAATTCATTCGGATCGTTCCAAAGTTTGTTTCTACATATTCAAAATATTTACTCATCAGAGACTTCAAACAAATATATTTGCTTGTCGAAGAACCGACCTTCAAAGAATGCTGGAAACAAGAAGCAAACCTACTTACTGGAAAGGAGAAATATCTTAATAAACCCAGCCACTATTTTCACTGTGGCAATGTGCAGGACACATGGGCCAAAGTCCGTATATGGGTGGGACAAATCAGCGTTCAGTGCAATTCTATAAGGATGTTCCAGGATAGCACCTAGCAGGGATTCCTGTACCCCGTTATGGGTGCAAGGATTTACACCAACTGGACCCTAGTGTAAATCCTGGAGCTGAGGTCGGCCAGCTGTCTAGGCCTACCCCAAGATAGAGACCTCACACTCTATATACTGGTATCAATCAATAAGTATATTTATTAACAAATCAGTAACAGCTTACAAGAATAAATCATTTTGCATATAGAGTAACAGAATGTGATCTTCAGGCCTGAGGATCCTTTGATGTCTGTTCTACCTACTTCCTCTTACATGCCTGTTTTTATACATTTCTTGGTGGCCAGCACCACGTCGGTCTAAATCGCATGATAAATCTTTATTGGTTATTTCTTACACGTCATTACATTTGTTAATTCATTAATTGGTTTATAATATTTGTGTCATGCTATACGTATGTCCAGTTTACCAGAAAGCCTATCCTTTTCCCGCATATGTCCTTTTAATCCTACCACATCAGCAATTCCAAGCCCTGCCTTTATCACAAGATAGTCTTGCTAAATAATTTTCTTTAGAATTCCATTCTTGACCAGGATGTGGTCATCCTTTTATGATATCATAACAGATGTCAGGCAGAAGAGCTGGATCTTTGCTTGTTTTTTGTTAATCATAAGTTTAACTTCTCCTAGCTCATGACAGCTGATAAGTGTAGTCAGAAATGTCTCATAAATCATTTTTTAGACTTTTAATACACTGATTTATTATAGTAGAAGAGGAGAGAGAGAATTTTTCCATTTTGAGGTCTGATCTCTTCACCTTTAGCGTTATCTAAAGGACTTACTGTGCTTCACCTGTATCATACAAGGACTTACTCAGTGTATTCTCCTTCATACAAGAGCTTACCGCATTTTCCTCTTCCTCTCAGAGCGGATCCCTGGAATTTTATAACGCTGCATGCATCTTTTGAGACCTTCTTGCACAATAGTTGCAAGTATGAGGGCTGACTGAGAAATAACGAGCCTGGGTTTGTTTTCAATTCAGAGTCACATGACTCCACAGGATCTGAACAGTTTTCTCTTTCAAAGTAGCTTCCTTCACATTCAGTACATTTTTTTGCAGCATTTCAAAAATGATTCAAAGACATACAATAGACTGTTTTGCAACTTCACTTCATCATCATCTGAGAACCTCTTTCCACACAGACTCATATGCTTGCCGTAACATTTCAAGAGTTTCATTACCACTCTTTCCAAGTTTAGCACAAAATTCTGGTGGTACTTTCGCAGATACGTCTTCCTCATCTGCCGGAACACAATGTGCAACGCTCTCCTCGCTGTGACCCAACAATGAAGACTACTGCAGGTTGAGAAATGTCGATGAATGAGCTTCACAAGAACCAGCACAGCATTGCCATGTCTACTTCTTGGAAAGAAAAACAGAGGCAGTCTCATTACTTTTCAATCCGCCCTCCTATTTATAGGCACTTTTTCAGCACTTACGAAGACTGACAATTAAGTTCATTAACTTGCCACCGTTCGCTTACGTTGGCAGTACTGAACGAACAGTTCGGTAAGGTTTCATTACCTTGGTATATCAGTGTCTCACAGCTGTGCTCGTGTCAAGGTGTGACAGTTTCTTGCTGAGTGGCATTCATGATTGTTGTTGCGTGTTTATGTGTGCCATCGCGAGAATGCCGGAGCTTGAATTAGAGCAACGAACAAACATTAAATTTCTTGTTAAACTTGGCAAGAGTGGAAGTGAAATCAGGAACATGTTAGTCCAAGTTTATAGGGATAATGCCATGAAGAAAACTAATCTAAACTAAACTAAACCTTAGGTTTGTATACCGTGCCATCTCCACAAGCGTAGAGCTTGGCACGGTTTACAGGGTTAGGTTGAAAAGGAGCTAGGAAGATAAAGAGGGACAGGGTACCAAAGAGCGGGAAGTGTTAGATTTTTGAAAAGAGCCAAGTTTTCAGGTGTTTGCGGAAGGATTGGAGGGAGGTTGAAATTCTGAGCGGGGATGTGAGGTTGTTCCAGAGTTCTGTGGTTCTAAAGGGGAGGGATGTTCCTAGTTTTCCTACGCGGGATATACCTTTTGCAGAGAGGAATGATAGTTTCAGTTTTTGGGAGGATCTAGTGGAATTAGGGTTAGAGGAATTCCAGAAGAGTGGGATAACGGGAGGGAGGATGCCATGTAGGATCTTGAAGGCTAAACAGGCACATTTAAAGAGGACTCTGGAGTGAACTGGGAGCCAGTGAAGTTTGGACAAGAGTGGGGAGACGTGGTCGAATAAGCTTGGCCGCGGCGTTCTGGATTAGCTGAAGTCTATGGAGTTTTTTTTTAGTTAGGCTTAAATAGATGGAGTTGCAATAATCCAGTCTAGAGAGGATGGTGGATTGAACAAGGACGACGAAGTGAGAATGATGAAAGTACGATCTCACTTTATACAAGTATACGGCAGTATACAAATGGATGAAACGTTTTTCTGAGGAGAGAGAATTCGTCACTGATGAAGAGAGGTCAAACCGGCCAGTAACAAGCAGACCTGATAAAAACATTACAAAACTTAATCGAATTGTGCGTCAAAATTGTTGGCTGACTGTGAGAAGCATCGATAGAGAAACAGGAAAATCTAACTGAATATATTGGCATGAGAAAGGTGTATTCAAAAATGGTCCCTCGTGGCTCTTCCATCATGATAATGCACCAGCTCGCGCTGCACTGTCTGTGAGGGTTTTTTTAGCCAGTAAACAAAAAACTGACTCGCCTGACCCAGTCCCCGATGACTTTTTTTCTTTACCCGAAGATAAAAGAAATATTAAAAGGAAGACTTTTTTTTTTTATTTATCAAAAATTTTTAATACATTTCACAAAGAAAATAAAGAATAAGAACATAAGATTTGCACTGCTGGGTTAAACCAGTGGTCCATCGTGCCCAGCAGTCCACTCATGTGGTGGCCCTTGGGTCAAAGACCAGTGCCCTATTTAAGTCTAGCCATACTTGCGTATGTTCTGTTCCAGTAGGAACTTATCCAACCTTGTCTTGAATCCCTGGAGGGTATTTTCCCCTATAACAGCCTCCGGAAGAGCGTTCCAGACCTCTACCACTCTTTGGGTGAAGAAGAACTTCCTTACGTTTGTACGGAATCTTTTCCCTTCTAACTTTAGCGATTGCCCTCTCGTTCTCTTCACCTTGGATCTATATAGCTAACATCTCAGAAGTATCACAACTCCATAGTTTCCAACAAGTCCCCATTACGAAAGGATAAACCTATATTTGTATTTAAATTATTTCCAAGGAAACATTTAGGTCTATTTGATATAATTAACATAAGAAGAAGAAATATTAAACAAACAAAACCCACTAATTATGCTGACATTCCATTATAACTCCTAAATAAAGTCAGTAATCATTTCATTTGTTGTTCTTGTAAATCCAAAAGATTGCTCTAATTGTATAGAATCCGCATAAAAACAAATTTCTTATCTTGAAATTTTATAATTCATTTACAGTGAAATTTCAAATAAAAAGTGGCTTCTAAAGCCAATACACGATTTTTCAATGAGAGAAAAGCATTTTCTTCTTAATTGAGGGGTTTTAGCCACATTCGGAAAAATCATTGAAAGGAAGACATTTTGATGTCGTCAAGGGTAATACGACAACAGCTCGGATGAGCATTCCAGAAAAAGAGATCCAAAATTACTTTGAAGGGTGGACTAGACTCTGGCGTCGGTGCATAACTTCCCAAGGGGAGTATTTTGAAGGTGACTGTAGAAATATTCAGCAATGAGGCACGTAGCACGTTTTCCAGGATGAGTTCATGAACTTTATTGTCAGTTCTCATATGCTAGTATTTTATAAAGAAAAGTAATCTTCAAATAGGTGCTTTCATAGAACCTAAATCTAGGACCCCCCTTATAGAATTACCCTCTTTGGCCCGGATTCTATAAACTGTGCTGGCAACGGTAGCCACCTAAAAAATGGCTGCCAATGGCACGTCAATCGCACAACGGTGCCATTTACAGAATTGCGGCTTCATGAAAGGTAGGCACCGGCAATGTTGGTCAAGGTTTCCAAGAGCTACATTTTTGGCAGCTACCTTTCATGTGAATCAGGACTATAGAGGTGCTTTACGATGCCTAACTCCACTTCCGGCGTTAGCCATGCCTACAGGGGCATTGGGCATCGCAAAGCTCCTCCTTAGATGCAATGCAGGTGCCATTTTTTTAGGCACCTACATTTTTGTTATTCAACATTTTTAAGACTACTTTTAAACGGCTTTGCGGCTTAAATTAGGCGCCGTTTATAGCGTATGGGCCTTTATATCTATTTGCATTTGTGGATCGCTGTGCCTATTTCTGCACTGATATTACAGAGATAAAATCATTTAAGCGCCATAACTATCAAACCTTCTCAAGAAATATTACTCTACAAGTGAATGTAGTGGCGTTATAAGGGGGGCAGGGGACAGACCGCCCTGGGTGCCATCTTGGAGGGGGTGCCGGACCCCCTCCTCCACTCCTCCCCCATCGCGTGTGCACCTTCCGTTCCCTGCCATCGTACCTCTAGCTCCACGCCGGCCTCGGCACTCCTTTCTGATGTTACTTCTGGGTCCCGTGACTAGGAAATGATATCGGAGGAAAAACCAACGCTGGCGTGGACAGCAAGTTAGAAATGCTGCTCATACCGGGGAGCTAAGCAGGTATGGGGAAAGGGGAGAGTAGCACACCAAGGCAAGAGGGTGCAGAAGATGGCGGGGGGGACGCCACCACCCCAGGCGCCTCCTACCCTCGCTATGCCACTGAGGTCTAGATGCACTAAGAGGATCGGTAAGATTGCGAGAATCTGCACGATCCGATTTTTGGACCGATTCAGAAAGAGCTATTGATGCACTATAAAGTTTGCAGGCAAATGATTCAAATGGATGTTTGCTTTAATCCCTGACCCTACGATCTGATCACTGTAAGAGCAACTCTCACACATGCGCAGAGCCGGCAGGGGAAGCCCAAACAGCTGAGAGGCAGGGGAAAGCCTCCGGAAACCTTTTTTTTTAACGGGCACAGATACTGTGCATATTACACAGGCACAATATCTGCCCCATTAAAAAAAAGACCCTCACCCCCATGGATGACGGCTCTCCCCAAAGACCGCCAACAAACTCGGCACAGGACACACACATACACCCCCGCACTAGCAAAAATCGGCAGGAGGGATAGCCATTCGCCCCTCCCACCCCACACCCCGCGCAAAACAAAAATGGCAGGAAGCATGCCTACTTCCTCCTGCCAGGCCGACCTCCCTCCCCCCATGGCAGCAAAACAGCAGAGGGATGCCCATTCCTTCCTGCCACCGGAGGTCTGCCGAAGCCCCACCCCCCACCCCAAACCCCTTGTACCTTTGCAGACAAGTTGTAGTAGGAGGGAAGCTCAGTCCGTCCCGCTTGTAGGCCCACCAGTTCAAAATGGCTGGCCTTTCCCTCCCCAGTGCATCATGTGATGCACGTGGTGGGGCCTAAGGCCCTGATTGACTCAGTCGGAGAGGGGACTGGCTTAGACACCTAAGACTCCTTGCTCTGTATCCTGGGAGGGGAGGGGCCTTAGGCTTCTCCCTGCGCATCACATGATGCACCAGGGATGGAAAGGCCTGCCATTTTAGACTGGCGGGTCTACAAGCGAGACAGACCGAGCTTCCCTCCTGCTCCAACTTCTCTGAAAAGGTATAGAGGCGGGGGGTTCGGAAGGTGGGGGTGGGGTTTCGGGGGACTTCCGGTGGCAAGAGGGAGAGGGCATCCCTCCTGCTTTTTTTTTTCGGGGGCAGAGGGAGGGTAGGGGATGTTGGGGGGGGGGGCACCTGGTGCAGGAGTGGACCTTTGGTGGCCGGAAGGAGTGGGCATCCTTCCTGCCGTTTTGCTGCCACGAGGTGGGGAGTCACCGTGGCAGGAGGTAGTGGGCATCCCTTCTGCCATTTTTTCTCATGTGGGGAAGGTAGGGTTAGCATGGCAGGAGGAAGTAGATATTTTCGCTGGCACGGGGGGAGGGAAGGGCAGTTACCAATGCTGCTTCATCAGAGAGGGCTGTCATCGACAGGGGAGGGTGCTTTTTTCTTTTTTTTTCTAATGCATCTGTGCCCCTTAAAAATAAAAAGGTTAAACAGGTAAGCGACTGGTCTTGACCAGTCCCTTTTTATGGATCGCTAAAAACAATACTTTTATTAGTGCATCAGGAAGCCATGTAGTTTACATGTCATTTTAATATTAATTAGCTTATTTGCACGGTCGGATCGGGGGAATGAGCGATCACGCTGAAAACCAGGTGGTGAGCCGTTTTCTGCATCGGGTCGGCAAATGCAATCGTCGCCACAGCTGTTAAAACAGGTCTAGCGACGATCGCTGGCTTTAGTGCATCTGGGCCTGCATGTGTTAAAGGAAGTTTCATGTAAGATGAGGGTTTTTTTCAGCTGCAGACTCTGTGAAAGAAGCTCCCGCCTCACAGGGCAGTGGAACCGTTGAAATGAGGATGCCAAAGGCAACTTCCTGCCCACAGGCAAAGAAGGAACAAGAACAGGATTTTACAGCTGCCTCTGCCAAGCCTCAACTGAATGTACATCTCCTTTGCATGGCCGGTGGGTGAAATAAGTCAGAGGGCCAGCTCTACAATTTACATGGAAATCTTGGGAAGCAAGTGCGTTCCAAGACAAAGTTTACTTATCCAAATGAGAGAAGCCAGCTCTGTTTTTCCCAGCTTTTCCGAGGATAAAGTGAAATGGTTTTTGCCAGAAAACAAGGCCCGCAGTGCAGCTGCGTGTTACTGTTTGAAACACTAGCAAAGGCCATGGGGGTACTTTCGTGCCAGGAAGAGTCACCTGAGTTATAGCAGATGCCCGACTGGAGAATGGGTTACTGTCGAGAGGTTTTATCAGTATGAGATGAGCACTAACTTCTGAAATAAGGCATGGAAGGAAACAGCACAGGGGGGGGGGGGGGGAGAGAAATGGGGACCCGGCAAATGACAGTGGTTTAGAATAGGCAGCTGCCTACCATCCAATGCACTGAACTACCTCACAGCAGGTTTGGCATATATCAGCCAAGTCCTTCAGAGGCCTGAAGGAGCATCTCAATCCAGTCTTCGGGACATGCCTAGCCAATCGGGCTTCAGGCTATCCACTATGAATATACATGAGATATATTTGCATGGAAATCTGTCTCATGAACAGCCACTGTGGATGTCCCGAAAATCTGGCTGCCTAGATTTGATCCAAGGACTGGGTTGAAACCACCCCCGAGTAAAAGTGTTGTTCCGTGCCTTCATTTCTGGACAGAAGGCTGCTTTGGTCAGCCAGAGTTTTATTCCTCTTCTGAAACCCATGCCTAGAGGCTTAAGATTTTATTTACATTTATGTATTGCCTTTTTAGAAGAAATTCGCCCAAGACCGTGAACAGCAAGTAAAAGCCAAATGGAGGCATATAAGGGAGTGTACAAGAGAACGCAACTCTTTCTCCTACCACCACACCCCCCCTACAGAGTAAGAGAAGGTGAGCCTAGCCGGGCGGGCAGGGTTCCCAATCAGGAAGTGTGGGACAGACAGGACATATAGGGTTGGGGATTTTCTTGCAAAGAGAACATAAGAAAAGCCTTCACCGGATCAGACCGAGGTCCATCCAGTCCGATGATCCGCACACGCGGCGGCCCATTTAGGTACTCCTGATTGGAGACCCAGTTATACCGTAGCCCTCAATATGATTTGCAAGAAGGTGTGCATCCAACTTGCGCTTGAATCCCAGAACAGTCATCTCTGCCACAACATCCTCCGGGAGAGCATTCCAAATTCCCAGTACACGCTGCGTGAAAAAGAACTTCCTGACATTCGTCCTGAACCTGCTACCACTCAGTTTCAGTCTGTGACCTCTTGTCCGTGTCACATCCGAAAAAGTTAGTAATGATTCTTTTTGATCTATTTTATCAAATCCCTTTATTAATTTAAAAGTCTCTATTAAATCCCCTCTCAGTCTTCTCTGCTCGAGGGTAAACAGTCCCAATTTCCTAAGGCGCTCTTTGTAGCTCAAATTCTCCAATCCCTTGACAAGTTTTGTGGCTCGCCTCTGTACCCTCTCCAGCAAAGTAATATCTTTCTTGAGGTATGGAGACCAGTGTTGGACACAGTATTCCAATTGCGGTCTGACCATTGCTCTATAAAGTGGCATTATTACATCTTCCGATCTACTCGTGATCCCCTTCTTAATCATGCCCAACATCCGGTTAGCTTTCTTTGCCGCTGCCGTGCATTGTGCCGAAGGCTTTAGGGTTCTGTCAATCAGTACCCCAAAATCTCTTTCCTGTTCGCATTTTGCTAATGTCGCCCCCAACATCTTATACTCGTGTTCTTTGTTTTTTCTTCCTAGATGCATCACCTTGCATTTGTTTATGTTAAAATTCATCTGCCACTTTGTTGCCCATGCTTCCAGCTTGTTCAGAGCGATAGGATGTACATAGGTGAGTTGGAGCAGTCTTGAAAAAATGGTTTTTACCTTGGATTTGAACACTGCTAAAGATGGAACATGATGTATTGACTCAGACAGTCTGTTCCAGCAAGATAGAAGGGACGGAGTCTGCAGTTGGAAGTGGAGGAGAAGGGGAAGGGGAGCACAGGGGGAGATATTGGGAGGCTGCAGAGTGAATGTACTTGTAAATCAGTAAGAGGAGTTTGAACTGTATATGGAAACGGAGCCACTGAAGTGACTTGAGGAAAGGGGGGAATATGAGAATAGCGGCTCTGGCGGAATATAAGGCGTGAAGCAGAATTTTGAATGGATTGAAAGGGGGGGGGGAGAGATGGTTGAGTGGAAGACCTGAGAAAAGCAGTAGTCTAAGCGAGAAGTGATAAGAGAGTGTTTTGGTTGTATGCTCTGAAAGGAGAGGCCAGATTTTGGTAATATTATAGAGGAAGAAGTGACAGGTTTTAGCGATTTGTTGTATCTGAGCAGAGAAGGGGAGAGAGGAGTCGGTTGTGAGCTGACAGAACAGGGATACTCTTATGTATAGTGTTGGAGAATCTGAAACTATTGGGGGAGTGGGGGGGGGGGGAACTGAATGTCTGGAGCCCTGAGATTTTCTTGGGATTCTAGGAAGTTCTGTCGTGCAGAGCTGTTTCTAGTCAGTACTCCCCTGAAATTCATGGGGGTTCCGTTCTAGGAACCCCCGCGGTTTTTTGCCTGTCAAAATGCAGGGGAGGTAGGAGAGGGCAACTGAAGCACCAGCGGGTGAAGAAAATCACTCGCGGTCTGCTCCGACCGCCTCTTCCTGTAGTAAAGTCGGGCTACACCAATTAGGAGCTACTTTGACACGCAGGAAGAGGCAGTCGGAGCGGACCGCGAATGATTGAGTCTGCGAACCGCGAATTTGCGGGGGAACACTGTATTCCCGATATACTAACTGGCTCTGTATGTGAGATTGTGAGGTAATTACTGAGGAGTTTCATTATTTCTGAATCAAAGATACTTGGATACAGAGATAAAGCTGAAGTGGCTCAGATATTGTGTGAACTAGTCTTATAGCCCGTTACATTAACGGGTGCTAGAATATATGTGTGTCAGTGCTCCCTCTAAGCGGGCGGGTGTTGTGAGCAAACTTTTTTCACTGTGAGCTAAAAATATCGGGCGCCAGCAAGTTATGAGCCAACTCGCCCGATTCTCCTCTCGCCGCCCTGCCATCTGCCGTACGCCTCTTCCGATCGCCCCCCTCCCTGCTCGCACCCCCACCCCGACGTCCGATTCCTCCCCCAGCCTCCCCTTACCTTTGCGACGCGTTACATGGACTGCCAGCTCGCCTGCCTGCAAGCACGTGTGTGCGCTGTGACGAGAAACTTGTGCGCTGCGATGTAATATTTTGTGCGCCAGCGCAGCTTAGCGGGAACACTGATGTGTGTGTGTCTGTCTTTACTTCTTTCTCTCTCTCTCCATAGCCGCTTTCTTTCTTTCTGTCTTTCTTTTTCCTTGGCTGTCCATCACCACCCCTTGCCTGCTCCCCCTGTCCATTCTCCCTTCCTTTTACCTCCCCTGTGTCCACCACCACCCCTTCACTGCTCTCCTTATGCAGCAGCAGCCCTTCTCCCTTTGTTTTACCTCCCCCCCTGTTCAGCAGCACCTCTTTCCTTCTCCCCCTGTCCAACATTAGGCCTCCGTTCCTTTTTCTTCACCCCCCCTGTCCTTCAGCACCTCTTTCCTTCTCCCTCTGTCCAGCAATAGGCGTCCCTTCCTTTTTCTCGCCCTCCCCCCCTCCTTCTTATCCCTATGATACACTTACCTTGCTCTGCCCCTGATCAGAGGTTCCCAACAGCCGCCCAGTTGCACCCATTGGAAAACTTCCCTCTGCCGCATCCCGCACCCCTCCTGACGCGACTCCCGCTGTCTTTCTTTCTGTCTGTCTCTGTCCCTGGCCCCCTTTGTCTTTCTGTGTATCTCCCTGCCCCTGTGTCTTTCTTCTTTTCTTTCTGTCTCCCTTCCTCCCTCTGTCTGTCAGTCCAAAGCAGCATTCCCTCCCCCTCCATTTCCCTCCCCCCACACCAGTTCCCTGCAGCAGCATTAGCGTTTCCTCTACCCCCCTTTCCATTCCCGCAGTACAGACTATGAACCTGGCGATTCCAGCGTGTGCAGCAGTCTTCACATGCTGCTTCGGGTCCTTCTACTGGCCTGATTTACTCTGGCACTTCACTGATGACATCATCAGAGACGCGGCAGAGCAAATCAGGGCAGTAGAAGGGCCCGAAGCAGCGTATGAAGACTGCTGCACACGCTGCTTTAATCGCCAAGGTAGTCGGATCCGCGGGAAGGGAAGGGGGGGGTGGCAAAGGACTCGGGTCCCGATCCGGGGCGGAAAGTTGCTGGGCTCCTCGGTGGGGGCGCTGAGTGGCCGCGATCCCTCTCCTCCGAGACACCCCCGCCCGGCCGCTGGCCCGCTGGAGGAACGGAGATCGGCAGCTGGCTGCGGTCCCGGCTTGTGGAGGCATCGGCGGCTGGTGACATAAGCGCGCATGCGCACTCCTATCTCATGGAAAACGGACGCACTCAGATGGGAGTGCGCATGCGCGGCCTAGCATTTTATTATATTAGATGTATGTGTTGAAACTCCGTGAGGTGATTTCATATCAAGTTTTGTTTTTTTTTTGGGGGGGGGGATCCTGGTAGGGTCAGTTTAAGGATAAAAGAATTATCTGTTCTTTTGCACACGTAGTTAGAAATACAAATAGGGAAGAAATACAAATAGGGCAAAAAAAATTTCAAATTGGTCCCCCTCAAAGAACTACATAACATGAAAAAGATGAAGAGGCAGGAAATAGTGTCACAAAGAAGAAAACAGTCCCTGCTCGGTTTTATGTGGTTGTACTGTTTCTCAAAGACACGTACATTGTTTTGCTCATATTTTTATCTTTATCCCTACATCATCCGGACCTCTGAGGAAGGCGGTCTCGCCGAAACACAGATCGTGTAGGGTCCGTCAGGACAATCAAACATGTATTACTTATTCAGACTTTTTTTTTGTATTTTTATTGCGAAGAGCGAATAAAAATCATCTTTCAGGACATCCACATTAGAGAATGACACGGTGACAAAATTCATCACCGTTCCCGTCCCCACGGATAACCACGGGAAACCATCTTCATGTCATTCTTTAAGGAGAGAGGGAAGAATCAGAGGCCACAACCACTGACCCGCAAGCTTTGCTTTGAAGAATGCTAGGGTAGAAGGACCGAGGTTGAAACAGACACTGAAGAATGACAGTCTCTGGTATCCAGAGCAGATATTGTGATGTCATAATGCCTCATTCCACCAGTGCCTAAGAGCCAATCACATCAGTGATGTCACAATGGCTTCATTATCCTTGGCTCCCATAAGAATCAGAGTATGAATGGCCACAACCACTGACCCGCAAGCTTTGCTTTGGAGAATGCTGGTGTAGAAGGACTGAGGTTGAAACAGACACTACAGAATGACAGTCTCTGGTATCCAGAGCAGATATTGTGATGTCATAATGCCTCATTCCACCAGTGCCTAAGAGCCAATCACATCAGTGATGTCACAATGGCTTCATTATCCTTGGCTCACATAAGAATCAGAGTATGAATGGCCACAACCACTGACCCGCAAGCTTTGCTTTGAAGAATGCTGGTGTAGAAGGACCGAGGTTGAAACAGACACTGAAGAATGACAGTCTCTGGTATCCAGAGCAGATATTGTGATGTCATAATGCCTCATTCCACCAGTGCCTAAGAGCCAATCACATCAGTGATGTCACAATGGCTTCATTATCCTTGGCTCACATAAGAATCAGAGTATGAATGGCCACAACCACTGACCCACAAGCTTTGCTTTGAAGAATGCTGGTGTAAAAGGACCGAGGTTGACATAGACACTAGAAAATGACATGGGATTATTTCCCGCGGTTATCCGCGGGGACGGGGACGGTGATGAATTTTGTCACCGTGTCATTCTCTAATCCACATCCCCAGTCTGTTGTTTTTATCTATGGGTTGATTTTACTGTGGAACATTGGGTCTCCCTTTTGTGTTTTGTTGTATTAAAGCAATCAAAGAGAACTTATCATGAACGCCAAACAGTGCTCAAAAACGGGTATTTTTTCAGACCAACCTCCCCCCTCCCCCCGGGACAATCCGGTTGTTTTAAAAGCTGTCACGTAAGGTTTCTTTTATTGCACCGATATTCATTTTAGACAAGAGCTCAAAAAATATAATAGCGAGACTTATCTTATTTGCTTTGTTGGTTTGTATAGACTCAGGGTCCTGATGCGTTTCGCGATAGCTTCTTCTGAAGACCCTTAGGCTTAATCTCAAAAAAGTATGGTCTACAACAGTGTTTTTCAACCTTTTTACACCTATGGACTGGCACAAATAAAAGAACTATTCTGTGGACCGGCACCGGTCTGTGAACCGACACCGGTCCATGGACCGGCGGTTGAAGAACACGGGGCTAAGTCGTGGGCCAGACCCCACCCATCTCTACCCAATCTCCACACCAGACCCCGCCCCCATAATAGTACCAATTGCACCTTGCACGTCCCTTGCCTCATCTGGAAGCCTTCCCTCTGACGTTGCAACGTCAGAGAGAGGGCTTCCGGTTCAGGCGCAGGATGTCCGTAGGAGCGACTGCCCGTGGCTTTGTGCACTGAATCAGTTAGGAAGAGGGAGCTGGTTCGAAGATAACGCCGCATCGATCGCACTGTAGACCGGCGGTTGAAGAACACTGTTTTGGGCCTGATGCACATGCTGGCCCTGTGGACCGGCAGGAAATTTCTGTGGACCGGCACTGGTGGTTGAAGAACACTGGTCTACAAAACATAAATTAACACAACGTTACAAACTGACACTCGGAAACATTACAGCAATAGGCATCAAACACATACTCGCAGCAGGACGCACCTGTCTCACTTACGCTGAAAATCATCCAAAATGTGGACGGAGCACTCCAAAAACCTAACTTGATTTAAAGCTTCGAAACTGGAAATGACATCGCCCGCAAACGCAGGGAGTTCGAAAAACAGTTCAGAATAGCTTACTGGTGGTGTAAAAACGCCCACCATTCAATTCCTTTGTTACGGTCACCAGGGACGACAGTATCTCACTTGAAAATCCATTTTTGCTCCTTCCTCCATAAAACTTCCATTAAGTTAAGTTGCCACCACGAGGTAAGTACAGAGCTTCCAAAACAGTATACTTCAGATCTGAAATCACGAGAGCCTTCTCCTGCCAATGAGATGTTAAAGGGCCAGTCATATCACCACGTTGGATTTTGCTCAAATGTTCTCCCACTCGTGTTTTGATGCTTCGCGTGGTGTGGCCCACATAAAACAAATTACATGGGCAGACAATCAAATACATCACACCAGAAGTGTTACAGTTTGTTGAGATTTTAGGTTGAAATTTATACTGTAAGCAGGGATAAATAATAACATTTTCCAGAAGAATGTGTGTACAAGTTGAACATTGTCCACACTGTTGATGTCCACTTTCCAAAAATGTAGAGGCAGGAGTAAGCAGATACTGTGATCTCATAACTTGATTCTTACCCCTGGCTTATGCAAAACGAAGAGGAGAGGAAAAACCCCATGCACTTGGAGGATGTGCCAATGTCTTTCTTAAACTGAAAAACACAAGAAGAGTAAGGCAGTATACAAACCAGACCAATCAGAATTTGAGACTCTAACCCGGCCAAGAGCCAAACTCTTTGTGCATACACCGCCGCAGGGTATCCCTTCTCCTCAAATCTCAGACACATGTCTTAGGCATTTTCTTTATACTGTTCAACAGTGGTACACAATCTTCTTAACTGTAAAAAACTGCCCCACAGGTATATTGTTTCTGTGATGGCGCAGGTGATGACTGTCATACCACAGCAGATTATTAAGATCTGTAGACTTGCGGTAAAGATATGGGTTGTTTCAGGGTTTTTGGTCTGAAAAAAATACCAGTTTCTGAGCACTGTTTGGCATTCATGATAAGTTCTGTTTGATATTGCTTTAAGATAATATTTCTGTGCCTCTTCATCTTTTTGATGTTAGAAATACATGGCCTTAGCCTAAAAGGACATTGACTTTAGCCTGCATTCATCCAGGGAGGTTAGGGTTTTGCTTCCTTTCATTTGTTTACAGATAGGATGGTATCAAACAAACATCTTCAGATGAGCTGCTGGTTCTAGATAGGTGATTGGATAACTCAGCAGTACCCAATGCAAGAAAGTGGCCATACTGGTAAAAACAATGTTTAGGACTGAGAAACACTCTCTGGTTTTAAGAGTCACCTAATCAAATGCTTACCTGTGGTTCTGGATGTCCTGGAACAAAGTTGGCATTAAGCTGAAAGACATGACGTTTGAGGTTTGAATATTATCACTAACTATAAAGGTGTCATCAATGTAAACTTGATCACATGTGAATAGTAAATTAGCTTTACTATTCATTTCTGTTTAAATTTAATTGACCTTGTTTAAACAACATCAAGAAATCCATCAAAGCAAACTAACACCACAGGAAGCTCTTCAGTCCCCTGAAGTAACCCGTTCAACTCTGTAACTCTTCTGGAAACCTCTTATGTAATCCGCCTTGAACCGCAAGGTAATGGCGGAATAAAAATCACTAATGTAATGTAATGTAATCTCATAACAAAAATTGTTGGACATAATTTGTTTAATTTTCTTTCACCCTCAATGGCTATTGGTTCTTTTTTAAAGTAGCAACAAGTAAATATAAATATTTAAATGTTTAACTTCTGTGCTGGTGTGACTTGAAGGGGAAACCTATTGAAACATCTGAGCGTGATCATAACATCTCATGCATTTGATTGCAATAATTAAATTGTAATGTAATTGCATCACATCACCACTAGGGGTGTTAGACAAGGCACATGGACTCTGCCAAGCTAGAGTCAGCTGTGATAAATGCTGTCAGGATTACGAATCCTTGTCTGTTGCGAATTGGACTGTGACCTCCAGAGGCTCTTGACGCCCTCCCTAAGGCTGTTCGGCTAATCTGCCCAGCTCTCAAACCAGCATGCTCCTAGAGACTCGCCTTTGTGTTTTTTCCTCCTGTCACAGAAAATTGCCAACATCTGCTTGCAAGTGGCTAACCTTGCTCATGATCAGGATTGATCAGAATTAATTCCTAATAATTAGATTTCCAGCTGGAAGCAGTGTCCCGCGAGGCATCAGGAAATCATTTCCTCAGAGTCCTACGCACGCATTTATTTAGCGATTCAAGTGACATTTTAAACACACGCGCTAAATGCAATCCAGCTCAGCAGCTGTGCGGCATAAATTAGGAAGCGTGAACAGCATCGTTAAACACAAGATTAACAACAGAGCACTTTATGAACTGCACTGCCAAGAGGTTTTCCAAGGTAACGGTGCAATGTTGGACCTCAGTGGACAACCCTCAGAGGGTCTGGCGACAATGTCCATGTTTCAGAGTCCTCTAGCTGTCAGCAGGAAGGGGAGGGGGGAGAGGGGATTTGCTTTTCCTGATTTGGAACATTGCTTTCCTCCTTTTCCGTCATCCATAATTCATGTCCTTAGAGACCCCGCTGTGCCTTTGCTTGCGATGTGTCAATTATGCCCTCCAAGCTGTTTGCAGGAAAACACTAGATGACCCCCGGCAGAGCGAACTCCAGTTTATCGCTTTACAACACCACCGATGAAACATGCCATAAACATTCACAGTTATCACGCTTAGGCAATACAGAACCGCAATGGCGTACGGTAAGGGCGTGAATTCGGTTCATTCATTTTACCTGCAGAAATTAAAGTGTGTACATTTGATTCCCGAGCATCAGGTTATAAAGCTTTTAAACTTAACATTTGAAATGAACCAAAAAAACGTGAAAATCTGCCTAAAGTCCAGAAACAAACCATACATTTTTCCGTGCGTATCTCTAACATATATGTGTTAAAAATCTTTGGGTACCTGAACATTCCACTTTAAGAGTTTCTGACTGACTCCATTTCACCTGCTCTAGCAACAATTCCATGCAATTAATGGGAATAAACCCAACCCACTAGCTAAAACAGAGTCCAGTTCACCGTGTTCACGCTACGAGGTATTCTTCAAAGGGCGTGGAACTCGAGATACTGCCTTTTCAGTGTGGTTACCATCAATGAAGATGACCTATTTTGAGGTGGGAACTTATTGTACCTGGCACCATGAAGGGTTAAGTGCCTGCTTTTAAAAGGTGCTCCCCGCTGGATCGGGGGGAGGGGTGGAGCAGGTCTCGGACGCCCTGCTTGATCGGCCCGCTGTTATCGGTGCGGGAAGGAGGCTTCTCGTTGCCGCTGCCTGCTTTTGAAAGGTGCTCCCCGCAGGAATGGGGGTCAGAGAAATTTATCAAAGAGATAAGTTTTGATTGACTTCCTGAAAGTTTGATAAGAAAGTGCGTCCCTTAGCCCTAAAGAAAGAATAAATTGTTCTTGTCTTAGATATTTGCATAACGTAAAGATCTGTGCTAAGATCAGATTCTAAGGCTGTTTTTTTTTTTTTATATTGATGATTTGGTTTAAAGACAACTCCAAACAATCCAAAATACAGCTTTGAGACTCATCTACTCATTGAGAAAACATGACCACATCACTGAAGCCTTCATCAACTCACATTGGCTCCCAATCCAAGAAAGAATCCAATTCAAATTCTACTGCATATTATTTAAAACCCTACACGGAGACAGCCCATCATACCTGAACAATCGCCTCATCCAAGCACCCACTACCAGACACAGAAAAACGCACTCCCCATTCATACCCCCCCAATCAAAGAAGTAAAAAGAACAAAACTACACGACGGCCTCCTAGCCACTCAAGCCGCAAGACTGGACAACCAGATCTCCAACCTTCTGATGACCACCCCAGACTATAGGACGTTCAGAAAAGAAATAAAAACCACACTTTTCAAGAAATTCCTGAAGCAGCAATAACACCACGACCTCTTAGTAACCCTAAAACTGACATTTGATCTACCCATTACTGCACTAATAATAACAAAAGAATCTCCACTATGACCACCTATTAACTCTTTTACAAACCACCTCACCCTCAACAACCCGCTAAATGTTCATAAGATCTACAACTTACCTCTCTAGCTAATCATTGTAACTCTGTTTTTTAAATTAACCTTTTGTAATCCGCCTTGAACCGCAAGGTAATGGCGGAATAGAAATCCCTGATGTAATGTAATGTAATGTATAAGTCTAAAGATGTATTAAAGGATGACCCTTAAAACACCTTCTATCAAGAAATGTTCTTGTACAGACCCTCAGAAATGCCACCACGTGTTCAATATCTTTTCATGGTGTCAGGTCAAAGGCGCGCGCAGACAATTGAGCGCAGCGCGGAGGCGCGTGCCATAGAAAATTACTGTTTTTAGGGCTCTGACGGGGGGGGGCGTGGGGGGAACCCCCCCACTTTACTTAATAGAGATCGCGCCGCATTGTGGGGGCGCTGTGGGGGGTTGTACCCCCCACATTTTACTGAAAACTTCACTTTTTCCCTGTTTTTAGGGAAAAAGTTAAGTTTACAGTAAAATGTGGAGGGTTACAACCCCCCCAAACCCCCCCACAACGCCGGCGCGATCTCTATTAAGTAAACTGGGGGTCTCCCCAACAAAAACCCCCGTCGGAGCCCCTAAACACTGTAATTTTCTTAACACCTGGATTTACACATTGAATCCTCACCGGTTATAAAGTTAATGAAGCATAATTGCTATTGTACTTAACTTTCGGTGGTGGTGGTAAGGTCTTGGTAGCAGCATTTCGGGTGGTCTAGCGGCGTGTGAACAAAGCCAAGGGACTGTAGCCCTGAGGAAACCCCCTAAGGGTGAAACATGTCGGTATACTTGTCCCTTACCACCACCATCGAAAGTTAAGTACAGTAGCAATTATGCTTCATTAACTTTACCGCAAACGATCCTACAGCCACTTCATTCCACGTCTCTGGAACCAACTCCCCCCTCAACTCAGACGACAGAACTCATTATTGACATTCCGTAAAATGGTAAAGACCCTCCTCTTCAACTAAAGGTCACCCTCAGTCTACACCCCCCCCCCTTAAGCCCCACCTCTCTCTTCTCTCTCCTGTCTATCTTCTCCCTTAATTTAAATATAGTCCTCTCTTAGTCTGTACTCTGATAAATTGTATCTAAACTCAAATAACTTGTATTTAAACTGAACTACCGTATTTTCACATAGATAGCGCGCACCCGTGTAAAACGCGCACACGGGTATAGCGCGCAAAAAACACATATTTATGTACATAAATTTTTATATACCGCGCACACCCGTATACCGCGCATGCTGCCCGACTCTCCTTTTCCCCGCCCAGACTCTCCTCTGGAGACCCTGACTCTGTTTTCGCCCGCCCCGACTCTCCTTTCCTCCTTGAAGTCCTGTCCCTACCCTGAAAGCCTGATGCCCCCACCCCCGACGTCCGATTCACCCCCCCCGCAGGACCGCTCGCACCCCCACCCCGAAGGACCGCTCACACCCCTACCCGAAGAACCGCTCGCACCCCCACAGCCTCACCCCCCTCCCCCATGGAGAAGCTGTCTACCTTGTTTCCGGATGCCAGCGAGCCCAGCTGTTTCCTCTGCCGGCGGTCCCGCCCCTTCTCTGAGCCCTGCTGTGCTGCTTTTTCTTGCGGCGGTCCCGCCCTTTCTCTGACATCAGAGAAAGGGCGGGACCGCCTGAAGAGGAAGCAGCACAGCACAGGGCTCTGAGAAGGAGCAGAACCGCCGGCAGAGGAAGCAGCTGGGCTGGCATCCGAAAACAAGGTAGACAGCTTCTCCATGGGGGAGGGGGGGAGGCTGTGGGGGTGCGAGCGGTCCTTTGGGGGGGGAGGGCAAGCGCTCCTTCCGGGTGATGAATCGGGCGTCGGGGGGGGAAACTATGTAAAAAAATTTTTGTACAACGCGCTCACGTGTATAACGCGCAAGGGTATGCGCGGTTTGTAAAAACCACGTATAACGCGCGCGTTATATGCGAGAAAATACGGTACTTATACTTAAACTCTACTCTTAATTTGCTGTATACTCCCTGTATTTAAACTACTCCACAGTCTTGTATATCCAAACATTTAAACCTATTGTATATCTTATATGTCTAATTACACTCCATTGTGTATGTTCACTTGTAGACCATTCTGAGCTACTGGGAGGACAGGATAAAAATCTAAATAAATAAATAAAGGTTGAAATTATATATAAAAACACACATCTATATAATAAAATGCTACCCCGCGCATGCGCACTCGCGACAAGCGTGTTCCCTGATCCCTTTTCTGTCAGGATGTGGCCGCACGAGTGCGCATGCGCGCATATTACGTCATAACAGCCTCCCTACTCTCCACCAAGACGGCGAGCTCTGACACCAACAGCAGCGCCACTGCGATCGGGAAAGCACAGCACAGCCGGCGACTCCCCCCTCCCGCCCTCACTCACTGCCAAAACCACCACCTCCTCCTTCTCGCCGGCTCACCCGCTTTTAACTGAAGAGAACGCTGGCTTTGCTGTCTTCTGTCCACTGCGGGCCGCCCTCTCTGACTACTTCCTCTTTGCGCTAGGGTTGGCCGCTGTGGATAGAAGACGCCGAAGCCAGCGGCTGTAACCGCCGATATCCGTTCCTCCAGCGGAGGGGGGCGGTGTCTGGGAGGAGAGGGATCGCGGCCACTCAGCGCCCCCACCGAGGAGCCCAGCAACTTTCCGCTGCCCAGGACCCGACTCATTTGCCGCCACCCCCTCTTCCCTTACCGCGGGCCCGACTGCCGATTTAAGCAGCGTGTCCAGCAGTCTTCACACGCTGCTTCGGGCCCTTCTACTGCCCTGATTTGCTCCGGACATGCCAGAGTAAATCAGGTCAGTAGAAGGACCCGAAGCAGCGTGTGAAGACTGCTGGACACGCAGCTTGAATCGCCATGTGTAGTCGGGCCTGCAGGAAGGGAAAGGGGGTAGAGGAAACGCTAATGCAGGCACAGGGAACTGGTGTGGGGGGAGGGAAATGGAAGGGGGAGGGAATGATGCTTTGGACAGACAGACAGAGGGAGGAAGGGAGACAGAAAGACAAGAAGAAAGACACAGGGGCAGGTGCACAGGGAACTGGTGTGGGGGGAGAAAAATGGAGGGGGAGGGAATGCTGCTTTGGACAGACAGACAGAGGGAGGAAGGGAGACAGAAAGAAAAGAAGAAAGACACAGGGGCAGGTGCACAGGGAACTGGTGTGGGGGGAGAAAAATGGAGGGGGAGGGAATGCTGCTTTGGACAGACAGACAGAGGGAGGAAGGGAGACAGAAAGAAAAGAAGAAAGACACAGGGGCAGGTGCACAGGGAACTGGTGTGGGGGGAGGAGGAGGGAATGCTGCTTCGGACAGACAGACAGAGGGAGAAAGGGAGACAGAAAGAAAAGAAGAAAGACACAGGGGCAGGTGCACAGGGAACTGGTGTGGGGGGAGGTAAATGGAGGGGGAGGGAATGCTGCTTCGGACAGACAGAGGGAGGAAAGGAGACAGAAAGAAAAGAAGAAAGACACAGGGGCAGGTGCACAGGGAACTGGTGTGGGGGGAGGTAAATGGAGGGGGAGGGAATGCTGCTTCGGACAGACAGAGGGAGGAAGGGAGAAAGAAAAGAAGACACAGGGGCAGGTGCACAGGGAACTGGTGTGGGGGAAGGGAAATGGAGGGGGAGGGAATGCTGCTTCGGACAGACAGACAGAGGGAGGAAGGGAGACAGAAAGAAAAGAAGAAAGACACAGGGGCAGGGAGATATACAGAAAGACAAACAGACAAAGGGGGCCAGGGACAGAGACAGACAGAAAGAAAGACAGCGGGAGTCGTGTCAGGAGGGGTGTGGGATGTGGCAGAAGGAACTTTTCCAAAGGGTGCAACTGGGCGACTGTCGGGAACCTCTGATCAGGGGCAGAGCAAGGTAAGTGTATCATAGGGATAAGAAGGAGGGGGGGAGAAAAAGGAAGGGACGCCTCCTGCTGGACAGGGGGAGCAGGAAAGAGGTGCTGCTGGACAGGGGGGACTGAAGAAAAAGGAACAGAGGCCTACTGCTGGACAGGGGGAGCAGGAAAGTGGTGCTGATGGACAGGGGGAGGTAAAACAAAGGGAGAAGGGCTGCTGCTGCATAAGGAGAGCAATGAAGGGGTGGTGGTGGACACAGGGGAGGTAAAAGGAAGGGAAAATGAACAGGGGGAGCAGGCAAGGGGTGGTGATGGACAGCCAAGGAAAAAGAAAGACAGAAAGAAAGAAAGCGGCTAAGGAGAAAGAGAGAAAGAAATAAAGAGAGACACACACACAAATATTCTAGAACCCGTTAATGTAATGGGCTATAAGACTAGTTTAGAATAATATTAGGAGTGACCCGGTGAGAATTCAATGTGTAAATCCAGGTGTTATGAAAAGATATTGAACACGTGGTGGCATTTCTGAGGGTCTGTACAAGAACATTTCTTGATAGAAGGTGTTTTAAGGGTGTCCAGAAGGAGGTCATCCTTTAATACATCTTTTTTTTATATACATACAGTTCTTAAAATATGTTTTACAAGCGTTCTGAGTCTGCATAGTAATTATCCCCCCTTGTAACAAAACGGAAGAAACATTTTTTAGCGTAGGCTGGCACGCCGAACGATCTGCGCTGCTCCCAACTCTCATGCAGTTCCTATGAGCGTCGGGAGCAGTGCAGAGCATTCAAGGTTCTGGCCTGCCCTAAAAACAGCTTCCATGGTTTTGTCAAAAGGGGGTTGGGGGGTTCAATGTTTTGTAGACGGCCCTTATTAGCCTGACCTAATATGGGTCGATAGTAATGGGTGATTAAAATCAAAGGCCTCCTTTTACTAAGGTGCGCTAGGGCTTTAACACTGCCACACACGCTAGACCTTAACGCCAGCATCGAGCTGGCGTTAGTTCTAGAAGCGTAGCGCGCGGTAATTTCCTGCGTGCGTTAAAAACGCTAGCGCACCTTCGTAAAAGGAGCCCAAAGTATACATGTTGTTTTTACTATTCCGGTCTTTTTTTATCTTGATCGTTAGGTTTGCTGCAATTCTGGTTTTGGATTGAATTTGTGGATGACCCCCTCAAACCAGCAGACACTTGTTCTGGTCCGCTGCAACAGAAATTTGCATCTTTATTTTGACAGATGGGATAAACCCTCAGGAATGGCACCCACACCTCACACAATCAACAGTCCCTGATCCCACGCCTTTCTTCGGTGTACACATGCCGCGGCTCACACATTCATCTTACGTGCTCGTAAACCTGTCATTGTACAACTGACACAAAGTTAAACCATCTTTCCCCTCCATTTTCCTTCGTATTGGCCGGACTGTAGCCCAGTGTTTTTCAACCTTTTTACACCTATGGACCAGCAGAAATAAAAAAATTATTCTGTGGACCGGCATTGGTCCGTGGACAGGCGGTTGAAGAACACTAGGCTAGGTTGTGGGCCAGACCCCGCCCCCATAATAGTACTAATTGTAACACTATTTTTTCCATTCATTTTTCACAGATACACAATATAATCTTATTAACAACACATAATGGTTAACCACAAAATTAAACTACACAAAGCACACTGACAGCAGATGTAAATTCTCAAAATTGTCATAATTTAATCTCTAAATTAAAAAATAAAATCATTCCCCCCTACCTTTGTTATCTCCCTCCCTCCATGCTATGCCTTACCTTCTGGCCTGCTCCCGCCTGGCCATTTTATGCCACCTCCGGTCTTATCTTCAGGCCGGCTCCCTCTTCCTCACTGACGCATTGCACAAAGCTGTGGACAGCAGCTTCTTGCGCGTCCCGTGCCTCATTTGGAAGCCTTCCCTCTGATGTTGCAACATCAGAGAGAAGGCTTCCAGTTCAGGCGCAGGATGTGCGTAGGAGCCACTGCCTGTGCCTTTGTGCACTGAATCAGTGAAGAAGGAGCTGGCTCGAAGATAACGCTGCATCGATCACACCGTGGACCGGCGGTTGAAGAACACTTTTTTGGGCCTGATGCCCTGTGGACCGGCAGAAAATTTATGTGGACCGGCACCGGTCCATGGACCGGTGGTTGAAGAACACTGCTGTAGCCAACATGTGCTGTTCAGTTCTTTTCAGAAATTTACTTGCGAGGAATGTTCTCTTGGAACTGCAAGAGTTCGCTGTGCTCGCATTCATTTGGCTTTCCACAATATCACACGTCATCTTTCTTTCTTGACTCTGACTGTAAATTCTGTTGACTAAGTCAAAAAGAGGCAACACAATCCCCCCCAAAAAGCGTGAAAAAAATCAATCCCCAAAATAATAAACAACATGAAATACTATAATGAAATTTTTTTTTAAAAAAAAAAAGCCTTTCAAAGCATTTTTAATTCATATTCTTGTATATAGGAAGGTTGTGCTCAGAGACATGGAGGAGAAAGGGGAACTCAGTCCCCCCCAAAACCTCACCGTCCAATCATTGCAGTACTTCCACTGCACAAGTTAATAGTGTCGTGCAATCTTATAGAATAAAGTTCTTTGGCCTCGACTTGCCACGTTTCATTAGTTCTTCAGGAAGCCAAACGAAACATTCAAAAGACAAAGATTTTTTGCTGGGTTTCAGTGGAATTTTTTTCTAAACAGTTTTTGAAGCCCAAGCGCTAGATCCTGGAATAAAAAACCCCCCTAGGAATGGAAGATCAGCCAAGGCTCCTTTTACTAAGGTGTGCAAGGGCTTTAACGTGACGAATAGCGCGTGCTACATTTCCCCCGCGTGCTAAAAACGCTGGCGTTAGTTCTAGAAGCGTAGTGCGCGGTAATTTCCTGCATGCGCTAAAAACGCTAGCACACCTTACTAAAAGGAGCCCTAAGTCTTAACCTTTTCCTATCGTAATAAATTTTACGTTACGCTGGTTCCAATCGTAATTATTTTAGCAAAGTTTTGTATTATTCACCGTTATCATTTACGGCTATTGTAAACATAATGTAAATAAGTCATAAGTCTGTAAATTCAAATATTTTCTGTTCCTGTCGTGTACTGTGTGTCCCATGCCATGGGACATACGATGGCAACGACATTTTTGGAATGTCCCGTCAGCCGGGACACATGATAGGAAAAGGTTAAGATGAAGCTGAGTGGCAGACTTCAGAGGGTGGTGGCTAATGGTACCCTCTCTAAAACATCAGAGGTGACCAGTGGAGTGCCACAGGGCTCAGTCTTGGGCCCACTCCTTTTCAACATATTCATAGGTGACCTAACTCAGGGGCTTCAAGGTAAGGTAACGTTATTCGCTGACGACGCCAAACTATGCAATATAGGGAGAGATGGCAATTCACCCAATAGTATGGCACAGGACCTACATTTGTTGGAGCTTTGGTCCTCGACCTGGCAGCTGGGCTTCAATGCTAAGAAATGCAAGATCATGCACCTCGGCAGCAGAAATCCGTGCAGAACTTACACCTTGAATGGTGAGACCTTAGCTAGAACTTCAACAGAACGAGACCTGGGAGTGATCATCAGCGCAGACATGAAAACCGCTGATCATGTGGAGAAGGCTTCATCTAAGGCAAGACAGTTGTTAGGTTGCATCCGCAGGAGTTTCGTCAGCCGGAAGCCTGAAGTCATAATGCCATTATACAGAACCATGGTGAGACCTCATTTGGAATACTGTGTGCAATTCTGGAGGCCACACTACCGAAAAGATGTGCTGAGAGTAGAGTCGGTGCAACGGATGGCCACCAGGATAGTCTCCGGGCTCAAGGATCTATCGTACGAGGAAAGGCTGAAAAATTTGCGGCTCTACTCACTCGAGGAACGTAGGGAGAGAGGAGACATGATCGAGACGTTTAAGTATATTACCGGCCGTATCGAGATGGAAGAAGAGATTCTCTTTTTCAAAGGACCCTCAGCCACAAGAGGGCATTTGCTCAAACTGAGGGGCGGGAAATTTCATGGCGACACCAGGAAATATTTCTTCACCGAGAGAGTGGTTGATCCTTGGAAAGAGCTCCCGGTGCAGGTGATCGAGGCAAACAGCGTGCAAGAATTTAAGAGCAAATGGGATGCCCATGTGGGATCCCTTAGAGAGGGTTAAGCCAAGGGAACCTGTCACCAGGAGTGGGATCCCTAGGATAGTAGACTTGGGGGTCTGTCAGTAGAGTGGGCAGACCTGATGGGCTATGGCCCTTATCTGCCGTCATCTTCTATGTTTCTATGTTTAAGCTCCACAAAAAGAAACTAGGAGAGAAAATGGTCAAGTTGCAATATGTTCATATTTGTAAAGCTTGAAGCGGACTCATCTGGAAGTCTGAGATGTTTTAGTTTCGCAAATATCTTGGAGCAATTAGGATGAGGAGTGATGTCTGTCATTTGGCCGTAGTGAAGAGACCTGCGTCATTTTATTGAAACATTCCTGGTGAATTTAAAGGGGGAAAACCCAACAAAAAAAAAAAAAAAAACCATCTACGGTACCTGTTTTACGGCGAAGAGAACTAGCCAACTCGGGCGCTGTGGCTGAGCTTTGCCAACAAAAGGAGAAACCTCAAGTCCTGCCTCTCCTAATTACAGCTGACGACTACTGCCTGACTTCCACGCCTTTGTGCATAGTGTCATCTATAAAGGTCCTGGGAGTTATCCTGGACAGTAAACGAACATTTCGCCAGCAAATCAGCGCTGTCGTTCAAAACTGCTTTTCCAAAGTCCTCTGCATTGAACATATTAGTACATTCCCTGGTGATCTCATGTTTAGATAACTGCAACTCACTATATGGCGGAATAGAAGTCCCTAATGTAATGAAATGCAATGTATAAAGACATCACGCAGAAAGAATTCAGACGCTTGCAAGTTATACAAAACACGGCAATAAAACTTATTGGAAATGCGAAAAAAACTGGACCTTGTCACACGTCTTCTGATAAAAGCTCACTGGCTCCCTATTCCACGCAGAATAACCTACAAAATCATCCTTTTAACGTTCAGAACACTCCGTAACAACCAGCCAGAATTCTTAAACCGTTTTCTAATTCTCTACACCCCCAGCTAGAACACGGAGATCACAACCACGAAATCTTTGAACGGTTCCATCTCTCCATATTATTAGCACTACACGGGCAACAAACTTCTCCGTCACAGCCCCGTCTCTTTGGAACTCATTTATCCCCGGAACGACGGGATGAACCCATGCCAGATCGTTTCAAAGGAAAACTAAAATAAAACTTTTTAGAGATGCGTTCCACCTCTAATGCACTTCCCTTATGAAACATTATCTTCATTTCTGCTTTGCTTATCAGATGGGATCCCCCCTTCCTTTTGTATTTCCCCTATATGGCTCTCTTTCCTTAATCCTATTATTCCAGTAGGTCCTGTATGTTTTAATGTATGTTACCCTATTTTATTATGTACAAACCGCTTGGAAGACTGATAGGCGGTATAACTTGAAACTTGATGTGATTTTGTCCTGCATTTGTCATACAGAAGATCTCAAATAGATGCCAATCAGAAAAAAGGTTACATAGAAACATAGAAAATGACGGCAGAAAAGGGCCACGGCCCATCTAGTCTGCCCACACTAATGGCCCACCCCCTAACTACCTCCATGAAGAAATCCCACATGCCAATCCCATCTCTTCTTAAAATCTGGCACGCTGCTGGCCTCAATTACCTGTTGTGGAAGATTATTCCAGCGATCAACCACCCTTTCGGTGAAGAAATATTTTCTGGTGTCACCATGAAATTTCCCACTCCTGATTTTCAACGGATGCCCTCTTGTTGCCATAGGTCCTTTAAGGAAAAAGAGATCCTCTTCCACCTCGATACGGCCAGTGACATATGTGAACGTCTCGATCATGTCTCCCCTCTCTCTGCGTTCCTCGAGTGAGTACAGCTGCAACTTACCCAGTCGTTCCTCATACGGGAGATCCTTGAGTCCTGAGACCATCCTGGTGGCCATTCGCTGAACCGACTCAACTCTCCGCACATCTTTTTTATAACACAGCCTCCAGAACTGTAACGAGATGGATTTAGGTAGCCGCGATTGCAGGGTTCTAAAAGGAGCCCCAATGCATGGACCTTGGCCCAGAACCGTCACCGGGTAAGTGAATTGGGAAATAACATACAGGGGGAAATTCCCAGGTGGTTGCAAATGAATGCTCTTGGCACCAGAGCCCAATGCTGGTTCCAACCGAGCAGAGAATAGCCTAACAGAGGAGTGAGAGCCAGGGTTCAAATCCCACCACAGTTCCTTGTGACCCTGAGCAAATCATTGAACCCTCCATTGCTTATAAACTTAGAATGTGACTGTGAACCCTCAAGAGACAGAGAAATACCGACTGTAACGCTGCTTTGTTTGGGGAGGCCCAGGAGCTCCGCCCTGGTGCACGACCTCTCAGTAGCTTCCAAGTCCCCCACCCACTTCCTCCTGGTGCTTTAATTTTAAATCTTCAGCAGCCGCTGCGCAGTGTCCACGAGCTGGTCTGCCCCCGGAAGTAGAATGAAGGGTTCCGGGGCAGGCCTCCTGTTTGATGCTGTGCAGCGGTTGCACAGTGGCTGCCCAGAGATTAAAGCATAACACCAGGAATAGGGTAGCTGGGAGGGCTAAAAACAGCGACCGATAATTTTTGGCGAGGCCCTGGCCCCTGTGGCTTCCCCTGTTCTGACGTCTATGACTGAAAGCAAATCACATTGTGTACTACCAGAAAGACTTGAGCTGGAAGCACATAGTTGAAGTTATAAGAAAGGTTTGGACAATTTCCTGGAGGAAATGTGCATAGTCTGTTATTGAGAAAGACATGGGGGAAGCCACTGCTTGCCTTGGATTGGTAGCATGGAATGTTGCTATTCTTTGAGATTCTAGAATCTCTGGGATTCCAGAATCTTGTTACTCTTTGAGATTCTGTATGGAATGTTGATTCCTTGGGTTTTGGCTAGGTACTAGGGACCTAGATTGGCCATAGAGAGAACGGGCTACTGGGATTGTTGGACCATTGGTCTGACCCAGTAAGTCTATTCTTATGCTCTTACGTGAGCCAAGTATAGGACAATGAAGCCATTGTAACATCACTGGTGAGTTTGGCTCTGAGGCACTGTGGAATGAGCCATTATGACATCACAATCTCAGCTCTGGAATGTTGCTCTCATTGGAGTTCCGGAATCTTGTTTTCATCATTGTCACTTTTCCACCTTAGTTCAGTCAATTATTTTTTCTCGTCTCGACTATTGCAATGTTATTTACCTTGGTGTTACAAAAACTTGTCTCTACAGATTGCAATTAATTCAAAATACTGCTGCAAAATTGATTTTTGGGAAACCTAAATTTGATCACATGACGCCGTTGCTTCATAGTCTTCATTGGCTCCCAGTTTGTTTTAGAGTCCAATTTAAGTGTGCCTATGTTGTTTTTAAAATTCCTTCCGCTATCCTGGAATGTTTATAGATTCTCTTTTGCAAGAGGTGATCAACAATTCAAATGATCTCTTCCTTCCAAAAAAGGGATTGAGGGAGTTAAGTTTTTCAGTCACTCTGATTTTTAAGTTATCTCAACTGTGGAATGACCTTCCACTTCTTTTAAGGAGTTCCGGCTCACTTCAACCTTTTCGCAAATCCTCAAAAACTACTTTATTTGCTAAACACTTTGAAAATTAACTTTACCAAACTTAGTCTTATTCTTTTCTGGTTTTTTATTCGATAACTTAACTACTGTAAACTGAGTCAAGCTTTCCTTGAATGATGACTCGGTATATAAAGTCAAGCATTAGATTAGATTAGATTCTTTGAGATGCTGGAATGTTGCTACTCTTTGGGTTTTGGCCAGGAACTAGGGACCTGGATTGGCCACCTTGAAAACCTATATCGACAGGGTAAGATGGACCATTGGTCTGACCCAGTAAGGCTATTCTTAGATTCTTATTTATTTAAAAAATTTCTTCCCTGCTTAACACCTAAGCGGATTACAATAAAAATATATATACCAGAGTCTTATACAAAGGCCTCTTCACCTCCTTTTTCCTGCTGGCCATTCCTTTCCCAATGTACCAAAGCATCATCCTTTCCACCTGTTTGTCCGACTTAAGATCATCATTTATGATTATAGTCAAGTACCGCTCCTCTTTAATGCACAAAAGTTCTTCACCTCCTTCAAGTTTTTGCAGACCAAATGCATGAGCCTGCATTTTTTTTAGCATATTAGCTGCCAAATTCTGGACCATTTTTCAGGTTTTGCTAGGTCCCTTCTCATGTTTCAATAAATCAAAAGCTAGAGCACGTGCAAAATTGGTTAAAAACAAATAAATTGGCATTAAATATTAATAAGACTCAATCCATCCTATTCAATTGGAAAAAAGATATATTTCTTTCTAAACCTTTTTTTCTCAATAACACCCCCATTAACATGGTATCTTCAACAAAAATTCTTGGTGTTTACATAGATGACAAACTATCCTACCATGAACATATATCTTATATGGTTAAAAATTGTTTTTTTAAATTACGGCAGATAAGATCTATTGCCAAATTTCTCAGTCCTTCTTCTCTAAACATACTAATCCATTCATTTATAATAGCGAAAATTGATTACTGTAATGCCCTATTCTTAAACATCACACAAAAAGAAATAAGAAGAATACAAATAATTCAAAATACAGCAATAAAATTAATTTATAATTCTAAAAAATTTGACCATGTGTCTCCTCTACTGATAGATGCACACTGGTTACCAGTAAATCATAGGATCTTTTTTAAACTAATGCTCCTAATTTTCAAAACTCTAACATCCAATGAACCGCAATTCATCTCCAAATCTCTAATCCCATACAAACCTCATCGATCTCTTCGCTCTACTGATCAATGCTTATTAGCTGTTCCATCTCTAAAAATCATAGGCACTAGAAGAGCAGATATATTTACTGTCGCTGGTCCACAAAGGTGGAATAAACTCCCTCAATTTATTAGAATAGAAAAAAATATTACAACATTTAAAAAACTTTTAAAAACATATTTATTTAAAGATGCCTTTGATTTTTAACAGTTCTTTTAAATTTCTTATGTTCTGGTTTTATTGCTTATGAAGTGTGCTTGAGCCACCTTGTAATACCTCTTTTACCCTACCTCTTGTTCTTTCCCCTTATTCTTACGAAACCCGAAATTGTAACTTTTATTTTTTCCCTTTCCCCTCAAGTATGTTTTAAATGTTTTTATGTTATGTTAATATAGCTATTTTGTTAAGTTTCTTATTTCTTTGTATTATATTATGTACATCGCTTAGAAACTGTTATAGGCGATCCATCAAAAGATTGAATAAACTTGAAACTTGTTTGTCTTCTGCAGTCCTGATCCCAGCCCTTCAGCTGTGAACACAAGATGGAAACAGGGTGCTGGGCTTGATGGACCTTTGGTCTGTCCCAGAATGGCAATTCTTAAGTTCTTCTGTAAATATTTGTTAAGCAATTCTGCTTTATTTGTGTCAGCATCTACATGTTCCATCTCTTCACCCTCGATTCTCACAGTGCTTACATTTACACTCCTTCCTATCATTAACATATATAAAAATGTCTTGCTCACCCATTTTATCATATTGGCGATTTTTCATTCCAATTGCATCTTTGCTTTCCTGGCTACTTTTACCTGCTCCTTTTAGCTTTTCCAGATATTATTTTCTGCCTTCCTCTTTCTGTGATCTCTTATAGTTTATTAAGGCTAACTTCTTTTTCCTTGAATCCTTTTGAGAACTGAAATGGTCTTCTTTTCCTCTTACTTTAATCTATTTTTCTTTTTTAAAAAAGCCTTGTTGCCCTTTAAATAGCTTTCATTTACTCGCTGATTTTCCTACTTTTTTCCAGATAAGAACATAAGAACATAAGAAGCGCCATCTCCGGATCAGACCTTCGGTCCATCAAGTCCGGTGATCCGCACACGCAGAGGCCCTGCCAGGTATACACCTGGCTTATTTTATAGCCAACCATATCTTTATATGCCTCTCTCAAGGAGATATGCATCTAGTTTGCTTTTGAAGCCTAGGACTGTCGATTCCGCAATAATCTCCCCTGGGAGAGTATTCCAGATGTCAACCACTCTCTGTGTGAAGCAGAACTTCCTGACATTAGTCCTGAACTTGTCCCCCCTTAGCTTCATTTCATGTCCTCTTGTCCGTGTCAAATTGGACAATGTAAATAATCTTCTCTGCTCTATTTTGTCGATTCCTTTCAGTATTTTGAAGGTCTCGATCATATCCCCACGCAATCTCCTTTTCTCAAGGGAGAACAATCCCAGTGTTATAAGTCTGTCCTCGTATTCCAGTTTCTCCATACCCTTCACCAGTTTTGTTGCTCGTCTCTGCACCCTCTCAAGCAGTTTTATATCCTTCTTTAGGTAGGGAGACCAATGTTGGACGCAGTATTCCAAGTGGGGTCTGACCATTGCCCTATAAAGCGGCATTATAACTTTCTCCGATCTACTCGAGATTCCTTTCTTTATCATGCCCAACATTCTATTTGCCTTATTTGCCGCTGCCGCGCATTGTGCCGACGGCTTCAGGGTCCTATCTATCAGTACACCCAGGTCTTTTTCTTGTTCACTTTTTCCCAGAGTTGCACCTGACATTCTGTACTCGTATTCCTTATTCTTACTGCCTAAATGCATTACCTTGCATTTCTCCACGTTGAACTTCATCTGCCATTTCTCTGCCCATTTTTCTAACCGACACAAATCGCTCTGGAGTTCCTCACTATCCTCCTGCGATCTGATTGCCCGGCAGAGTTTTGTGTCATCTGCAAACTTGATGATCTATTCCCATCCAGCTAACAACTCCTTGAGGTAATCCCCTGTCTCAAGAAAGGTAGTTTTTGTGAAGTCTAGAACTTTCACTATGAATGAACCCTTTCCATACCTGTATTAATAATGAATTACACCAGTCCTTACAATACAGACAGTCAGGTTTCCAAGACACCCTCAGTGAATATGTACGAGCAGACCTGTATCCAGAGGAGGCAGCATGTGCAAATCTATCTTATCTGTATTCATTGTAAACATCCTGAAAAACTGACTGGCTGGATATGTCCCAAGTTCTGGGTTGAGAATCCCTGGCCTAGAATAAGAGAGTAAGGGGGGGGGGGGGCCTCACTTCCGTGCTATTTGATCATGAAAAGTAGGGGCTTTCTGGAATGTTCTGTTCCCCTTGCCTTGTTTTCAGAATTTTCTTCTCACAAAGGGTTAACTTGGTGCTATTTTTTTTGCCTCGTAGGCTGGGAAAACAATGTTTAAGTCTCATGTGTACATTTGAAATTTTTGGGCCAAAGAATGTTAAAACTATTCTAAGCAAGCTGTCTGAAACATTTTGATGCAAACATAGGCAGCTGGGAGATATAATCCCTACTGGTATAAGGGCCCCCCCCCTCCCTAAGGCTGTTTTAGGCTAGCTGTGTTCAAAAGTCAGCTATGCGTACTCTAAACTGGAGACTGTCTAGAGAGGCCATAGATAGAAGGAGCTCGGGGCGAGTTCACAGTTTCTGTATCTTTAGGGAAAGCAAGCATGCTTCTGTTTTCCATCGAGTGAAGTTGACGATATCAATGTTTCAGTCATTCATTGACAGACTGTGACCTAAGGCAGCCCCCCCACTCTGTCCCTCAAGAATAGAGCTTTCCACTCCTGTCCTGAGGACGCCACAGTCAGTTGGGCTTTCATGATACCACAATATGTAATGCATGAAATGAACTTGCATAGAACAGAGGCTCGATATAGTCAGTTACCCCATACATATAAAGTGATGGGTTCACCCCCGGTGAATAGACTTTCGAGGCAACCGAAGAATTCGTTTGTAACAGGATTGCATTTGAAAGGTGCAACTAGATCCCTGGAGAATTCCTGTGCTTAAAGAAGCCATTTTTGTATTTATGGTCCAAGGCCTGTTGAGCAGTTTCAAGCGCACTCTGTCCAGTCTCTTTGCTATTCTGAGAATAATAGCGGTTTTTTAGCGTAGGCCAGTGCGCCGAATGCTCTGTGCAGCTCTCGACACTCATAGAGTTCCTAAAAGGGCAGAGCATTTAGCGCGCCGGCCTGCCCTAGAAACCGCTATTCTGGTTACGTAAAAGTGGGGGACAGTGATGGAGGACCAAAACTCCAGCTTCATCGGACTATCAGTTTGGTTCAGTAACTTAGAACATAAGAATTGCTGCTGTTGGGTCAGACCAGTGGTCCATCGTGCCCAGCAGTCCGCTCAAGCGGCGGCCCTTAGGTCAAACACCAGTGCTCCAAATGAGTCCAGCCTCACCTGCGTACATTCCAGTTAGCAGGAACTTGTCTAACTTTGTCTTGAGTCCCTGGAGGGTGTTTTCCCCTATAACAGCCTCCGGAAGAGCGTTCCAGTTTTCCACCACTCTCTGGGTGAAGAAGAACTTCCTTATGTTTGTACGGAATCTATCCCCTTTTAACTTTAGAGAGTGCCCTCTCGTTCTCCCTACCTTGGAGAGGGTGAACAACCTGTCTTTATCTACTAAGTCTATTCTCTTCATTATTTTGAATATTTTGATCATGTCCCCTCTCAGTCTCCTCTTTTCAAGGGAGAAGAGGCCCAGTTTCTCTAATCTCTCACTGTACGGCAACTCCTTCAGCCCCTTAACCACGTTCTGGTTCAGCGGAACTTGTCCAACTTTGTCTTGAATCCCTGGAGGGTGTTTCCCCCTATAACAGCCTCTGGAAGAGCGTTCCAGTTTTCCACCACTCTCTGGGTGAAGAAGAACTTCCTTATGTTTGTACGAAATCTATCCCCTTTTAACTTTAGAGAGTGCCCTCTCGTTCTCTCTACCTTGGAGAGGGTGAACAACCTGTCTTTATCTACTAAGTCTATTCCCTTCATTATCTTAAATGTTTCAATCATGTCCCCTCAGTCTCCTCTTTTCAAGGGAGAAGAGACCCAGTTTCTCTAATCTCTCGCTATATGGCAACTCCTCCAGCCCCTTAACTTCTTTGAAGACATGAGTAAATATTTACAGTTTTATATAAATAGTCTCCTTTTTTCCCTAAAAGTATTTCCAGAATCTCCACTCGAGGGCATAACCCAATTTCCCTTGCCTAGGAAACCTGAAAAGACACTAATATACAATATATCTCCTCTATAATAAAACCCTAAGCGCGCATGCGCACTTACGATGCCGTGATCCCTGCCACCGTGATGTGTGCTTCTGTGCCGCACATGCGCACTGCCTGCCTTCTGCCCTGATCTCTGATGTCGGCAGATCTCCTGCGCTGCCGCTGCTGGGACGCCTCTTCTCACCCTCGGACCAGCAAACACAGCAGCCACGGTGTCATCTTGCAGCCACGGGGCATTTGCTAGGCCAGCCCACTTTGATAATGCAAGGTTGGCCAGCCTAAGAAAAGCCCAGAGGCTGCCTGGGCTAGCGAATGCTGGACAGGGGGAGCAGGGAAAGGAGAAGGGGTACTACTGGACAGGGGGAGCAGGGAAAGGAGAAGGGGTACTACTGGACAGAGGGAGCAGGGAAAGGAGAAGGGGTACTACTGGATAGGGGGAGCAGGGAAAGGAGAAGGGGTACTAATGGACAGGGGGAGCAGGGAAAGGAGAAGGGGTACTACTGGACAGGGGGGAGCAAGGAAAGGAGAAAGGGTACTACTGGACAGGGGGAGCAGAGAAAGGAGAAAGGGTATTACTGGACAGGAGGAGCAGGGAAGGGGTGCTGGTGGACAGACGAGGAAAGAGAGGGACAGAAAGAAAGAAAGACAGACACACACATCTATTCTAGCACCCATTAATGTAATGGGCTTAAAGACTAGTATATATTACATTACATTACATTACATTTGTGATTTCTATTCCGCCTGTGCCTTGCGGTTCTAAGCGGATTACAGTTAAAAGAGATCAGGACATTACCGAGAGAATTACATTACAACGATTTAAGTAAATTACATGTATATATATATATATAGAGAGAGAGAGAGAGAGAGAAGAAGCTGTAGGATAGAAATGCTTCAGAGTTATAGTAAAAATAATATTGCTTGCTTAGCATTACTGGTAAATGTTAAAGTTTTTAAATAGATGCTTGCTCCAGAATAGAGGAAGTACCTATGACCTAGAGCATGTGAACAAGATCAGCGTGCCCTAAATGAAAACGTTGTCCCAAGATTTGCACTGCACTGAAATAGAAACCCCCTACCGTGCAATAAGTAAGTTATTATTGTTGCTAGGGAAAATTACTAATGAAATATCCAATCCAATCTTTAGTCTTATATACCGGGTCATTCCCCTGAGGGACTCGAACCGGTTAACAAAAATTAACTTAAGGAAACATTAATGAACAACAATAGGAGAGGAGAAAGTCAGTTAATATCAACATTCAGTCATCAAGTAGAAAATTCTTAAAGAGAGACGTTTTCAAAGTTTGTCTAAAGCAAGTTAACTAAGAGAGAATTCTAATATCTGAAGGGAGATCATTCCAGATTTTCACCATAGCAAATGGCAGAGTGCGAGAGCCTACCTAAAGTTTGAATCCCTCTAATAGAAGGGAATTATAATTTGAATTTATGTATATTCCTAGTAGACCGGAGTTGATAAGACTGAAAAGAAAGAGGAAACAGTGAGGAAAAAAATCCCATATAAACTCTTAAAAACAACATTGGCACACTTAAACTGAACCCTCCAATGCATCGGAAGCTGCTCCCTGGTTCTTCTCCTGCACTGCTAGTCCAGGCAAGTACTGATAGGGGAGGGGAGGGTTGGGGGCTAGGAAGCTGCTGAACTAAGGAAAACAAAGGGAGAGCTGCTACTGGACCGGGAGGGAGGGAGAAAGAGAGATGATGCTGGGAGGGGAGGAGGGAAAGGGAAGGGAAGATAATTACTGTTGGATAGGGGGAGGAGGTAAGGAAGAAGGGGTACTTCTGGACAGGGTACACTGAAATCATCTACATAAAATAAATTCATTCACATAAAAATAAATTCATCCACATAAAAATAAGTTATCCACATAAAAGCCTTAAAGGACCTAGTCCGCTAGAGATACAGGACCCAACACGGTCTGCGTTTCGACAAAAAGTCTTCTTCGGGGGTCCCTGGGGGTCCTATAAAGGTGAATACTTGGGAAACAATTGTGTGGTAAACCGGAAGTGACCTTGGAATTTTGACACTTTCAAATAAAGAACAAAAGGAATTGACCCCAAAATATGTCACTCCACAGATGTTTTTTTTTTTTCTTTTCTCTGGATTTTTTCTCTGTGGATATTTTGGGGTCAATTCCTTTTGTTATATTGCCTGATACTTCTGGACAGGAACAGGGGAGGAAGAAAAAAGGAAGGAAACAGCTGGCAGGGATATTAGAGGAGGGGAAGGGGTCAGGGTGGAATGGAGAGATCAGATGAGGGAAAGAGGAGAGACAAAGAAATGAGAAAATAGAGAGAGATTGATGCTGGGAACGGGGTCAACAGAGAAATAAGGAGAGAGGGACAAAGATGCTAGATCTGGTGTAGGATAGATAAAAATGAACAGAGCAGAATGAATCATGTAAAAAGGAGAGAGGGGGCACAGGCTGGATGGAAAGGGGAGATGGGCATAGAAAGAAGAGAGATACCATATGGAAGGGGGAGAGGGCAGACATTCCTGCAAGCTCTGCTTCCAATACTTTAAAATCCTAAGTAGCAACATTCTAGAGCTCAGATTGTGATGTTATAATGCCTCATTCCACCAATGCCTAAGCTCCGTCCTCATCTGCATGAGCCTCGAACGCTTTAAAATCATACGTGTTCGAGCCTTGTGCAGTTAAGGCAGAGCTTACAGGAATGAGACAGGGACAAGGACAGCGACAAAATTCACACGAACGGGACGTGTAAGATTACCAGATTTTACATATGTAAAATCTGTACCCATAGACCCGCCCCTAGGCCCGCCTAGTTCCACCCATCCCTTCCCCATTATGCCAACGCCACGCCCTAGCCTCGCCCTTAGCCCCACCCCCTCAGCATGCTCATCTCAGCCAGGAGGGCATCTGCGCATGCGCAGATATGACAGAGTGACATCACACGCATCCATGCATGACCTCACCGCATCGGATGCCCCTCCCGACATGACCTGCTTTTCAAAACCCAGACAAAGTGCCAGGTTTTGAAAAGCCGTCCAGACGCCTGGCCATGTCAGGGTAAAATCCAGACGTCTGGTAAACCTAGGGGCGGAGAAATTGTGTTCCTCTTTACGGGAGGAGAAAGAACTTGGAAAATTTAAAACTGAGCTAAAAACCTTCCTTTTTAAAGATGCCTTTTTAACATAATTTTACGCTTCATGAATTATATTTTACTTGGTTATACCTGTTCCAACTATATCCCTTTTGTATTTTCCCTTAATGTTTCTTCTTTACTTTAAAAATTGTATTTCATCCCTCCTTTCCTTATGTTTATTAATGTTAAATTAAGAGTATTTAATCCATTATTTAATATTGTATGTATTGTAATGTATTATATTGTTGTTGTTTTTTTTTTTATTTTTTTTTAATTGTAAATTTTAAAATGTACATCGCTTAGAATATTTGATTAAGCGATTGATCAAGTCACCTAATAAACTTGAAACTTGATGGGGACAAATTTGTCCCTGTGTCATTCTCTAGCTGCAAGTCTAGCAGGAGATGCCGTACCAAAGTGGTCAGCTGGTCCCGAACTGACACCAGGAGCAGACGACCAAGCCAGTGAGGTTCCAAAGGGTCCATTATATAGGATTACCATATGGCGCCAGAAAAGGAGGACGCATTGAGACATTCTTCCATTTTGGGAGTAAAACCCGGATGTCTCAATCCGTCCTCTTTTCTCTGGAGCTATATGCTAACCCTGCCTTACATAGATGATGATCTCAAGGGAAATGCAGACTTCTGCGGCCAGCGTCCTTGTATTAGGGCCTCTGCTGACTTCCAAAGATCGACCCTGTTCACCAGATTTCCATCTGGCTTTGCAGCTGCATAGATGTGCTTTTGATTTGCCAATTCTTAAAAATATTTAAGTTGTGTTTTCTGTTTGTTCAGACAAATCTGCATGTTAAGCTTATATAAATACAGTGTGGAAATAGTTTCCATTGTCAGAGCTGTGTGGTTCAGCATATGTCATTCCGTGACCGTTCTCTATCCTGCACAATGCTGATGCCATAGTAAGCATTTTCGGAATTTTCTGGCCAGCTGTGCTTATGTAATGCATCATGAGATCACAGCTGGCAGACACATTGTTTGAAAATGCTCACGGTGCCAGTTTTGTAGTCAGGCAGGAGGGGGGACATGTTGCTTGAACCTCTGTGGCAAGTGTTAATGGTTTCAGAAGCTCATATGCGTAAATTAGAGCTTTCATTTGTTACTGCAAATATTCCTTGTATCGTGCTTGGACCTCAGTGGGCAGCAGGGACCATTGTGAGCCCCTACTGCATAGCAATTAGAGCAGTGGTCTCAAACTTACGGCCCCCCAGGTACTATTTTGAGGCCCTCGGTATGTTTATTGTAATCACAAAAGTAAAATAAAACAGTTTCTTGCTAATGTGTCTCTTTAGCTATAAATGACAATATTATTATTAAGACTTAGCCAAAAGGAAAGATTTATAAACTATAAAGAGTTTTATCTCATGCAAAATTGTCATTTCTTTAATAAGACATTAACTATTTTTTCTGAGGCCCTCCAAGTACCGACAAATCCAAAATGTGGTCCTGTAAAGGGTTTGAGTTGGAGACCACTGAATTAGAGCCATTCCATTTTATACCCGTTCTGAGCTACTGGGAGGATGGGACAGAAATAAATAAATAAATAATGTAACATAACAAAATTTCTTATATGCCGCAGCTACTTCGTGGTTCTGTGCAGTTAACAAAAATTAAAATACAAGTGTACACGGTATAAGCACAATTACCGTATTTTTTGCTCCATAAGACACACTTTTTTAACACCCCCCCCAAAAAAAAATGGGTGGAAATAAATAAATAAATAATCCACCAAATCTATTTATTTATTTATTTACTTAAAACCTTTATTAATCCATTTTTAGCCAAAGTGGCTCGCAGTCGACATACAAAGCCTTAAATACATACACCAAAAATAGGGGGTTAAAGGCAGAAGTCAGAATCCTCGAAAATTGGAGTTCTAGGCGGGTTACAAGCAGCATATCGCTACACGGAATTATACATAACTGTAGAATCATACATGCTGTATAAAATTATACCTCTAATGTACGATAAGGCATAAGACTAGCCTTCCTGGGTCAGACCAATGGTCCATCAAGCCCAGCAGCCCGTTCTCACAGTGGCCAATCCAGGTCCCTAGTACCTGGCCAAAACCCAAGGAGTAGCAACATTCCAGCATCTCAAAGAATAGCAAGATTCCGGAATCCCAGAGAATAACAAGATTCTAGAATCCCAAAGTAGAAACATTCCATACAGAATCTCAAAGAATAGCAAAATTCCGGAATCCCAGAGAATAACAAGATTCTAGAATCCCAAAGAGTAGAAACATTCCATACAGAATCTCAAAGAATAGCAAAATTCCGGAATCCCAGAGAATAACAAGATTCTAGAATCCCAAAGAGTAGAAACATTCCATACAGAATCTCAAAGAATAGCAAAATTCCGGAATCCCAGAGAATAACAAGATTCTAGAATCCCAAAGAGTAGAAACATTCCATACAGAATCTCAAAGAATAGCAAAATTCTAGAATCCCAGAGAGTAACAAGAATCCCAAAGAGTAGCAACATTCCATGCTACCAATCCAAGGCAAGCAGGGGCTTCCCCCATCTCTTTCTATGAACTTTTCCTCCAGGAACTTGTCCAAACCTTTCTTAAATCCAGCTACGCTATCCGCTCTTACCACATCCTCTGGCAACGCATTCCAGAGCTTATCCTCTGAGTGAAAAAATATTTCCTCCTCTTGGTTTTAAAAGATTTCCCTGTCACTTCATCTAAAACAATAAGTAACCAAGCTTTGCTTGTATATATAATACTATCCCCCTCCCCCCTTTTACAAAACCGTAGCGTGGTTTTTAGCGCCGCCACCGGCAGTGACAGCTCTGACGTTCATAGGAATTCTATCAGCATCGGAGTCAGGGCTGGTTTTAGACATACTGGGGCGCAGGACATAAATTGAGGAGGGGGCCTCTCTTCTGCCTGCCCTTCTCCCAATTTCCCCACCCTCCATTACTACCATATACGTAGAAAACAATTTTAAATGACCTCTTCGCACACGAAACGCAGACCTTCGCCAAACGCAGAACTACGGATCACAAATTAGAAATAGAAATGTGAAAACCAAAACTGACCTGGAAACCCCCAAAAGTAAAACTCGGCAAGTACTTTGTTTTGTACTGAACACAATCCGTGGCATAACCATGAGAGGAAGCTGGACGTCCCACTTTGAGCCTAGGCCTCCTCAAAATGAACATTTCCCTTGGGTGACGGGTCAATAGCGCGCGAGGACAAAGGCACGCTGACAACCGAGCGCCGAAAAAACCCTTATTTTAAAGGGCTCTCTACTTAATAGGGATCGCGCTGCCTCACGCTGCCATGTTGGGAAAAAGTGAAGTTTCCAGTATAATTAGGGGGTTACGACCCCTCAAACCCCCCACTATACCAGTGCGATCTCTATTAAGTAAAGTGGGGGTGGGGGTTCCCCACCAACACCCCCCTGTCGGAGCCCTTTAAAATACGTTTTTTCTTCGGCGCGATGAAGTCCTGTGCGCCTTTGTCCTCGCGCGCTTTGGACTATGAACCTTTCCCTTGCTGTAGCTGGTGGAAATGTTCCCCCCTAGCCTCACCAGCTGATCACCACCTCCTCCCCCCCCTCCTCAGGTCCAGTGACCAGAACTTTCCAATTTCTACAGTTGGCTCGAGTATTACAGAGGTGCTGCTGCCCCCCACCCCCTCCACACACATGCATGCATGAAAACAGTGGCAGCTTGAGGATATGGCCACGAGCTGCAAAGCATAGAAATCTCTGGTTGCTGGACCAGAGGAGATGGTCTTCAGTTTGCTGGGCTTGGGAGCTCAAGTATTTATATTTTGCATTCAGGTGGGAAGAAAATGTGGTGCAAGAGGGGAAAACCACAAAGCTTTTGCAGATGTGACGGCTTTTCTTCCCCTCCCCCAACCACTTCTTGCAACATATATTAGATAGAAAAATCTAGGGACGTTAAGAGACTGGTGCAATTTCATTTTTTTTTTTTTCAGGACCGTTAATGAGATGAGATGAGACCAGATGAAACAGAAAAATACAATGAGGTCAGGGTGAGGTTATGCATTTATTCATTAGGGTTCAGCTCAGCTTGCGCTCTCCACCACACGCCATCTCAATTGTCCGAAGCACGGTTGGCAGCGTGCGTTTCTGCAAAAGAGCCTAAGATACGTAATGAAGGCCCAATGCCGAGGTAGAAAACTGCAGAAAAGCGTTGAGAACACACCCAAGTTCTTTGACGTAACGCAGAGAAGATTCTGTGCTCGTGAGACCAGGTTCTCGTGTGAGCGGTTGCTCCCGCCAGCTTAAGCTGCTTGGAGGGTAAACCATTCACTCATCATGCTCTCATTCCAAAGACCACTCCAACCTGAGTTTAACACTTTATTTATCTTTGCTGACAGAAATGAATCCTGCTGGGGAAATATCCATGGAATATATATAATCCAAAGACCAAAGTGGAGGGTGTTATGTTTAGGTGACCTCCCACCCCTGAAAAATGCCTCTCTGCTGTAGAGCAGGAGACACTAGATTTTTCAGGGGGGTCACTGAATACGTGTGCTTATGGAGTTTGAGGCCTCTTTGCCCGAGTAGTACTTTGGGATTCTAGAATCTTGTTACTGTCTGGGATTCCGGAATTTTGCTATTTTTTGAGATTCTGTATGGAATGTTTCTACTTTGGGATTCTAGAATCTTGTTATTCTCTGGGGGGGAACAGTATAAAAGAGGAGTGGGAAGCGAGATCGAGGCTTTTCGTTATCCTGATTCTCCCACCAGAGGCCTGGTACTGAGGGAGACTCCTGAGGTACTGACTGCTTGTGGAGGGAACGACTGAGAGGGTTGGCCGGAAGAGAAGACAACAGAGAGAGGAGAGATTCACGAAAAGAGAATAAAAGAGACTTTACTTTTCCAAGGGGTCGCCAGGAGAGGACAAAGGAAGAAGCGTGTGGAGACCCATCTGCAAAGGGAAGCCGCGAGTGAAAAGATCCTGGTTCCTGCAGCGCTTGTGTGGAGCGTTTTGATTTGGCGGGAAAGATAGAGTGGTCCCTGGCTGAGGAAAGAAGGTGGGACCCTGGAGCGGAAAGTGTACGAAGAGAGTGGAGAACATAAGTGAAATGTTATCATAAGCGGCTTGAAAAACCAGTTTCAACACGCATACCTGAAGACATTGCACACGGTTCTTGCATTGACTTTGAAATCAAGTTCACGTAAAAGTCGCTGTTATCAATTTTAGCCAGTGGCGTAGTGAGGGTGATAGGCGCAGCCTCCCCTGATCTTTACTTTTCCCGGTGTGAGCAGCATCACCAACTTGCTGCCCGGCTCTCCCTCTGATGTCATTTCCTAGGCGCAGGACCCGGAAGTGATGTCAGAGGGAGAGCCGAAGCCACAGGTTGCAGTTGCTGCTTGCGCCAGCGACAAGCTAGAGCAAGGATCTCAAAGTCCCTCCTCGAGGGCCGCAATCCAGTCGCATGCACATAGATCTCATGCATATTCATTGGGGAAATCCAGTGCCCTCATCAAGATGGCGCCTGGGGTGCCTCCCCCCCTTACTATGCCTTAGTGTCTGCTCGATTCCTTTGCTAAGGGAGTGGAGTGATCCTCTGGCCTACTGGATCTTCATCCGACCCCAGTCTACACCCACCTCATGAGACAGATAGACTTTAGTGCAAGCTCAGGTCATGGGTCCTTGACCCAACCCGAAAAGGTAGCTGGCCGGCTCAACAGGTAAAACACCCACACTGTGGAATGTCCTACCACTGTCCCTGAGACAAGAAAAGGATCTCAACAACTTTAAAACTAATCTCAAAACATATTTCTTTTCAGAGATGCTTTTGAGATCTATACATACCTCCCCTTGTGCAAAAAAATCTCAGACATCAAGCCTTACATTAAAGATGCCCTCCACTCCTCTTATATTTCCCCTCCTCATCTGCCCATATGGATCATGTTATGACTGTACTGTAACCGTGAATTTGTTCCCTCCTTTTTATGTTTTTAATACTTTGTATAAATTGGAAACCGCTTTGTTTATAAAAGTGGTATATCAAGACCAAAATAAACTTGAAACCTGTATCCTAAGTAGTTCACATCATAATCAGGTACTTTAAGAATTTTCCCCATCTGTCCCAGTGGACTCGCAATGGAGGGTTATGTAACTTGCCCAGGGTCACAGGGAGCAGCACCGGGATTAAACCCACAACTTCAGGGTGTTGAGACAGCAGCTCTAACCACTAAGCCACACCACCACAGCTTGAGTTGCAGAAAACAATTCGGGAACGTTTTATGTATACAGTTTGATCAAATATTTATATCAAGGTAGGGTCGCCAGATGGCTGGGAAAACCTGGACATGCCCTCTTTTTAGAGGACTGTTCAGGTTCCCGGATGGACTTTCCCATACCCGGCAGCTTTACTGGTGGTGTGGGCTGGATCCAGCCATGAGCCTGAATATATTAGGGGATCTTTGCATCTGATCCACAAACTCCCTTGCCCTTCTTCCAAGTTTTAGGTAACCTCTTTCCTCTTTCTGTGGAAAAGAAGGCGGAACATAGTAACGTAGTAAATGACAGCAGATAAAGACCTGAACGGTCCATCCAGTCTGTCCTGCAATCCCATGCTTTACAGTTTCAGGATTACATGAAAATATCCTTTTTCTTTGTTATTTCTGGGCCATCGACCTTAGAAGTGCAATCGGTACTGTCCTTAGGTTCCAGCTACTGGAGTTTCAGTTGAAGCTCACTCCAGCCTATGCAAACCATCTCCTTTGCGGGCTTCAGACTGTGAACGTTTGCTCATTCATATTCTAATTAGCGATCCTCTGTGTTCATCCCACAGGATGGAAACAGGAGGAAATATTTCTTCACTCAATATGTAACTAAACTCTGGAATTTGTTGCCAGAGAATGTGGTGAAAGCAGTTAGCTTAGCAGGGTTTAAAAAAACAAACCAAAAAAAAAAAAAAAAAAGTTTTGGCTAATTTCCTAAAACAAAAGTCCATAAGCTATAATTGAGATGGCTTGGGGACATACACTACTTATTTCTGGAGTTAGGCACAGTTTATAGAATCACACATAGGACCCATCCATCTAACTAACATTCTATCACAGTTTTCTTCCTCCCTCAGGAGGACATTCCAGGCATCCACCATCCTCTCCGTGAAAAAGAATTTCCTAACCTTACTCTTCAGTCTACAACCTTTGAACCTCAATTTTATATCCTCTAGTGCCTAGTTCTACCAGTTTTACTTCTCTGAAAAAGAGAAGGGACAAAACCTCACAGAGAGAAATGTCTTGCAAGCCACGGGATGTAACCTACTAGCAAATCCCTTGCCCAGTCCCTGGGCAAATACTGAGTAGCAGGAGTCAGAAAGCTCCTATTTTTTTCAAAACGTAGCTGAGAACCCACCTGGGCACTAATATGAAAGCAGAAGAAAACCATCACATTAACCTCCCATGGGAGAATCAGGGGAGTGTTGTGGGTTCAAATCCCATGCTGCTCTCTGTGACCCTGGACAAGTCGCTTAATCCCCCCATTGCCCTAGGTACATTAGATAGAGTTTGAGCCCACCAGGACAGACAGGGAAAATGCCTGAGGACCTGAATATAAACCGCTTAGACTATAAATGGTATATGAATACTTAAATATAAATAAAATATTTGAAAGATGATACTTTCCCTAATCTACACTACACAGATTGACCGCTCTGCTATGCCACACTCTTTTTTAGGGGTCCTAAACTGTATTTGTATTTTCCTGGCGTTCTATTTTGCTGCAGTGTTTCAAACACATTGTGTATTTTTTTTTAATAATATAAACCTCGCTATGTCTCCTTTTGGAGGGGTGGGGAAGAGAGTATATAAGAATAAATATGAAATGCAATATGGAATTATGATCCAGAGGAGCAAATCGTCAAGGCCCCTGTTTTCACAGTCAAGTGTTTTGCAGAATGAACGTCCGGGCATCTGAAGCGGAGCGAGGACGAGATTAGCCCAAGGCTTAAGAGTGTACATAGCAGAAATCTGACCCGAAAACCTGTGATCCCCACCCTCTGAATCTAACCAGTAAATCAAACCAATTAATTATTTGCTGTCATTACAAATGAACCACTATCTATGCAAGCTTTTATCGTCTCTGTTGCTTAGGGCGATAGAAGGATCCAGTATCATCTTCAAGGGCCTGTAATATATACTATACATGTTTTATCCTCTTCTGAAAGTCTTTTCCATGTGCAAAGCCTGTCTTAGAAGTGGAAAACAGGATTTTTCTAAATTTGCATGGCTCTATGTGCACATCTCAGCGGTTTCCATAAAACAAACATACATAATTATACATAAGTCTTACAATTGATGAATCATTTGCATCATAAGAACATAACAATTGCTCATACGGCGGCCCTTAGGTCAAGACCAGTGCCCTGAGTCTAGTCTTACCTGCGTACGTTCAGGTTCAGCAGGAACTTGTCTAACTTTGTTTTGAATCCCTGGAGGGTGTTTTCCCCTACAACAGCCTCCGGAAGATTGTTCCAGTTTTCCACCACTCTCTGGGTGAAGAAGAACTTCCTTACGTTCGTACAGAATTTATCCCCTTTCAACTTTAGAGAGTGTCCTCTCGTTCTCCCTACCTTGGAGAGGGTGAACAGTCTGTCTTTCTCTACTAAGTTTATTCCCTTCAGTATTTTCAATCATGTCCCCTCTCAGTCTCCTCTTTTCAAGCTCCATCCATTTTAACAAATAACAAAATATAACCTGGGATATCCTACCTCAATATTATTATTTTTTTTTAACCCAAAAAACTATCCTCCCCCTTTTACTAAACCGCGATAGCGGTAATTAGTCCAGGGAGCCGTGCCGAATGCTCCGCACTGCTCAGAGTTCCTATGAGCTTCGGGGATTAGCGCGGAGCATTCAGCGTGGCTCCCTGCGCTAATATCATGGTCTGGTAAAAGGCAGGTTATGTTCCGAAAGAAACAAAACTAACTTGTACAGAAGTAGCTCTAAAAATAAGCGTCAACAAACGGTTTCGTTTTTAGCAGTTTTCCAAAACTGTAATGATCAATACGTAATCTCAAATGACCAGACAGCTTGTTCCAAAGAGACATACCCACCCCCAAGAGAAAACAGTTTCAGTTTCGAAGCCACATACCTCACATTCTCAGCTGTTTGTGCTCCTAATGTCGTGCCCCCCTCTGATCGCTCAGCTGTACATACAGAATGCTGCATTCCCAGAGCAGAGCTGCATAACATAAAAATTGGTTTCTATACCGCATAGCCTTACTGGGTCAGACCAAAAGTCCATCAAGCCCAGTAGCCTGTTCTCACGGTGGACAATCCAGGTTACTAGTACCTGGCCAAAACCCAAGTAGTAGCAACAGTGGCGTACCAAAGGGGGAGGGAAGTCTGCCCTGGGTGCATGCTCCAAGGGGGTGCACAGCCAGCTGGATCCGGAACCTCCCGCACTGCTCTAAACGACACCTCAGCACAGCTGCCGTACTTATAACAGAGCAGAGTCGGCAGCTGCGCTGAAGTGAACGAAGGTCCCGCGATGACTGCGCCGTCTACCGCCTCTGTTCCGTCAGAGAAGTGACGTTGTGGGGAGGGGGGGTGGACGGACCGGCAGCCACAGTCATCGTGGGATCTTGCCGTAACTCCCTGCGTTTACCGGCCCAGCCCCCTCTGACGTCACTTACCTCTTCCATCCGGAGCAGAAGCAGTTATGGAAGAGTGTGGAGGGTGAGAAAGGGGGGTCAGGGTGGTATGGAAACATGGTGAAGGGAGAGAAAGAGGCAGATGCTGATGGAATTGCGGGGAAAGAGACATAAGGAGGAAGGATACTGCATGGAATTGGGTTGGAGGGAGAGAAAGGGGGCAGATGCTGATGGAAGTGGGGGGGAAGGGAGAGGAGAGAGTGAAATGCCAGACCATGTGGGTGTGGGAGAGGGAAGGAGAGGAGAGAGATGCCAGACCATTGAAGGAGGGAAGGGAAGAAGATGGATGCCAGACTAATGGGGGTGAAGGGGGATGCATAAAGTTTCTAGAACGGGAATAGAAAGAGATATGGTGCCATATAGAAGGGGCAGAGAGAGGGTAGACAGTGGATGAAAGGAAGAGAGTGACAAGAAGATGAGGAAAGCAAAAACCAGAGAAGACAAGGTAGAAAAAAATTCTATTCTATTCTATTTTTTTTTTTTTTTTTTTGCTTTAAGGGAGATGCATTGCTGTTTCTGTGGTGTTGCATTGTATGCAGAGTCCAGCTTCTTGGTACTTCCTTTGTCTATGTATTTTTATTCTGTCTCCCCATTTACAAAACTGTAGAGCGTTTTTTAGCGTTGGCATCTGAGCTGTTACCACTGTGGCTAAAAACCACACTACAGTTTTGTAAAAGGGGGAGGAGTTAGTTTGTGATTACATACTAGGCGAAAGTGTTTTCTGTGTTCTGTGTGTTCGAAAGACATGGTTTTCTGTTAGGATTGACTGTGCAAGATTGATCTGTACTAGTCTGGCTTGTTTAATTTTACAATGGGTTTATTGAGGTACTGCTCACTGCCTTATGTAAGATGCTGCCTTTTCCTAGGTATTCATGTGTGACGTGTGGATTGTTACTAAAAATCATGTTTTTCATACAGATGGGGGAGGGGGGTCAAAAAATTATGGGCTCCGGGTGTCACATATGCTAGGTACGCCATTGAGTAGCGACATTCCATTCAGAATCCTAAAGAATAGCAAGATTCCGGAATCCCAAAGAGTAACAAAAGATTCCGGAACCCTAAACAGTAGCAACATTCCATGCTACCGATCCAGGGCAAGCAGTGGCTCTTCCCCCATGTCTTTCTCAATAACAGACTATGGACTTTTCTTCCAGGAACTTGTCCAAACCTTTCTTAAAACCAGCTACGCTATCCGCTCTTACCACATCCTCTGGAAAAGAAATATGTTTTCAATTGCTTCCTAAAATATTTATTTATTGTAAAATTTTCTGCACCGCTTAAGGCCTAAGTGGCTGACATAGTCATGTTCACACACGTAATCGGTAAAACATTTTCTACCTAGTCCTCCAAACTCTTCTAACTGTTGCTAAAACTAGCACCTAGCTAATAAAACTTCGATAAAACAGATTGTCAAAATCTGAAACATCACAGCCCTAGTAAAAGGCTTTCGCAAACAAATATGTTTTTAGTTGCTTCTTAAAGGCCATCTTGTCTTTACGTAGCCTCAGATATCCCAGTAAAGAATTCCATCACGGAAATGGCTGTTGCTCGCGTCCTTTTGAAATGAGTTTCGCCAAGCACCTCTATTGATAACCTCAAGGCAGATTCTGATATCGGTATGAAGTAGCTTAAAATTCTTATCCCAAGAAGCTGCTTGATAGGCCTAAAGACATTGATGCAGATTTATTTTCCTATGTATTCTATTCTGAACATCAATTCTGTAACCTTTATCAGCAATTGGTTGGTGGCTGGGCTTCATATTTCAGGACTCAAGGAGCATACCAGCTTTACTCCTTGGCATGTCGTCTTTAAGAACTTCTAACGTCTGACTGGAATTGTTGGGATGTTCATATCTTGTCTCTATTTCTGTTTATTTTTCTATCTTTAAAACCAAGAGGAAGAGGGGTCCAACCTTGTCTGCAGTGAAAAAACCAATCAGGAACAAACCAACCAAAACTGCAGATGTGTACAACGATGTAGGCAAAATTTATTTGTGACAACCAAAATATATATTAAAACCTTTTTACCAAACAAGGGACCCAACACGGTCCTTGTTTCGGACAACCTTCATCAGGGGTCCATGGTAGAAAAAGGAAAAAACATATGTCACAAAAAATGTTGAAAAATACAGTAAAACCAAACAAATAATGTGTCGCGCCGAGAGTCACTAAATGTAGTAGGAATCTCGCTAGGAGACTCTCGGTGCGACGTTGTACACATCTGCAGTTTTGGTTTGTTTGTTCCTATTTTTCTATCTTTATCATTTTTAAATTATTGTTTTTCCCAGGTAATTTAGTTAGATATTTATTCTTATTTTACTGTATCTTTAATGCATCTTTATTGTAAACCGCTTTGAACCTCACGGTATAGCGGTATATAAGAAATAAAATAAAATTAAAATTAAATTAAGTATGTGCACACATTTACCCCTCCTATGAGCACGTGAAAATTTTTCCATTTATTTGCACATCTAGTAGGTGCTTATTTTTTAAGGGCACAGAATTTCCTCTGCCACCTTATAACAGGGCAGTTTTCTTTTTTTTTAATATCTTTATTCATTTTTAAGCCATACATAAGTGCAACATATTTTACAATCATATTTCACTATAAAAGCACTTAAAATCAATCAAATTGTAATCTATGCCAAATAGATATATCACCCCCAAATTCATATTCAAAAATTGTACTCGAATTAATGAATTTAAAAATATTTTCCAACCCACCCTGGACGTGCATGAACAAAAGGGCAAAATCAACCATCACTCTTTGCAAAATTTTGTCAATGGCTCCCAAATCTTCAATGTCCCTATTGTATATATAGTAACATAGTAACATAGTAGATGACGGCAGATAAAGACCCGAATGGTCCATCCAGTCTGCCCAACCTGATTCAATTTAAATTTTTTTTTTTAATTTAAATTTTTTTCTTCTTAGCTATTTCTGGGCAAGAATCCAAAGCTTTACCCGGTATAGCCATAATACGTTCTATTTTAAAAATGTGACACAGACTCCCACCAAAATGTATACCTCAATCTATCCCAGTTTGTCCAATTCCTTAAAATAAGCCGTATGGCAACCCCTGTCATAATAAAGAGAAGCTTATTATTATGAGATGATATTTGGCTTTTAGCTCTCATTAAAGTGTCATATGTTAGTGCCACTGGATTTTCCATTACTTTGTTCACCTGATCCCAAATGGATCTCCAAAATTGAAGTATCAACGGACAATAGTATAATTGATGATCTAACGTCCCAGGTTCAAGATGGCAGTGCCAGCATCTATTAGACCTGGAACAGGGCAGTTTTCATGGAATCCTTGCTTGCCCAGTAAGCACCAAGGTGGGTCACTTGGATCCTATTAGAGTTTGTTTGTTGGCCCAGGGCTGGGACTGGGTTACACTGGGTGGCCAACTGGCACGGTAATCCACTTACTCACCGAATAGTTCAGTTCAGGCCAGTTCTGAACCAAAGGGATCATTTAGACTTGGACGATTCAAGAGAAAAACACGGGACAGTGCCCAGAGCAATTGTATATGGGCATTGGTAGAAAAAAGTCATTTCAATCATTTTTTTATGAGAATGCTGCCTCGGTAGAGATTCCTGGTTAAAAAAAAAAAACCCTCTAAGGCCCATTTGAACAGCGCCTTACAAAGATGCTCTAGTGTTTTTAGCGCCGGCTGCAGTGGTAAGAAAGATATAGTGAACATAAGAACATAAGAACTGCCATCTCTGGATCAGACCTTCGGTCCATCAAGTCCGGCGATCCGCACACGCGGAGGCCCTGCCAGGTGTACACCTGTCGTAATTTATAGTCCACCATATCCTTACATGCCTCTCTTAAGGAGATATGCATCTAGTTTGCTCTTGAAGCCTAGGACGGTCGATTCCGCAATAATCTCCTCTGGGAGGGCATTCCAGGTGTCCACCACTCTCTGTGTGAAGCAGAACTTCCTGACATTAGTCCTGAACCTGTCCCCCCATAGCTTCATTACATGTCCTCTAGTCCGTGTCAAATTGGACAATGTAAATAATCTTCTCTGCTCTATTTTGTCGATTCCTTTCAGTATTTTGAAGGTCTCGATCATATCCCCACGCAGTCTCCTTTTCTCAAGGGAGAACAATCCTAGTGTTATAAGTCTGTCCTCGTATTCCAGTTTCTCCATACCCTTCACCAGTTTTGTTGCTCGTCTCTGCACCCTCTCCAGCAGTTTTATATCCTTCTTTAGGTAGGGAGACCAATGTTGGACGCAGTATTCCAAGTGTGGTCTGACCATTGCCCTATAAAGCGGCATTATAACTTTCTCCGATCTACTCGAGATTCCTTTCTTTATCATGCCCAACATTCTATTTGCCTTCTTTGCCGCTGCCGCGCATTGTGCCGACGGCTTCAGGGTCCTATCTATCAGTACACCCAGGTCCTTTTCTTGTTCACTCTTCCCCAGTGGTAATAGAAAAGGTTCAAAGAAGAGCGGCCAAGACGGTAAAGGGGATGGAACTCCTTACATTACATTAGTGATTTCTGTTCCACCAATACCTTGCGATTCAAGGCGGATTACATCAAAGTTTTCAGGAATTGTGACATAGCATAAGAGATGTCATAAGAGTTAGATAAGAATTTCCAAAGAGTTGTCGAGATCTTAAGGTGGTAAGTGTTGGATAAATAGAGGCATTTAGCATTAGTTGGGGGAATATTAGAGTATATTAAGGGTATAGAGTGGGTAGGTGGGGTTTGGGTAGGAACTGGTCGTGTTAAATAGGTTTTTTGTATTTTTTGAAGAGTAGGGTTTTAGTATCTTTCTTGAAGGTTTTGTAGTCTGTGGTTGATGACAACAGAATGGTGTCCTCTCGTATGCGGAAAAACTAAAACGGTTAGGGCTCTGCAGCTTGGAAAAGAGACGCCTGAGGGGGAGATAGGATTCAAGTCTACAAAATCCTGAGTGGAGTAGAACGGGTCCAAGTGGATCGATTTTTCACTCCGTCAAAAATTACAAAGACTAGGGGACACTCGATGAAGTTACAGGGAAATACTTTTAAAACCAACAGGAGGAAAAAAATTTTCACTCAGAGAATAGTTAAGCTCTGGAATGTGTTGCCAGAGGATGTGGTAAGAGCGGATAGCATAGCTGGTATTCAGAAAGGTTTGGACAAGTTCCTGGAGGAAAAGTCCATAGTCTGTTATTGAGAAAGACATGGGGGAAGCCAATGGTTGCCCTGGATCGGTAGCATGGAATGTTGCTACTCTTTGGGATTCTAGAATCTTGTTACTCTCTGGGATTCCGGAATCTTGCTATTCCTTGGGATTCTGTATGGAATGTTGCTACTCTTTGGGATTCTAGAATCTTGTTACTCTCTGGGATTCCGGAATCTTGCTATTCTTTGAGACTCTGTATGGAATGTTGCTACTCTTTGGGATTCTAGAATCTTGTTACTCTCTGGGATTCCGGAATCTTGCTATTCCTTGGGATTCTGTATGGAATGTTGCTATTCTTTGGGATTCTGGAATCTTGCTATTCTTTGAGATTCTATATGGAATGTTGCTACTCCTTGGGATTTTTTAGTGTGATAAAAACCATCGTACTCCAAAGCTGCATGTCCAAAGTGCAGGAGAGTGAAGGGTCAGATTTAACAGAAGGGCTATCCACCTCGAGATGTATTGCTTATTTTTTCTGTTCTATTTTTAAGACAGTCAAATCTTCTTTTTGTGTAAAAAGAAAAATACATATTTCAGGTCAAAGTGAAGAAATGGTGCTGGATTGTACGATCACACTTTTTCCAGGAATTTTTCTCTTCCTGCTCCATCACTCCAGGTTGGATGGGTCACAAATGATGTGATTTAATGGAACGTGGTTGAAAGGATGCATCCCAGCACGATGTCTCCGTGTGCGAAATGAACAGCCTGGGTTTGCAAACCATGATAAATTGTTGTTAGATAACCTATTTACTCGTGAGAAGCCTCAGTTCAAGTGTCCCCGAGTAATGGATGGGGTTTGTCGACCTTTGAACACTGGTCATTCTTCATTGTCTGTCGTTGCACGGTGACAGGCATGAAAGCCATTCTAATGGATCCAATCCATTTTGTTCATTGTGTTGCAGGCAGGAATACACTGATAAAATGTTCTACTAGCTGGGGAATACACAATTCTTGATGTACGAAATCTGACTACAAGGTAGCGCCCACTACTTATTTGTTGGCTTGTAAATCAATTTTAAGCTGGATTGTTTCCAATTGATGTTTGTGGACAGTGAAGAAGGAGAGGTAGTGACGGGGGACACTCCTATTGGTTTTAAAAGTATTTCCCTGTAACTTCATCGAGCGTCCCCCTCCAAGTTTGCCTTAAGATTAATGATGGCCATTTGTCTACTTGGGGCTGCTTAGGTAGGAGCAAAAAGAAATGAGAAATGATTCCCCACCCCCTCCTCCCCAAGCAGCGTGCAGGATGAAGCTCCGCTCTATGCCCTGCTTCGTAGCCTTTACCTCTTCCTCCAAAGAGGTCAACTTTATTTCATTGGGATTGCCTATAACTTCCTTGGGTGTCCTCAGTACTTTTAAAGTCACCATAGTGTATAACGTACAGATAAGCTGCACTTATGAGTCCCCTTCATGGGTGGCTCATGGGCTGGGCTCCCGCATGGAAATGCGTGCACTTATGCCCTTCACCCTAGAGTTAGAGGCTCTCAGGCTTGCTGCAACCCACTGAAGGTTGATGGTTTTGATAGATCTGCTGCCTTTCCTTGACCCTTACAAGTAATGGCTCCTGGCAGGCTCCTGGTAAACATATTTTCTAAGTTATTACGGCAAATAGTTGACCTTTGTCTTTGTATTTTTTAATAGACAAACACACATTACCTGTTTTTACGAGCGATTTTCATTTTATCGTTATTTTTACATATCATATCCATGATGTCTTTTCTCCACAAGTTGTAATTGTGGATCAGTTTTTGTGAGTATTATATTACATTACATTACAGATTTCTTTCCGCCATTACCTTTCGGTTCAAAGCGGATTACAAAAAGAGTTATGGAAGAAGGGTTACAGCGTTAGATCAGAGAAGGTTTCCAAGAGAGGGAAAAGTAGGATCTGGGGTTAGGGAGGGGATGGTAAGAGGGGGGTTAAGTATTCTGTGTCTATGCATATTATTGCTGTGCTAATGTTTTTATTGATTGCATATTCTGATTTTATTTATTTATTTAAAAATTTATATCTAATCTAATCTAATCCTTAGGTTTGTATACCGCATCATCTCCACATTTGTAGAGCTCGACGCGGTTTACAGTAGGAGAAATATGAAGGAACTACAACAGAGGGTTAGAGGTAGAAGTGTGAAGAAAATTTAAAGGACTTGGGATGCCAAGATGTAAGAGTTTCCTTGATTCCTAAATTGAAGGGAGACTTACATTTTTTGAGAAAAGCCAGGTTTTCAGATGTTTGCGGAAAACTTGGAGAGAGCTCAAGTTCCGAAGAGGGGAGGTAAGGTTGTTCCAGAGCTCAGTGATTTTGAAGTGGAGGGAGGTCCCTAGCTTTCCTGTGTGGGAAATGCCTTTTAGCGAGGGGAAGGATAGTTTTAGTTTGTGGGAGGATCTGGTGGTATTAGGGTTTGAGGAATTCCAAGAAAGAGGGATAAAGGGAGGGAGGATACCGTGTAGGATTTTGAAAGTTGAACAGGCACATTTATAGTGGACCCTGGCGATTATCGGAAGCCAGTGGAGCTTGGCCAGGAGCGGGGAGACATGGTCAAATTTACTTTTAGCGAAGATATATGCCGCATAAAACCACGTGGTTTGCAAAATTACATGCAAACATTTTTAAGAAATGCTAAACATGTTTCAACAAGACATTAAATAACGGTATCATTATTACAGTTCCTTGCACTGTGTATTATAAGTGAACTGATAATACATTCAGTTGATTGATTAATTCAATTTTCTATACCATTTACATGAATTTCTTTAGGTACTCAAACATTTTTACCTGTTTGTCCCACAAGCTACCTAATGTACCTGGGACAATGAGGGGATTAACTGACTTCCCCAGGGTCATAAGGAGCAGCGTGGGTTTGAACCCACAACCTAAGGGTGATGAACCTGTAGCTCTAACCACTGCCCCACACTCTCCTCCAATACAATAGCAGAAGAGAAGCCATTGTGACATCACTGATGAGGTTGGCTCTTATTGGTGGAATGAGGCATTATGACATCACAATACCAGCTCTACTTATCTTCACACTATTTATTCATTCAGTTTTCTATACTGTTCTCCCAGGGGAGCTCAGAATGGTTTACATGAATTTATTCAGGTACTCAAGCATTTTCCCTGTCTGTCGTGGTGGGCTCACAATCTATCTAATGTACCTGGCGCAATGGGGGGGGGGGGTGAGGGGGGATGAATCACTTTGAGGGGTATTTTATAACTATGGCGCCTGATTTTAACTAATAAAACATACTTAAAACACTCCAGTGTAAAATAAATCAAATCAAATAAGTGTTTATTGGTTAAATGCCCCATTCCCTAGTGGAAGACTAGCTTCCTAGTTTGGGCAGCAACCTGGGGAACTGGGTTCAATTCCCAGTGCAGCTCCTTGTGACCCTGGGCAAGTCACTTAACCCCATTAATGCTAGTATGTTTTTTTAATCATAATTATGTATTTTTAACGTCATTCAAATTCATGCAAATCTTTTTATTCATTTATTTATTTTGATCATATGATACTCCCATGTCTTTTTTGGGTTTCGTTACTATATTCCAAGTTTCCAAGTTTTATTAGGATTTTATATACCGCCTATCAAGGTTATCTAAGCGGTTTTACAATCAGGTACTCAAGCATTTTCCCTTTCTGTGCCGGTGGGCTCACAATCTATCTAACGTACCTGGGGCTATGGGGGATTAAGTGACTTGCCCAAGGTCACAAGGAGCAGCGCGGGGTTTGAACCCACTATATTGTACACTTTAGGACTCCTGAGGCACAGAAGGCAAGTCTTTTTCAACTGAATGAAAGCTCTGGAATGGGGACAAATTCAGGAGCAAGCGAAAGAAATATTTCTTTACAGAAAAGTTGGTGAGCACATGGAATGGCCTCCAGATGGAGTTTGCGGAGACAAAGATTGTATCGGAATTCAAGAAAGCATGGGACCAGCAGATAGGATCTCTCTAAGGGAGAAGAAGGTATGGATGGGAAGACTGGACAATATGGTCTTTATGTGTCATCGTTTTCTCTGTTTCTACATTTAAAATATCCTCATCGCTTCTGGAACAAGGGACTGGCAATTGACAATGGTATGAAGATCCATCCCTTGGAAGGAAATTGTGCTGGTATAAATTCCGAGCCCGGTGGGATTTTCTTTATCTTCTGCTTCTTCCTCATCCATCGCACCTTTACTGCAAAGGGAAGAGGCTTGGCTGTAATCCTCCCAGCTACTGAATAAGAGGGTGAGGGTCTCTGGTCAACCAAGCCATTGCACCTGGAGAAAGGAGGAGGCTTCCGCGGCTGGTGTCATGACTGTTGCTGGTTTCCGGGTCTTGCCGCGTCTGGGTAGGTAGAACCGATGTTTCAGCCATCAATCGAGAAGGGAAATACATACAAAAGAGACCACTCAGCTGCTGTGTTTGCACCTAGTGAGTACTAGAATGGGGACCAACTAAGCACCCTTCCTAAAAAGAAGCAAAGTTTCAAGTTTCAAGTTTAATTAATTCTTTGATTAGATCGCAAAATCTCATTTCAATGCGATTTACATCAGATAAAAATCAGATAAAATAATAAAGTCCACATCTATCATATATACTGCTAATTGACATTAAAACATTTGGGGGGAAAGGGCAACTTAAATTACAATATTAAAAAAATAAAACCAAAAATAAAATCGGGTATAGGTTTAGTACACACAGGATGGGAGACACATACCCACATATTTCAGTGAACCTCCTCATCCTACCCTAAAATATAGAAAGACTGATCTATTAAAAAGCGTCTTTAAAAAGCCAGCTCTTTAGGAGACTTTTAAATTTGTTCAATAGTTTTTCTTCTCTTAGGTTAAGTGGGAGTAAGTTCCAGATTTGGGGAGCTGAAACAGAAAAAATCATGTCTCTCCTCGAGTCTAGAACTTTTAAAGAAGGGACTGTTAATAGGGCTTTGTCTTCTGATCTTAAAGATTTTAAGGGGGTGTATGGTATTAAATATCTTTCTAGAAATGCCAGGGCTTTATTTATGAGTATTTTATGAGTAAGTAGAGCTATCTTATAAGTGATTCTATGGATTACTGGTAGCCAGTGTTTTTCCTTTAAAAGTGGTGTTACGTGATCAAATTTTTTCTTTTTCATAATTATTTTTATTGCGGTATTTTGAATGATCTGGATTCTACGTATTTCTTTTAAAGAAGCTCATTTATATAGGGCAGGGGTGTCCAATGTCGGTCCTCGAGGGCCGCAATCCAGTGGGGTTTTCAGGATTTCCCCAATGAATATGCATGAGATCTATGTGCATGCACTGCTGTTAATGCATATTCATTGGGGAAATCCTGAAAACCCGACTGGATTACGGCCCTCGAGGACCGACATTGGACACCCCTGATATAGGGCATTGCAATAATCAATTTTTGATATTACCAGTGAATGGAAGAAATAATAACATATCAAGCCTTAAGAAATAAGAGGAGACTGGGGGGAGGGGTTTAGGAGAATCAACAAGACAAGTGAGTCCATCGAGGAAGGGACAACCTAGCAAGATTTACAGTGCACTTTGCCTCTGGAGGAGAGAGTAAAGTTTAAGGCCCGGATTCTATAAATGGCACCGTCAGCGGCAGCAGCCTCACAAATGACTGCCAATCACATTGTCAATCACGCGACAACATCATTTTAGAATTGCAGCATTTTCAAGGCCTACATTTCCAGCGCCTATCTTTCACATGAATTGTGCCTAGAGATGCACTTTATGACGCCTAACGCACTTCCAGCATTAGTAAGAGGACCATTTATTTTTTCCCTAAAAATGGGACAGGACCCTCCCCCAAATCCTCCGGATCCTGTAACCCCCTCCCCCAGAACCCATTAAATATAGTGCAAAATATAGACAGCAGATATAAATTCTCAAAACGGACACATTTTGATCACTAAATTGAAAATAAAATCATTTTTCCTATCTTTGTGTCTGGTGATTTCTTGAGTCTCTGGTTGCACTTCCTTCTAACTGTGCATCTTTTCTTTCTTTAATTTATTTCTCTTTCTTTCTTTCTGTCTTTCTTTCTCTCTCCCTGCCTACCTTTCTTTCTTTTTTTCTTTCTTTCTGTCTTTCTCTCTCCCTGCCCCCTGTCTTTCTCTCTCCCTGCCCCCTTTCTTTCTGTCTGTCTTTCTGTCTCCCTGCCCCCTTTCTTTCTTTCTGTCTTTCTTTCTCTCTCCCTGCCCCCTTTCTTTCTGTCTTTCTCTCTCCCTGCTCCCCCAAGCTGCCACTGCTGCCAATGCAGCAACAGGCCAGGTGCGTGCAATGACTGCACAAGCCTTCCCCCTGCCTCAACTGACGTCGGAGAGGAAGTTCCGGGCCAGCCAGGCAGCGATTGGCTGGCCCGGAACTTCCTCTCCGACGTCAGAATTGATGTCGGGGGGAAAGCTTCTGCAGTCGCTGCATGCACAAAGCCTGTTGCTGCGTTGGTGAAATCCCGTACTCCGCGATCGCATGCACAGCTTTGGGACGCTCTTTCTGAAAACGGGACATTTCGGTGTCCCGTAGCTGTGTGTGGGGACAACGGGACAGGCGATCTAAAAATGGGACGGTCCCGTTCAAAACAGGACGTATGGTCATATTAAACATTAGCCACATCTATAGTGGTGTCATGAAGCACCACTGCAGACATGATGCAGATGCTGTTTATTAAAATGCCATTAGGCACCTAGATAGTTGGATTTAAAATGCTCCTACTGACACTTAACTTACGGCACTCTTTATAGAATATGGGGTAGGTCCCAGTTCTATAAAAGGTGCCGTTGGCAGCGGCCACTTTAGAAATGGCTGCTGATTGCGTGTCAATCCCATGTCAGCAACGTTTCTGTGGCTTCAGGAAAGGTAGGCCAAGGTTTTCAAGGCCTACATTTCTGGCACCTACCTATCATGTGAATCATGCGTGTGTTAGCCACGCCTACAGTGACATTAGGCATCATAAAGGACCTCCATAGGTGTGATGCAAGCGCCATTTTTTAAGGGTCTGTTAGGCGCCTACATATTTTGATTTGAAATGCTTTCTAATTTTTTTTAAACGGCGTTGTCAACTTCAGTTAGGTGCTGGTAGGGCACCAACCTACCCCCTCCTTTACACAGCCGCACTAGCATTTTAAGCGCCGGCCGTGGTGGTAAGAACTCCAATGTTCATAAAATTCCTATGAGCTTCAGGGTTCTTAAGAAACTAAGACTAGCCTTACTGGGTCAGACCAATGGTCCATCAAGCCCAGTAGCCTGTTCTCACGGTGGCCAATCCAGGTCCCTAGTACCTGGCCAAAACCCAAGGAGTAGCAACATTCCATACAGAATCTCAAAGAATAGCAAGATTCCGGAATCCCAGAGAGTAACAAGATTCTAGAATCCCAAAGAGTAGCAACATTCCATACAGAAACCCAAAGAATAGCAAGATTCCATAATCCCACAGAGTAACAAGATTCTAGAATCCCAAAGAGTAGCAACATTCCATGCTACCAATCCAGGGCAACCATTGGCTTCCCCCATGTCTTTCTCAATAATGGACTATGGACTGTTCCTCCAGGAAATTGTCCAAACCTTTCTTCAAACCAGCTACGCTATCCGCTCTTACCACATCCTCTGGCAACGCGTTCCAGAGCTTAACTATTCTCTGTAACTTTATTGAGTGTCCCCAGTGGCATAGTAACATAAGACTAGCCTTACTGGGTCAGACCAATGGTCCATCAAGCCCAGTAGCACGTTCTCACGGTGGCCAATCCAGGTCCCTAGTACCCGGCCAAAACCTGAGGAGTAGCTACCAATCCAGGGCAAAGCAATTGAAGTGGGCAGAAGAGGCTCCTGTCTGCATATCCTGTTTCCAATAGTGGCAGAAACCCAAAGAGTAGCAACGTTCCAGAGCTGAGATTGTGATGTCATAATGCCTCATTCCACCAATACCTAAGAGCCAACCTCATCAGTGATGTTACAATGGCTCGATTGTCCAATAATTGGCTAGGGATACTAGATATGCAGGAAAACCTGGACATGTCCTCTTTTTAGAGGACAGTCCAGGCGCTCTTAAGGATTTCCAAAACCTGGCATTTTGTCCAGGTCTTGGAAGTCCCCAAGCATCTGGAGGCTCTCTGCGTATATGTGGATGAAATCGTTGCATCTACGTCCACGCATGCACCGAGGCCCTGCAGAGGCGTCCCCAAGCTTGGGGAGGTTCATGGCGGCTCGGGGCTGGGGGTGGAGCTGGGGCAGGTCTGTGGCAGAACAGGGTGGATGCAATGTGGTGACATCACACATGTGCCCTCCCGACATGGCTCCGAGCATGAGAACAGGTTGAGGGGGGAGAGGCTGGGGCGAAACGGGGCGTGACTTGGGTGAGGGGCCATGGGGACAGATTTTACAACAGTAAAATCTGGTACCCCTAAACTCTATATAATAAGTAAGTAGGAAGACAGTATATCAAATGCCTTTCCCTTTCCCCCAGTATTCAGTACTGGTGCCCAGACAGGACCTGGCCCTCAATATCAGGGTCTAATCTAGGGTGCCCAGATTTCCTCTTTTTTTAAAAAATGAGGACACCTGGCTCTGCCCCATCCCATCTCCGCCCCATTCTGCCCCCAGCCGAACCTCCTGTCTTCTTTCCCATAGCTCTGCAGGGCATCTGCACATGCACGGATGTCGACGTGATAACGTGATTGCAACCACCGGAAGGCACTACATCAACCGCTATCCCCTTCCCCTCGATATTCAGGACCTGGCACTGAATATCGGGATCTAATCTAGCTGGTGACAATTCGGCATTTCGAAAACCACTGGATGATTATCAGTCAGACACATTTTGCTATCACTTTCTTTTCAATAATTCCTGCAGGAAAGTTCTATATCCTTTCCTGTATTTCTAAACTCTTTTAACTACAGTCTTGTGTCGGAGAGATATTCTCAGCCCGCCTTTGTTTTCTACGATGGAAGGCTCCCTTGCACGTTTCTCCAGACCACAGGTCTTCTTGACGCCATTTTGGTGCATGAAGTGGTTCTTTCAGATGCCAATCACAGGAGCTAAACAGCTTCAAATCATCCACCAATGGAAGGTGTGATGTTATCCGGGGGTCATTCATCTTAACCTGCTGAGATATTTATGGTAGTGAACTTTTCACAGCTGGGAGCACTGGAATTTAGTGCAAGGATTTGTGGAAGCTGTTTGATCCGTGGCTACTATGAGACAACGCAGAATCACACTTTCTAAAATTTGCAGTGGTCACAGGAAAGATTTCGGGCAGAATGCACAACACTCCAAAAACAAAGTTAAAAATACCATGTTGGGAGTGATTTTCTTTTACGCAAACCAGTAACATTCCAATCCTATGCATGCCACAGTACATATGTGGAGTAGCCCAGTAAAAGGGGTTTGGGGGGAAACTGTGCCTGGCACCTTCTCAGAAGAGAAATCACTAGGCCTTCTCCTTCTCCTGCCTGCAGCCACCGTTCTCCTTCCCTCTGCCTAGCTGATGGCAGCTCCGGAGCCGTGGTCAGTTGTGAGCCAGCAGAGGGGAGAATGGTTCAGGTGGTTCGAGGCTTCCCCTGCCGGCTCCAGAGCTGCGATCAGCTGATCGGGGCTTCCCCTGCCAGTTCCAGCTGATCGCGGCTCCAGAGCCAGCACGGGAAGCTGCGATTAAGCTCATCAAGGTTCTGGAGCTGGCAGGGGAAGCCGCGAATCTTGGCTGCAGCTGCCACTCTCCTCTCTGCTGGATCTCAGTTGATCATGGGCAGAGAGAAAGAGAATAGGGTCTAGCTGCAGACTGGGGTTTTTTTTTTTTTGAGAGGGACACAGCTGTTGCGCGTGTGTTGTGGGAGCACCCTTTTGAGCATTATAGACTAGACGAGGTTCCTCCGTTGATGAGGGGGGTTTCATAGGTTGTTGCATGGCAGCAGGAGGGAGTGGGTATCTCTCCCACTGTCAGGGGAGGGGGAGGGGGAGGGTTGGTGGAGGTTGCTTGGCGGCAGCAAAATTTTCTGGCAGGTCTGAGCTGTCAAGCCTTACTTTCCTGTCAATGCCTGAGCCAATCAATGCCGAGGCACTGACCAGAAAGTAAAATTACAACAGCTCAGACCTGCCGGAAAATTTTACTCGCAAATGTAGGAGAGCGAGGTTAGGGAATCACCCGGCAGTAATAGAGAATCACCTGAAATGTTCCTGTAAATATTAATGACCTTGTTGTAATATATTTGCATGGCAGAGTTGGAGTCTTCTAGGAAGCTCGGAAAAGACCGCGATAAGCCGTTTTGATAATTCATGGCTAAAATATATGAATGCTAAACCGGCTGGAACCCATTTCGCAACCACGTTAAAGTTATGAGAATCTTCCTCCATTGCCCCAGGTCCATTAGATAGAGTGTGAGCCCACTGGGACAGATAGGGAAAATACCTGAAACACTTGTATGTAAACTGCTTTGAGTGTGGTTGTAATACTACAAAAAGGTGGTATACAAATCCTTTTCCTTGCTATGTTAGAGATCTTAGTTTTGAAAAAAAAGAACATAACTTGTTCTTATTGGTGAAATATGACCTCTAGTGTTGCATAAGGGTAGTGCATACCACTGCATGTACACTGATGAGTAAAGCATACTTGTTAACAGTTTTTCCTATGTGCTGTGCTCTGTAAATAAACTTTATACTTTAAGTTTGCCTTGTATAAAATACTGAATGGAGTGTAAAGGGTAGATGTGAATTACTTTTTTACTCTTGCCAAAAATACTAGGACCCTAGTAGGGGGCATGAGATGAAGCTACTAAGTAGTAGATTTAAAACAAACCTCCTAGGCTTTGGGTGAGCTACACATTTTCTAAATAAATAAGAACATAAGAATTACTGCTGCTGGGTCAGACCAGTGGTCCATCGTGCCCAGCAGTCCGCTCACGCGGCAGCCCCTAAATCAAGACCAGTGCTCTAAATGAGTCCAGCCTCACCTGCGTATGTTCCAGTTTAGCAGGAACTTATCTAACCTTTTATTGAACCCCTGAAGGGTGTTTTCCCCTATAACAGACTCTGGAAGAGCATTCCAGCTCTCCACCACTCTCTGGGTGAAGAAGAACTTCCTTACGTTTGTACGGAATCTATCCCCTTTCAACTTTAGAGCATGTCCTCTCGTTCTCCCTACCTTGGAGAGGGTGAACAACCTGTCTTTATCTACTAAGTCAATTCCCTTCAGTACCTTCAATGTTTCGATCATGTCCCCTCTCAATCTCCTCTGTTCGAGGGAGAAGAGGCCCAGTTTCTCTAATCTCTCACTGTACGGCAACTCCTCTAGCCCCTTAACCATTTTAGTCGCTCTTCTCTGACCCTTTCAAGTAGTACCGTGTCCTTCTTCATATACGGCGACCAGTGCTGGATGCAGTACTCCAGGTGAGGGCGCACCATGGCCCGGTACAGTGGCATGAAAACCCTCTCCGATCTGTTCGTGATCCCCTTCTTAATCATTCCAAGCATTCTGTTTGCCCGATGTCTGCTCCGATGCTCATCGAATTCCTATGAGCGTCGGAGCAGTTATCGCCGCGGCCGGCACTAAAAACCAACGCTATGCGTTCGTAAAACAGGAGGTAGAAGCAGAATTTAAGCTGCTAAATTGTATAGATCCATGGTGAGGATTGTATAGATCCATGGTGAGGATTGTATAGATCCATGGTGAGGCCTCATCTGGAATAATTGTATAGATCCATGGTGAGGCCTCATCTGGAATACTGTGTACAATTCTGGAGGCCTCATTACCGCAAGGATGCACTGAGGCTTGAGTCAGTCCAGCGAATGGCCACCCGGATGGTCTCGGGACTCAAGGATCTCCCGTACGAGGAACGGCTGGATAAGTTACGGCTATACTCACTCGAGGAACGCAGAGAGAGGGGAGACATGATCGAGACGTTCAAGTACCTCACGGGCCGTATCGAGGTAGAAGAAGATATCTTCTTTTTCAAAGGTCCGACGGCGACAAGAGGACATACATGGAAAATCAGGGGCGGGAAATTGCACGGCGACACCAGGAAATACTTTTTCACCGAAAGAGTGGTTGATCGCTGGAATGGACTTCCACTTCAGGTGATCGAGGCGAGCAGCGTGCCTGATTTTAAGAAGAAATGGGATCGTCACGTGGGATCTCTGCACAGAGAGAAATAGGGGAGGGTCATTGGGGTGGGCAGACTAGATGGGCCGCGGCCCTTATCTGCCGTCTTTTTCTATGTTTCTATGTTTCTATGTAAATTAAGGTCATTTTATGGTGAGAAGTTAGACTCTGAGGGGTTAAACCGAGTCATAAAATGGCCCTCGCACGCCCCTTACACGGCTCTTTCTCGTGCATGAAGGACACTTTTCCATGTGCTAATTTTGCCACTAGCGCAGAGCCAGTGGCTTAGCAAGGGGAGTGCGGGGGAGGGGGGGTCGGTCTGACCCGGGCACCGTCTTCATAGGGGTGCGGCCCCTGTCCCCCCCCCCCACTCCTTCCCCGCCCCCTTCGCCGTACCTCTCTAACATTCCTAGCGGCAACCTCTAACCTGCTATAACGCCTGCGTCGGCTCTTCTTTGGACATCACTTCCTGGACCCAGGCCTAGGACATGGCATCGGTAGGAGAGCTCACACAGGTGCGACAGCAGGTTGGAGGTTGCTGCTCGCGCCAGGAATGTTACAGAGGAACGGGGGAAAGGAAGCGGTGCCTGTACGCGTGGGGTGGGGGGTGGGGAAGGAGCGTGTAGGGTTGGGGGGGAGAAGAGGGCAGGGGAGGGATGCCACCGCCCTGGGCGCCTCTCACTCTCGCTAGGCCATTAAAAATATTAGCACGTGAGCCCCGACTGGTAAGGGCCTCCATGCTAACTCCGTGGCAGTGCCCCATGCGCTATCACACCTACTTTCTACCCTTACCTTTCAGTAAAATAAGATTTAGGGGAGAATTAATCAGCGGACGCTAAGCGATTTAGCAGGCGCACACCAAACGCTAAGACACTGTAGGAAGATAATGGGCATCTTAGCGTTTGGCGCATGCTAACACTTGGAAGGAAATTGTATAAATGGTGCCCTAAGTTAATTGGGAAATGACATTTGAATCGGCAAGAAACATTATATTTAAAACACCTACCGGTGCCTGTCATTATATGCGTGGCTGATGCCGGAAGTGGCGTTAGGCGCTGTGAAGCTCCTATGTAGGTGAAATTCACAGCAAAGAGAGGTGCCGGAAATGTCGGCCTTGAAAACCCTGGTCTACATCAAGTTCCTCTTCCTGCAGAAAAAAACCTCCAAAGGAAATCCATGAATGTATAATGCAAAACGTGAGTGACAAATGCTCATCATATTCCACCTGAAGAAGTGGTGTGCAAACTTTCAGCGTGGAGATTTCAAGACCGAAGATGTAGCAAGGTCTGGGAGGCCTCAAACGGTGTCAACTCCTGAAACTGTTGGCCATGTCCATAATCTGATTTTGGCAAATCAGCAAATATCAGCTAAAACAATTGCCGAGACATTACAGATATCCAGGGAACGTGTTGGGTGTATAATCCAGACGCTGTCAGCCAAGTGGGTGGCCAAATGTTTGAATGCTGACAAGAAATGACGTCGAGTGAACACTTCCCAAGTAGATTTTGCAGCATTTTCAGCAAACAGGTGCCAACATTTTGGGAATGACTAGTTACTACATCACTATGATCCTGAGACAAAGCAACAGTCCATGCAATGACGTCACCCAGGTTCTTCAAGGCCAAGGAAATTCAAGACCCAAAAGTCAGCAGGAAAGGTCAAGGGCACAGTATTTTGGGATCAGGAAGGCATTGTAATGACTGACCATCTTCAAAGGGGCCAAATGGTTAATGCAGAATACTACTGTAACTTGCTGTGCCGAGTAAAGGAGGCATTGAAAGAAAAAAGGAGAGGGAAGCTGTGGAAAGGAGTTCTTTTTGCTCACAAGGCTGGCCAAACAATGGATGTTTCTGTGCATAGTCTATCCACCCTACTCACCAGACCTTGCTCCATCTCACTATTTTCTGTTTCCAAACCTTAAAAAGAGTTTGAGAGGGCGACAATATTGGAGTGATTCAGAGATGAACACTTGGAATGCGCTACCGGAGGAAGTGATCAGGCAGAGTACGGTACATGGATTCAAACAGGGATTGGATGGATTCCTGAGGGATAAAGGGATCGTGGGATACTGAGGGAGGAGCTGGGATGTAACACAAGTATAGAAAGCTAACCAGGTAATAAGTATAGAAAGCCAACCAGGTCGTGCATGTGCAAGACCGGAGGGTGAGGACTTTGATGGGAAGATAGGACTTTAATGAGAAACCAAGGTGGAAAGGGGCCCCTTCTGGTAATTCAGACAGGTTGTGACCTGTTTGGGCCGCCGCGGGAGCGGACTGCTGGGCAGGATGGACCTATGGTCTGACCCGGCGGAGGCACTGCTTATGTTCTTATGTTCTTATGAATGCAGCAGCCGAGCAGTATTTCAGTGACCAGACATCAAGGTCACTTCAGACATGATGTGCTAAGTGTGTTGAACTTAAGAGCTGAATATGTGGAATAACTTGTAAATGTCAGGCTCCATGTCATTCCCTTCTTGGTTGGGCTGAGAACCTTTCAGGGACCCCTCGTATTGTGATGTCATAATGCCTCATTCCACCAATGCCTAAGAGCCAACCTCATCGGTGATGTCACAATGGCTTGGTTTCCCTAGACTTGAGCCCATTTACTAGATGCATTTGCCTCATTGAAATGAAAAGTGTGGAATAACTTGTACGTTTCATAGTTCCACATTATTCCCTTCTTGGTCGGTTTGAGAACTTTTCAGCGGCCCCTTGTAAGCGCCTTCCTACTGCCTTAACATGCTTTAGACCAGGGGTCTCAAAGTCCCTCCTCGAGGGCTGCAATCCAGTCGGGTTTTCAGGATTTCCCTAATGAATATGCGTTGAAAGCAGTGCATGCACGTAGATCTCATGCTATTCATTGGGGAAATCCTGAAAACCTCACTGGATTGCGGCCCTCAAGGAGGGACTTTGAGATCCCTGCTTTAGACCAGTGGTCTCAAACTCTCGGCCCGGAGGCCACATGCAGCCCGCCAGGTCCTATTTTGAGGCTCTCGGTATGTTTATCATAATCACAAAAGTAAAATAAAACAGTTTCTTGCTCATGTGTCTCTTTAGCTCTAAATTACAATATTATTATTAAGACTTAACCAAAAGGAAAGATTTATAAACTTTTAAGAGTTTTACCTCCTGCAAAATTGTCATTTCTTTAATAAGATATTAACTATTTTTTCTGTGGCCCTCCAAGTACCGACCAATCCAAAATGTGGTCCTGCAAAGGGTTTGAGTTGGAGACCACTGCTTTCCAACCCTGTCCTGGAGGACCACCAGCCAGTCAGGTTTTCAGGACAGCCCTAATGAATACACACGGAGCAGATTTGCAGGCCTGCCTCCTCCGTTATATGCAAATCTCTCTCATGCATATTCATTAGGGCTATCCCAAAAACCCTCCAGGACAGGGTTGGGAACCACTGCTACAGACATTCCTTTGTGGAAAACTCTCCATGTGCAGCCAGACGACGTAAAAACAGCTGTGTGGTGGGCCCAGACCTCATCCTATCACACACACAGCTTGTTGCAGTAACAACAGTAATTAGTAAACTCATTATTTATTTTTTTCTCTAAGAGGCAATTAAACAGCTGTGGAGCAGAAATCTGTGAAAGTCACTACCAGCAAAATTGCTGCTTTACAGCCCATGTTTCCATGTAGGTGATCTTCAATGCGTTGTTTTCGGGGGGGGGGGGGGTTTAAATATTATTTTCAGCAAACAGTTCCATTTCCCAAATCAGTTAACTATAGATGTTAGTGCAGATCTGTAAATTTGTGTCGATTATTGCAAGGAAAAAGAAAATGGAAAATGTCAGAATAGATTAAGGGTCAGAGTTAGGAGGCCTGTTCCAGGCTCATCAATTTCCAATTTGGCAGTTATTTATTTAATTTTCCATACTGTCCTTCCAGGAGAGCTCAGAATGGTTTACATGAATTGATTCAGGTGCTCAAGCATTTTTCCCTGTCCTGGTGGGCTCACAATCTATCTAATCTACCTGGGGTACTGAGGGGATTAAGTGACTTGCCCAGAATCACAAGGAACAGTGTGGGGTTGAACCCACAACCTCAGGGTGCTGAGGCTCTGGCTTTAACCACTGCACCACTGTAGAAATCAAAATGTAGGGAAAGTGAGCCAAGTATAGGACAATCAAGCCATTGTGACATCACTGATGAGGTTGGCTCTTATTGGTGGAATGAGGCATTATGACATCACAATACCAGCTCTGCTTATCAGAGGCTGAAACTTTTCACACTATTTATTTATTCAGTTTTCTATACTGTTCTCCTCAAAGGAGCTCAGAAAGGTTTACATGAATTTCTTCAGGTACTCAAGCATTTTTCCCTGTCTGTCCCGGTGGGCTCACAATCTATCTAATGTACCTGGGGCAATGGGGGGATTAAGTGACTTGTCCAGGGTCACAAGGAGCAGTGTGGGGTTTGAACCCACAACCTCAGGGTGCTGAGGCTGGAGCTTTAACCACTGCACCGTTCTAGAAATCAAAATGTATTAAAAGTGAACCAAGTATAGGACAATCAAGCCATTGTGACATCACTGATGAGGTTGGCTCTTATTGGTGGAATGAGGCATTATGATGTCACAAGACCAGCTCTGGTTATCAGAGGCTGAAACTCTTCACACTATTTATTTATTCCATTTTCTATATTGTTCTCTTAGGGGCGCTCTGAACGGTTTACATCAATTTCTTCAGGTACTAAAGCATTTTTCCCTGTCTGTCCTGGTGGACTCCCAATCTATCTAATGTACCTGGGGCAATGGGGGGATTAAGCAACTTGCCCAGGGTCAGAAGGAGCAGTGTGGGTTTGAACCCACAACCTCAGTATGTAGCTTTAACCACTGCACCACACTCTCATAGCACGAGTACCTGACACACTTGGTTAACTGTGAAATGGATGGTATTGTACGAACTACAAAACTGAGGTCCTACAGCTTCAGAGGTGATAACCAGTCGGCAATTCCCTACAACGGTTTAAAACATCCGGAAAAGAACGTGAATGCCAAAATGACGGCAACACCAATGCAACTCTTCTGAATCGTGTGCCTCCAAATTTAAATCTGGCCTAAAACTTTTCTCTTTAAAGATGCCTTAGGAAATTGGAAGACTGGGCGTCCAAATGGCAGATGAAATTTAATGTAGACAAATACAAAGTGATGCACATTGGGAAGAATAACCCGAATCACCGTTACAGGATGCTAGGGTCCATCGTGGGGGTTAGCGCCCAAGAAAAGGATCAGGGTATCATCAAAGACAACACGATGAAACCTACCGCCTGGTGGCGGCCAAAAAATTAAACAGGATGCTAGGAACTATTAAAAAAAGGGATGGTTAACAAGACTAAGAATGTTATAACGCCCCTGTATCCCTCCATGGTGCAACCTCACCTGGAGTACTGCGTTCAATTCTGGCCTCCTTATCTCAAGAAAGATATAGTGGCACTAGAAAAGGTTCAAAGAGTGACCAAGATGATAAAGGGAATGGAACTCCTCTCGTATAAGTAAAGACTAAAACATTTAGGGCTCTTCAGCTTGGAAAAGAGACAGCTGAGGGGAAGATATGATGGAAGTCTACAAAATCCTGAGTAGAGTAGAACGGGTACAAGTGGATCGATTTTTCACTCTGTCAAAATTACAAAGATGAAGTTACAGGGAAATACTTTTAAAACCAATAGGAGGAAAAATTTTTTTCACTCAGAGAATAGTTAAGCTCTGGAACGCGTTGCCAGAGGTTGTGGTAAGAGCGGATAGCGTAGCTGGTTTTAAGAAAGGTTTGGACAAGTTCCTGGAAGAAAAGTCCATAGTCTTTTATTGAGAAAGACATGGGGAAGCCAGGTACTAGTGACCTGGATTGGCCACCGTGAGAACGAGCTACTGGGCTTGATGGACTATGGGTCTGACCCAGTAAGGCTATTCTTATGTTCTAAATGTCCAGGGAAATCTGGACGCCTGGTAACCCTATCTATACAATGTGTTCAAGTGGAGGAATTACAGAGGGATCAATAAGACAGATACTGGGGCTTAGAAGGTGGGTTGGAGTTTGGAATTGAAAGCAGCTTCAAAGTCTGGATTTGAATATTATTAATTATGCAGTATTTAGTGAAAATCTTTTCTAGTGTAACTCACTGGCCACCCTGCAGGGCACAGAATTCAGAAGAGGGATGTGAATCAGGGAAAGGAAAAGAGAGAAAGATTAAAGGCTAGATGATGAAAAAAGGGGCCTAAAAGTTCTCCGGAGGGCTTCTTGTGAGGTTTCCTTATCTTGCCCTTTTGTAGGGCAGTTGAATGTTCAGCAATATTTTGTGGCTTTCCCTTCCAAACAAAATGCCAACACTGACCTCTAGTGGTACAACTTCAAATAGCAGCTCTCAGAGCTAGGCCTTCTTCACAGGAAGCCAAAGGATAGAGCTGTTAATTACTCTTTCCTTTCACAGTTGCATTCAGATGTGATCTTGATTTTAGGACTACGTTCATGGTCAAATACTGTGTCATCTTCCTCTGTATGGACCCACTATTCCTTTAAAAGATAAGAGTCAGTTGAATTTCCTCATAACATTTTTCATTGAATTGAAGCTTGCTCTTTCTAGAGATTTTTCTGTATGGTATTGTGAATTCAGTGATTTAAGGGGAAGATAATTTTTAATAAGTTGCCTTTGTCTTTTGTTTTTATTTGATTATTTACTACTTCACTCATCTTACATACCTCCACATACATACTCCTCATACAATCAAAACAAACAATAATAATAACAGCTTTATTTATATCCCGTCATACCTTGGTTCATAGACAACGGCGCGCCCGGACAATTGAGCGCAGCGCGGAGGCGCGCGCCACTCAAAATGACTGTTTTTAGGGGCTCCGACGGGGGGTTTTGTTGGAGAACCCCCCCCCCCACTTTACTTAATAGACATCGCGCCGGCGTTATGGGGGGTTGTAACCCTCCACATTTTACTGTAAACTTAACTTTTTCCCTAAAAACAGGGAAAAAGTGAAGTTTTCAGTAAAATGTGGGGGGTTACAACCCCCCAAACCCCCCACAACGTGGCACAATGTCTATTAAGTAAAATGGGGGGGGGGGTTTCCCCCCTACGCCCCCCCCCCGTCGGAGCCCTAAAAACAGTAATTTTGAGCGGCGCGCGCCTCCGCACTGCGCTCAATTGTCTGGGCGCGCCTTTGTCCTGGCGCGCTTTTGACCTGACACCCATACCTTTTCAGTTTAAGACAGTGTACACCAAGAGGTGTATCAATTAGAATTGGGGAGAGGTAGAAAGACAGTTATGTGATGAGGTGGCTTAGGGAAGGAGGAAGAGGTGTGTAAGATGAGGTAGCTATGGAGGCACAGCTTTGGAGGATCAGGTGAATTTGTCGACTAGGTGGGTTTTTGTGATTTTCTGAAAGACTGGTATATTAGAGAGTTCAGGATAAGGTCACTTAAGGTGTTGTTCCAAAGCCCTGCTTAGAAGGAGAGTGTTCTGTTGAGGAATCTTTTGAATTTGCATCCTTTGGGAGAAGGGAATGAGAACAGCAGTGTTCTGTGTGAGAAGCGGAGTTTGTCCTGCAGGGTGAGGTGTTTCAGGAGGAAAAGAGTCTTGAAGCACAGGCAGCCAGATTTGAAAATTATACTTGCCTCTATAGGTAACCAGTACAGTATTGTAACAGTATATTGTAAGCCAGTTAATAAATATTTTAAATACATAAATACTAATGCTACTGTCCACCACATTTTGATTAGGAAAGGGGTCTAAAAATTACTTTACATTAGTGACTTCTATTCGGCCAGTACCTTGCAGTTCTAGGCAGATTAGAAAAGAAGATAACTGGACATTTCCAGGAAAATTACAGATTAGGGTGCTAATTACATGGTTGAGACTTTGCTGGGAAATTTACAAGACTGGGGATAGTCAAAGAGATGTGTTAGTATTTCTTGATAGATTTTCTGAATAACAGGGTTTTAATTTCCTTTCGAAATGATTTGTAGTCAGTCGTTGTCAGCATGGTGGAGAGGTGGTGATCAGGTTTCGCTGCTTGCGTTGCTAGTAGGTTGTCGTATATCTTCTTGCGCTGTGGGAGGTGGGTAAATGGGGTCTGAGTTCTTGGTCCGGTTGAAACCGCTTTGAACTTCACGGTATAGCGGTATATAAGAAATAAATTTATTATTATTTGTTCTGGTTTAGGCGAAATGTATTAAAAGGAAGGGCAGTACAATGAAATAGGCACTCATAGAAAACAGGTTGATACTGGTAGAGAACAAGCACATGACATAGACACTTCAAATTTAGATGAAATTTGAAGCCCAAAATGGGGGTCTACTACGATGAAGCTATGAAAGATAGTGCAAAATGCCGATGTTTCGTCTATTCGCCATGCGAAGCTCACTTGTCTCACACTCAGGCCTCGATGCTTAAAGCTTGCCTTGCCAGCAACATTTGATTCAGTCTGGTTATTCAGCATCGAATAGGCATCTTTGGAGGAAAGGCGGGAGAGGGGGGCCTACGCGGCATAAATGCACAGGAAGCTCTGGAATGAAAGGGATAGGATGACATGAAGAGGTGTTAGGCTCAGGAGTCATCTAAGGAAATACTTTCTTACAGAAAGGGTGGTAGATGCACCGTGGCACAGTCCCCCGGAAGAAGTGGTGGAGACAGACTTGGCCTTGGATAGGCACATGGGATCTCTTAGAGACAGGAAGAGATCATGGTTACTGCGGATGGGCCATTTAGCCTTTATTTACCATAAGGTTTCTATGTTTAATGCATGACTTTTACCATTCACAGAAGCATAGGCACCAGCTCTGAAGGTGCTAGAGCGCCCCCCCCATATCCTTTCCAGCACTGCTCACACTTCAGAGCTGAAATCTCCCCAATGAAAAACCGCAGGGGAGAGCAGGGAATAAGGCTGTGTCTCTACAGCTCTGCTCCCACCACCCCCTACAGTCTATTGGTCGGATATTCCTTAGTGAGCCAATAAGCTATAAGGAAGGCAGGATCAGTAGCTTAGGAGACGCCATTGGCCAGAAATTTCTTAGCCAGGCAATAGACCAGAAGATAAAACAGGATGGAAGGTTGGTGTCTCTAAGCTACTGGTCCTGCCTCACCCTGCAGCTATTGGCTGGCTAAGGAATGTCTCAGCAATGGGCTCATAGGAGGGAGGAGTGCAGCAGGATAGGTCAGATAGGCATTGGCCTACCATAGAGAGGGGCACGTGCTGAGGGAGATAAAGGAAAGAGTATGGTTACTAGACGGACATATCCTCTTTTTAAAGGACTGTCTGGGTGCCCAGAGAGATTTCCAAAACCTGGAAGTTTGCCGGGTTTTGGAAGTCCCCCAGCTCAGGGACACATCTGGAGGCCCTCTGCACAATGCGATGGTGTCATACGTGCAAGTGCATGCTTGTGATGTCATTGCATCAAGGTCTGCACATGTGCAGAGGGCCTCCAGACCTTGGGAAGGAGACAGAAGGTTCTGCTGGGGGCAGAATGAGATGGAGCTGGGGCAAGAACAGGTTGGGGATGGGGCAGTGCCCAGGGCACAATTCATTTGTCGAGGGCCCCTAGGCACACAAGAACACTGGGCTCCCTGCCCCACACCCACCCCACCCCACCCCATGTATTTACTTCTTTATGTCCCCTTTATTTCTTTTATTTTAGAATTCAAAACAAAGATTACCATACCAGTGCCAGTGTACACTTTTTCTTTTATGCAACCTCCAAACTTCTCTGAACAAAACTCCCCTTCCTTCCTTCCTAGAGGAAGAGCTCTTCAGCTGGCAGGGCTTTGGGAAGCCCACCAATTTATATTTTGCATATGGGTAGGAGGCATGGGGCATAGCAGGAAGAAAATTTAGTGCCCATCATTTTATTGGACTAATACATTTCTCACTTAGCTTTCAGACATTAAAACCTCTTTCTTCAGATCAGTAAACTATACTGCTGTTACAGTATCCCTATCCTGACCTGAGGAAAGGAGTTATGGTCTCTGAATTTGTAAAAAATGTATTAAAATTAGTTCAATAAACAGTATCATCTTATTTCCATTTTCTATTAATAAACGATTATCAACACAGCTACAATAATACCTTATCCTAAAGCAAAAATAAATAAATAAAACAAATATAAATTTTTTTCTACCTTTGTTGTCTGGTTTCTGCTTTCCTCATCTTCTCATCATTCTCTTCCTTCCATCCACTGTCTGCCCCTTCCATAAAATGTTTGTCTCCCTCTGCCATCTCTGCTCCTTCCCCTTCCCCCCCTTGGTCTGGCATCCATCATCTTCCCTCTGTTCCAGTCTGGCATCTCTCTCCTTCCCTCCCCCCCCCCACTTTGTGGTTTTTAGCATCTCTCTTCTCATTCCCTTCACTCAGATGTGATATCTCTTTGTCCTTCCCCGTTCTTTGACATCTCTCTCCTCTTTCTTCCCTTTCCTTTTCTTCTCTGTTCTTCCTTCTCTATTTTCTGCCTCTGTCTAAATTAAATTCTTTCTTACTATTCAGCCCTCTGTTTCCCTCTTTTCACTGTGTCTACTCACAGCTTGCCACCCCTTTCCTTCACCCCTCCACTATATCACTATCTTCTTCCCCCCATCCAGCATGTGGGAAAGCATTGGCAGTGGTGAGGAGATGAGGGCTGGGCACAAGTTCTCCCCACTTCCATCATCTGCCCTGCTCCCTCATCATCTGCCCTTCCCCTTTCTTCCCACATCCATTATCTACCCTGTTATGCCTTGCCCCTTCTCTCTCTCCCTCTACCCCAGACCCATCTCACCACTCACCTTTCACTCCAATTTTTTTTTTTTTTTTTAGAACGGCGACGCCCCCCCCCCAAGCATCGATCGGCAACGCGGGCCCCCATCGACAGAAAGTAAGACAAGCAAGCAACACAGGTAAGAAAGGCAACGGGAACTGTAATTTTGCAAGTGGTGCTGCTTGCCCAAAGCTTCTTTCTGACGCGCCCAGGCGGAAACAGGAAGCTGCGTCAGAGGGAAGCTTTGGGCAAGCAGCACTGCTTGCAAAATTACAGTTCCCGTTGCCTTTCTTATCTGCGTTGCTTGCTTGTCTTACTTTCCATTGATGGGGGGGGGGCCCACATTGCCCATCGGGGGTGGGGGGGGCACATTGTCCATCGATGCTGGAGGGGCCTATCGCAGTTTGGAAAAACAATGTTGATGCCCTCCTTCATTGGGCCCCCCTGACCATTTCGGGCCCTAGGCATGTGCCTACTGGGCCTATTGGTTAATCCGGCCCTGGCGGTGCCAGGTGTCCTCTGGTTTTCTGTTTTTTAAAGAGAAAATCTGGCAACTCTAGGAAAGAGTAGCACAGATACTGACAAACATTGAGAGGAAAAGAGGCTAAGGGAAAAGATGGAATGTGAAAGGGAAAACAGAGCTGAAGTGAATGCAAGCTGGGAGTGGGGCATGGGCTGTAATGCAAAGATTAGGATTGTCAGACGTCCGGATTTCAACGGACTTGTCCTCCTCTTGAGGACACGTCCGGGGGTCTGGATGGCTTTTCAAAACCTGGTACTATGTCCGGGTTATGAAAAGAAATTGCGTTGGGAGGAGGTATCCACGCATGGGCGGGATGCCTTCATGCCCAACGAACAGGCAGCAGGGGGCGGGGCTTTGGGCGAAGCTGGAGCATAACAGGGCTGCGACTCAGCGCTTCGTTTTGTGTATCACCAAGCAATGTCTGGGCATTTTAATATTAATGACCTGGTGCTACATTTACATAGTACTATGAATCACAGAAAAGAGCACGCAGAGCCATTATGTGCATCAGAAGCTAAAATCCTTTGATGCTAAACCGGTTAGAAGTGGTTTAGCGTCAACCGTTAAAGGCATGGTAAGGATAGAACAGTGGGGTGGGAGGTGCTCTAGACACCAGGGAAGTCAATCCCTGCTGAGGCACAGACAGGAAAGGTGACATTTTGCAATGAGCTGCAAATTACTACCACAATATTTTAAAAATATATATTTATAAATTTTCAACTACAATCAAAACAACTCTTGAGAAACAGAACTCATTCCTTATTTTGGAATTTAAAATAAGCATAACTCTTCAAATAAATACTACCAGCGGATTAACGCAGCGGGTTTTTGAATGCTCTTTTTTGAGTGGTATTTTGTGTAGAACTGGGGCTCCACTGTAAAAATTTACTGCATCTGCTTCTGAGTCGCCAGCTTGATTGCACGTGTAGGTCTGAGCAATCGCGCTCCTGTTCCCAATGCAAAGCAGAAAACAAAAATGAGTTATTGCAATTAATCTTGCAGTTTCCAAAACTGGTATAATAGCTGAGAAAAAAGTGGGAGGTTTAGTGCTATTGACTGATTCATAATAAGAATGGCCAGGAGGGGGCACTGTGCAAGTAAAGACTAGAACAAAGAGGCTGAAAACAGAGGAGGCAAGATTTAAGCATTTCATTTGCTTCAGTGTTTACCATTCTTTCTGCTTGCCAAGCAGTTTAAATTTATGAAATTTGTATCACCATGCTGTGGTCCCGAGTGGCCTCAAAATGTTTCACTTATTTATAAGGACTATCAAAAGGCACCATAGAACGTAATGGATTTTATACTGGGAACTCTTAATTGGAAGTTGAAAATGTTAAGGAGATTAATGTCTTGGTTAATTTCAGAAGAATTATAATTTAGAAAAATTGCCCATTCTGGAACTGATTACCAGTGCAAGCCGAAGTTTACGGTCTTTGTCTGTCCGAGTATAATGAATCCATAGAAACCACAGAAAATACAGAGATATTACATCCAAAATTATGGCATAGCTCTAAAGTACAAATAAAACGATGGATCATGACCCTCTAAAAAAAAAGAAAAAGAGGAAGACAGCATGAGACAGAGAGATATCTATGTGCGAGAGGGAAGGAAATGGATCACCATAAAAAAAAGCACACATTAAGCCTTCCAAAATGCACAAAAATGGGCTTGTGTTCCCCAGTTTGAGGTCGTAAAATAGATTGTGGTGAATTGCTGCTCAGAAGAGTTGTCATAACATAGTCAAGGATGGCAGATAAGGAGCAAAATGGCCACCCAGGTTTTCCAGTTGGGCTCCATCCACTTTGCCTAGCTGAACATAATCCATTGTCAGATCTTTCTCCCATGTCTTGCACTTGACCTCTCAATTCCCTTTCCCCCCTTACAAACAAAAGTCAGCTCCAGTAGGCTGACCAGGGCACATAGGCAGAAAATCTTCAGACATGGACCAGTTATTCAAGACGGTAATGTTTGCAACTGCATTTTAGCCACAGGCGTGCACGCAGATTTTGAAAGGGAACTCCTGTCTGGGGCTTCCATTGGAAAACTAAGGGTCTGTTTTACAAAGCCCCGAAGCCCTTTAAGGGCTCCTTTTATAAAGGCGCGGTAGTGGTTTAATGCGCTTAATGGCACACGCTAAACCGCCAGCTGCACTAGCCGCTACCGCCACCTCTTGAGCAGGCGGTAGTTTTTCAGCTAGCGCGGGGGTTAGTGCCTGATTAAAAGTCACACGCGTTAATGCCGCTACCGCAGCTTCGTAAAAGGAGCCCTAAATCTCTTTGGGCTTCGGGGCCGTTACCGCGGCTTTGTAAAACAGGCCCTAAGTTGTTTGCAACAATTGCAGACATTTATGCAGAAAGACTTTCTCTTCCTTGACCTAACTACTGCTTCAAATTTGTTCTAGATATACGCAGTACTGTGCAGGTGCTTTCTTTGTCCCTTGTGGGCTCACAATCTAAGTTGGGGGGAGGGGAGGTTGTACCGGGGTGTTTTTCCAATGCACTATGGCCAATACAGTAGGGCCCCCATATTGGCTGATTCTGTACTTGACTAATCTTCCTTTGTCCCTGTACTCACATTCAGTGGCATAGCAAGGGAAGGAGGCCTCTGGGGCAGTGCCACCCAGCATTGCCACACCGAGTACTCCCCCTGCACTAGACTCCAAAGTGCCCACACCCGTGCCCCCTTCCCGCAAAATTTTCACTGGCAGTGAGCAGTATCTCCTGACTGTTGCTTGTGCCAGCTTCAGCTTCCCTTCTGATATTACTTCCTGGTCTCCCTGGTAGGAGTGTACGGCGCAGTGGTTAAAGCTACAGCTTCAACATGCTGGAATTGTGGGTTTAAACCCACACTGCTCCTTGTGACCCTGAGCAAATCACTTAATTCCCCCATTTAGGGTTACCAAACATGTCCTCTTTGTAGAGGGCGTGGCCAGACAGCTTTTCAAAACCCAGCACTTCGTCCAGGTTTTGAAAAGCAGATTGTGTCGGGATGCCCTCCTGACCAAGATGAGCAGGCTGAGGAGGCAGGACTAGGGGCGAGGCTGGGGCATGGCATGGTCGGGGATGGGTGGAACTGAGTGAGCCTGGGGACGGGTCTATGAGTCATAACCCTACTCACATTGCCCCTGGGACAGTCAGGGAAAGATGCTTGAGTACCTGAATAAATTAATGTAAACCGTTCTGAGCTCATATGGGAGAACGGTAGAGAAAATTACCACATGTCAATCCAAATATAAGTCGAGATCCCCATCCCCGCCCCAAATGAGGAAAAATGGTTGACTTGAATATGTCAGGTGGTTTAATATTCAAGTGCCCTGAAATGCCAAGGTCTGCACCCAGCATCCCCCTTCCAGCCAGGCACTGCATACAGCCCCCTTCCCTTCTTCCCTTCCAGGCTCTCCACCCTGTCCCCCCCCCCTCCCTGCCCTGTCCATCGAACCTCCTCTGCCACTGAAATTCCTGGTGGTCCAGAGGTGTAGCGGGCAGGAGTGAGCTTTCCATGCTCCTTCCCCTCTGAAACCAACAATTGGGATACAGGAAATGGCTAGCGGCACTGACTCCTGGCAGCTGGTGACCTCCTCCACGAGCAAACATAGGAGACCCCCCCCTTTTTCAATCTCTTCATCTTCTCCTTCTTCTTACAAACAGGGCAGCTATACATCAACCCCTCAACTCGCCCTGCGGAACAGATTCCAGATTCTTCAGGAAGGAACTGCCGATGAGGAGCAGGAATAGGAGCAGGCCCAACACACAGCTCCATCTCCAGGGACAACTGACCGGCTCCCCCCAAAGAAGCGCAGAGTAATAGTCATCGGGGATTCCATGCTAAGGGGCACCGAGGAACCAATTTGCAGACCGGATATGCAATCTAGGGAGGTCTGCTGTCTGCCTGGAGCCAGGATACGAGATGTCACCGCCAGTCTGGATAGACTACTCACGCCCCGAGACCACTTTCCTATGCTTCTTGTCCACATAGGAACCAACGACACTGCCAGGAACACACCGGAGACTTTGGAGCACTGGGTGAGAGGCTGAAGCGGACAGGAACGCAGGTGGTTTTCTCATCGATCCTCCCAGTTAGAGGCAAGGGAACAGCCAGAGATGAACGTATCCTGAGGACGAACGAGTGGCTACAGGGATGGAGCCGGGATATGAACTTCGGATTCCTAAACCATGGGGAAGCGCTACAAGGACTTCAGGGACCAGACGGACTCCATCTGACCAGTAGGGGTAAAAACGTCTTCGGACACCGACTAGCCCGCCTGCTTCACAGGGCTTTAAACTAGGTAAGTCGGGGGAGGGTACCCATTCATATATTAGTGCAGAAAGGAATTATCCTGATGAGGTGAGTCAAAACTCCGCTTCCATGTCCAAGGTAAGTACCCACATTGCAAACAGTTCTTTGGGAGTCACACCGACTCGGGTAGTATACGCCTCACAGGGACTTAGCAAACACAAGATATGGAGGACCATGTATGTCAATGCACACAGTTTAGGTAACAAAATTCTAGAATTGGAGGCTGAAATAAGGAATGCCAACCTAGATGTGGTGGCAATATCTGAAACTTGGTTCACGGACTCACATGGGTGGGATATGGCTATACCGGGCTACAATCTACTTCGTCAGGACAGAGAGGGCAGGTTAGGAGGGGGGGTAGCTCTATACATTAAAGAGGACATCAAAACCACCAGGATCACAGATGTCAAGTACACCAGGGAGTCCCTCTGGGTAAACCTGGCAAGAGGCAGAGAAAAATGCCTGTATCTAGGTGTGGTATACAGACCCCCAAGACAACTGGAAGACATGGACGCAGAATTAATTGAAGACATAGAGAATATCACTCTACGAGGAGAAGCTGTACTGCTAGGGGACTTCAATGTACCTGATGCAGACTGGAACTCATTTTCAGCGACAACCAGCGGTAGCAGGAGGCTCTTAACCTCCATAAAGGGAGCACGTCTCAAACAAATGGTAACGGAGCCCACTAGGGACCAGGCGATCCTCGACCTGGTACTCACCAACGGGGAAAGCGTCTCAGAGGTCTCAGTAGGAGATACGCTAGCCTCCAGCGACCACAACATAGTATGGTTCAACCTTAGGAAAGGCTTCCCTAGATCAAACACGAAAACAAAGGTACTCAATTTCCGGGGCACAGACTTCGCACGCATGGGAGATTTCGTCCATCAGACGCTGCAGGACCAAGCGGAGACCGATGATGTAGAAGCTAAGTGGTTAACACTGAAATCAACCATACATGAAGCAACTAGCCGCTTCATAAAATCAGTAAATAAACGACAAAGAAACAATAAACCCCAATGGTTCACCGCGGAGATCTCGCACCTCATTAAGGAGAAGAAAAAAGCGTTTCTCTCCTACAAGCGCATGGAGAAAAGAGAGGCAAAAGTAGAATATAGGACCAGGTCTACAGCGGTAAAAATGGCAGTTAGGGAGGCAAAACTTCGAGTGGAAGAAATTCTGGCAAAAAACATTAAAAAGGGGGACAAATCCTTCTTCAGGTATATTAGTGACAGAAAAAGGAACACAGGCGGGATAGTACGCCTTAGAAGACCGGACGGAAGTTACGTGGAAGCAAATTCCGATAAAGCCGAACTACTGAATGAATACTTCTGCTCAGTCTTCACCTGTGAGGCACCGGGACACGGTCCGCAGTTGAAGGCAACACAAAGCACAGAAGACCCGTTTCAGAATTTTGAGTTCACACCAGGTGAAGTTTACAGTGAACTGGCAAGACTCAAGATGAACAAAGCCATGGGACCAGACAATTTGCACCCAAGAGTGCTCAGAGAATTGAGCGATGTCCTGGCGAAACCGTTGGCTGAGCTATTCAATCTCTCCCTAAGTAAGGGGAAAGTTCCCCTGGACTGGAAATTAGCTAATGTCGTTCCTCTGCATAAAAAGGGTTGCAGGGCAGAGGCTGCGAATTATAGACCGGTGAGTCTCACATCAATAGTGTGCAAACTCATGGAAACACTAATTAAAAGCAAATTGGACACGATCTTGAATGAAGGGAATCTTCGGGATCCCAGTCAGCATGGATTCACCAAGGGTAGGTTCTGCCAATCCAATCTCATCAGCTTCTTTGACTGGGTAACAAGAAAGTTGGACTTGGGAGAGTCTTTGGACGTCGTGTACCTGGACTTCAGTAAAGCTTTTGACAGTGCCCCACACCGCAGGCTGCTAAGCAAGATGGAATCGATGGGGTTAGGAGAGACACTAACTGCATGGGTCAATGATTGGCTGAGTGGCAGACTTCAGAGGGTGGTGGTTAATGGGACCCTCTCTAAAACATCGGAGGTGACCAGTGGAGTGCCGCAGGGCTCAGTCCTGGGTCCACTCCTTTTCAACATATTCATAGGGGATCTGACTCAAGGGCTTCAAGGTAAAATAACACTATTTGCTGATGACACCAAACTATGTAATATAGTAAGTGAATGCAGTTTACAGAATTATATGGCGCAGGACCTGCTTACATTGGAAAGTTGGTCCTCAACCTGGCAGCTAGGCTTCAATGCTAAGAAATGTAAGGTCATGCACCTCGGAAGCGGAAATCCATGCAGGACGTACTTCTTGAACGGAGAAACTTTAACTAGGACTTCAGCAGAACGAGATTTAGGAGTAATCATCAGTGCAGACATGAAAACTGCCAATCAAGTGGAGAAGGCTTCATCTAAGGCAAGGCAGATATTGGGTTGTATTAATAGAAGTTTCGTCAGCCGAAAGCCTGAAGTCATAATGCTGTTGTACAGGGCCATGGTGAGACCTCATCTGGAGTACTGTGTGCAATTCTGGAGGCCACATTACAGTGTACAAACATGGTGTACAAAGATGTCGCAGAATTGAATCGGTTCAACAGACGGCCACCAGGATGATCTCGGGGCTCAAGGGTCTCTCGTACGAAGAGAGACTGAAAAAATTGCAGCTCTACACTCTTGAGGAACGTAGGAAGAGGGGAGACATGATCAAAACATTTAAGTACCTCACGGGACGTGTCGAAGTGGAAGATGATATTTTCTTTCTCAAGGGACCCTCGGCCACAAGAGGGCACCCGCTCATACTCAGGGGCGGAAAATTTCATGGCGACACCAGAAAGTATTTCTTCATAGAGAAAGTGGTTGATCATTGGAACAAGCTTCCAGTGCAGGTGATCGAGGCAGACAGCGTGCCAGACTTTAAGAATAAATGGGATACCCATGTGGGATCCCTACGAGGGTCAAGATAAGGAAATTGGGTCATTAGGGCATAGACAGGGGGTGGGTAAGCAGAGTGGGCAGACTTGATGGACTGTAGCCCTTTTCTGCCGTCATCTTCTATGTTTCTATGATGGGTCATTTGGCCTTTATCTGCCATCATGTTTCTATGTTTCTATAATCAGAAAGTTCTATGACATCACAATGCAGGTGTAAAGAGCCTTAGTCTATAGGAAGAGGAGATGCAAATGTTAAGAGCCTTAGCCAATAGGGAGAGGAGGAGAGAGTGGCTGCTGCAGACACCAGAAAGTATTTCTTCACAGAGAGAGTGGTTGATCATTGGAACAAGCTTCCAGTGCAGGTGATCGAGGCAGACAGCGTGCCAGACTTTAAGAATAAATGGGATACCCATGTGGGATCCCTACGAGGGTCAAGATAAGGAAATTGGGTCATTAGGGCATAGACAGGGGGTGGGTAAGCAGAGTGGGCAGACTTGATGGGCTGTAGCCCTTTTCTGCCGTCATCTTCTATGTTTCTATTATCTCTTTCTCTCTCCGAGAGATCCCATGTGCCTATCCCAGGCCCTTTTCAGTTCAGACACAGTCTCTGTCTCCACCACCTCTTCCAGGAGACTGTTCCATGCATCTACCACCCTTTCTGTAACCGTCGTGAGTTAAGCAAAGAGCAAGGTAAAAGATTTCACCAAGACATAAAACAATGGAAGCCAGATACCAAGGAAGATGGGATGCATACACGATGGCAGACTATTGTTGGAATCTTATGCGGGGTTGTCTTGGCAGATCCCAATCTCAGAAGTCTTACAAAAGGAGCTTCTTGTGTATCGAATGACTGGAAAGTTTGTATCATAAACTTGTGCTTTTGGTACGAAATAAGTAGATTTCCATGTTGTACACTTTTCTTTTAATTTTTAATATGTTTCCTTCATACTTAAAAGATATTAAACACTACATTAAACTATCCTGATTTTTTAATGGGTGAGCACAGTGAAGAGTAGTATATGGCACATGTTCTGTATCTCAAAAACTAGAGCTGATAGGAGAAAACTGGTGCCATTTTTGGAATCAGGTCAAATATACCCAGAAACAGGTCGAACACTCGAGGCACCAAAATGAGTGTTGGCCAGTGTAATGATAAGAGTCTTACTCTAGCCGAGACCTGCTCTCTATTCTCCAGACACTTATAAGGTTTCGGGCTGACTGAACCCCTTGTACAAAATATTACTAAAGTAGCTAAAAAACAGGAACTTATCTCGATCTGCAAACATTTGTGCATTTGGCGGTATTGAACCCTGGATAAAATCTTCCATACGAGTTCCCACTTACTGATTTAACACCCTGTATGCAACACTTTAGTAATATTTTGTACAAGGGGTTCAGTCAGCTCGAAACCTTATAAGTGTCTGGAGAATAGAGAGCAGGTTCTAAGTTATTTTGACCCCTCTTATCATTATCGAAACATTTCGAAAGACATCCTGGATGGAACTTATACATTTGGAACTAGACCTGGTTTAGAAGGGGCTAAGTGCCACAATAGTGCCCAAAACGACCAGATGACTACTGCATGCATCGAGGTATGACACCCCCACAGCTCACTGACCCCCCTTCCACCGTACAAAAATGAGAATAAAAAAGATACATACCTGCCTCTAAAACAGTAGCATTTGGTATGGGGAAGCCTAGTAGAGCTGCACACAGGTGTCTCAAGTAGCCTGGTGGGTGGGCTAGTAAACCATAGAGAGAAGGACCCAGACCCATAAGCCACTCTAACCACTACATTTATGATAGAATGTATGAGCCCACCCAACACCTACTATACTGCCATAAAGGTGCCACTTACAGCCATAAGTTCTATTGGGGTGGTACACAGGAAGGTTTAGCAGGCTTCTTTTTTTTTTGGGGGGGGGGGGTTGGGGTGCTCACCCTAAATTATAAGGGGGTTATGGTGAGGTATACAGCTGACCCCCTTTATGTGAAGTTCACAGCAGTACCCTCTAAGGCAGGGGTGCCCAATAGGTCGATTGCGATTGACGGGTAGCTCGCCAAGGCAAAGTGAGTCGATCACCCAGGACTCACTTTGCCTTGGCGATCTATCGGGCCGATCAGTCTTCCTCTCCCCGACGTCAATTCTGCCGTCGGAGAGGAAGTTCGGGCCAGCCAATCGCTGCCTGGCTGGGCGGAACTTCCTCTCCGACGGCAGAATTGACGTCGGGGAGAGGAATGCTGGTCGGCCTGAAGCAGGGAGAGCATGGGGTGGCATCGGTGTCGGCTTTGGGGCCTGTTATCCATTGGTGGCAGTGGCTTGGGGAAGGGCAGGGAGAAAGAAAGGGGGCAGGCAGGGAGACAAAAGGAAAGAAGAGAAACAGAAAAAAAAGAAAGGGGGCATGAAGAGAGAAAGAAAGAAAGGTCAGGGAGAGAGGAAGAAAAAGTTGGGGGAGGGAATGAGGTGTGGAGGAGAGGAAGCATACAGACTGAAAGAAAGATTGGTTGCACAGTCAGAAGAAGAAAGTGCAACCAGAGACTCATGAAATCACCAGACAAGGTAGGAAAAATGATTTTATTTTAAATTTAGTGATCAAAATGTGTCTGAATTTATATCTGCTGTCTATATTTTACAATATGGTCCCCTTTTACTAAACCACAATAGTGGTTTTTAGCGCAGGGAGCCTATGAGCGTCGAGAGCAGCGCTGGGCATTCAGCGCAGCTCCCTGCGCTAAAAACTGCTATTGTGGTTTAGTAAAAAGGGAGGGGGTGGGTATTTGTCTATTTTTGTATGGTTGTTACTGTGCATAGAGTCATCTGCTTTGACCTCTTTGAAAAAACCCCGGAATAGGAATGATAATTAACAATTCTATGCGTACAGTGTGCGTTGTGTTTTTTTTAAATTTTATTGTTGGTAGATCATTTTGACTTGGTCATTTTAAAAGTAGCTCGCGAGTCAAAAAAGTGTGGGCACCCCTGCTCTAAGGTGTTCCATTGCTCTGTCGGGATGTCTATGTGCTGACCCCCATCCACGTCCAAATGATTTTCAACCTGGATGTTTTTTGGTCGAAAATGGAATACAAAGTTAGAAGTTCTAGCGGCCTAAACGTCCCTGGTGACCAATAAGTCTAAGTAGATGATTTAAAAAAAATAAATAAATTTGGAACGATATTATTAACCAAAAAATCTATAAGTGCAAATCCGAATAAATTGCTCCTCATCATGACAGGAGTGGCCATACAGATGATAATGAAAAATTGGGATAACTTGAATTATAGTTTTTGGTGGGAGTCCGTATGTCAAGTTTATAAGTTTGAAAACATTTTTTCCATGCAGAGGGGTCATAATAAATTTAAGGAAATTTGTGGCCTATTAACAAAATATTGCAAATTATAATATATTAACATTAATTCCCTTTGATTTTTGAAAGATTGCACATCCAGGAGGGGGGAGGGGAGGGTTTAACAACTTTATAGTATGTGATTGAAATAGAGTGCATTTTGTTATATTACTTGTTTGTTCACTTGTTTGCATTATGTATTTGATTTAAAAATGAATAAAGAATTAAAAAAAAAATTATATTTGGACATCTTTGAAAATAGCCATTTTTGCACTTCCAACTTTGGATGTTCAGCTGGAAACATCCAAGTTGGACAGATGTTTTGGTGGGGTTTTTTTTTCCCAAAAATGCCCCTCCACAGCTCTATTTCCAAACAAAGTTCACTATACACAACCATTTATGTGTTATACAAAAATAAAACTAAAAAGACCAGCGATATTACAAAACAGTTCAGCTTTCTGTGTTGCACCAGCTTGTCTTGTGTATATTTAAAACCATTCCTGAGTGACAAATTGTGTTAAAAAAGATCAATTCTCTCATCCTTTCTGGATTTTCTACTTTTCCACTTGATCAAGACATTACTTCCATGTAACTGAATACCTGGACTGCGTTTCCTGACACTTAATAGCAAACTTATTTTCTCCACATCTGTCTTCCTGGTTAGGCCTCGTATGGCTTTAAAGGTGATCTGAAAAAATACAGACAGCCCTGAGGCAGAAGAGTAGTTCATATTTATATAAAACATTAACTCCGCTTTGTCTGCTTCAATTTCCTTTTAAATGAAGCTGCATAGAAAGGGATATTTATGAGAAGAGACAGTACATTTATAAGTCACCTCACAGATATGTTTGACTGCTAGAAGTCATAATAATCCCCCACTACTGAACTCCAGTTCTCCCTAAAAGGAACAAATGTTACAGACTTATAAAACCACTGTTTGCTTTGGTATAGGAAGAATATAGGCAGACCTGATGCTCTGCAGCCGATTCATTCCCCCCTGCAACAAAACTGTTTTGAAACATTGGTGGATAAAAACAGGCCACAATTTCATTCATACAATTCCCAATAATTATAGAGCACGTTCTCCGCCTTGATCCAGCGTTGGTCGTATAACTGGCTACCTGCTGTAATACAGTAAATGTCGACAGATCAAGTTGACCTGTACGATCCATCCAGTCTGCCCAACAAGGTGTACCAACACTCTGCATGGACGCGGGCATCATAAACAGGGCAGTCCAGGAACTTTCCTTGCCAAGTTCATATGGGCAATGAAATCATGCAATCCAACTCTAAGAATGCTTCCCTTCCTCCATCACTGACTAGCATCATTTATTCACTAATATCAACTGTATAACTCTTTCTCTCACCCCAACCCCCCCCCCCTCAAAAAAAAAAAGATACACATCATCTGAAATCACACATCACACATATCAAATCTCTCTCTTCATGCCAATTCTGACTTTGCCATATATGGGATCCAGGCGCTAGACTGTGGGCAACCTGAGTTTACTTCCTATATGCCTGGGCTATTACAAGAAGGTGGACGTCTCTGAGCACAGGTCATAATTGCCATCCTGGGACAGACTGACGGTCCATCAAGTCCAACATCCTGTTTCCAACAGTGGCCAACCCAAGTCCGAAAGACCTGACAGAAACTCAGAGTCAAAAAGGGGGTTTGGTAAATTCATTTACTACACATCAAGGTCTGACTACTTTTTGTAAATACTTAATTGTCACTAAAACCATGTTTTTGTCATTAACGAGAACGAGTAACCAAGCAGTGGTACAGCAGCAATATTGGCCCCCGATGAAGGCTAGCTAATAGCTGAAACGCTCTAAAATAGTTTGAGTGTTGGGTAGTTCCTAAACCCACCAACATTGGTCCTGGCTAGGAAGCCATTAAGATAAGTGTTGCTGTTCTTCTTCTCTAATACAAAAATATAAAAATACATTTGATGGAGTGAATGATAGAACATCATAAAGTAAATAAAGTTAACATCATATATTTATCAATTAATTTAAATAAAAGATAAGGATAGGTTGTGCATCCTTAGTTCATTAGTTTTTTATCTTAATTAAATATTATTAAATAAAATTTTTTTAAGGTAGGAAGGAAGTCTGAAGTAAATTATTATATTACATACATTCAGGATGAAGACTTGAAATAACATCTAAGTTATAAGAGGTCTCTTTACTGAGAACCATGCATCCTTTATGATACTTCAACCTCTTAATTTACACAGCAGGTTAATACACTGATAGAATGGTTGGTCTGTACATGACAAAAAAATGGTTTTAGTGACAATTAAGTAGTCAAACCTCCGTTTACGAGCCTGGGACCAACAAGATATGAATAATGACCAGACAACAAAAGGTAGAAAAAGTAATTTTATTTTCTGTTTTGTGATTACAATATGTCAGATTTGAAACATGTATCCTGCCAGAGCTGGTTTTAGACCTCAAAATGTGAGCTAGGATTTAAGAGAGAGGAAAAGTCTTTTTTGTGTTTTTTTTGTTTACACCACAGCGCCAGTGTGGTTAGGAGAAGGCAAAGGGGGTGAAGAGGATATAAAATAAACCCACCAGGATGTTTGAAAAAAACACCCAATTGGGCAGGAAAATCGAATCGAATCGAAAAATTGATTCAATAGGTTGAATCGAATCAAAAATTTTTTTCCTGAATTGGGCAGCACTAGTGGAGTCAGACTGTATTTGAATTCAAGAAAGCCTTAGGGAGAGGAAGAGATAATGGATGTTGTGGATGGGCAGACTGGATGGGCCATTTGGCCTTTATCTGCCATTATAAAATTGTGCATGTGCCCAATTTGCATGACCGATTTGAGTAAGAAGTCAATTAGCACCAATAATTTGGCTCTAACATTGGTAACAATTTGGATTTACATATGCATCTTGCTGAATGTTAGTCTATAAAGATGCATGTGGAAGCATGCAACTAAAGAGAGGAAGGAACATGGGAAGTCCGGGACATTCACTACAGATGCTATTATAAAATTTGGGGAATCCATGCCTAATTTACACATGAGGATTTACACTAGATTTCAGCTGTATAAATCATGCCCATCATTGCACATGGATCCCACAACTACACACTATCCTATAAATGGCACCCAACACAGAGTGGTATTTACAAAAAGCACTGAGCATTCATTTTTTGGACACCCAAATTTTAGCACCACCATTTACAGAATTTAGTCCAATGCATTAGAAGCCAACGCAGTTTAGATCAGTGTTCTTCAACCTTTTGACATCTATGGACCGGCGGAAATAAAATAATTATTTTGTGGACTGGCACCGGTCCGCAGACCTGCAGTTGAAGAACACTAGGCTAAGTTGTGGGCCAGACCCCGCCCATCTCCACCCAATCTCCGCCCCAGACCCCGCCCCCATAATAGTACTAATTGTAACACCATTTTTCCATTTATTTTTCATATATACACACACAAAATATGATCATATTAACAAGGTTAACCACAAAATTAAATTACTTAAAGCACACTGTATGCTTCTCAATATTCATTCCTACCAGAACACAGATAACCCCTATGCAAATATGGGACCAAAAACTAAAAGTATTAATATATACAAACAAAGCCTAAGATGCAGGACTCTGCATGTAGTACAACTCCAGAGGAAAAGAAACAAATGCATTTTTTCTTGAACAGACAGCAGATGTAAATCAATTACTAAATTAAAAAATAAAATCATTCCCCCCTACCATTGTTGTCTCCCTCCCTCCATGCTGTGTCTTGCTTTCTGGCCTGCCCCCCGGTGTTATCTTCGGGCCGGCTCCCTCTTCCTCAGTGTTGCAGTGCACAAAGCCATGGGAGCGGCAAATCGTGCGTCCCATGCCTCATCTGGAAGCCTTCCCTCTCACGTTGAGACGTCAGAGAAGGCTTCCAGTTAAGGCCCAAGATGCGCATAGGAGCCTCTGCCCACGGCTTTGCGCACTTAGGAAGAGGGAGCTGGCCTGAAGACAACGCTGCATCGATCACACTGTGGACCGGCAACTGAAGAGCACTGTCTGGGGCCCAATGCACATGCCAACCCTGTGGACTGGCAGGAAATTTCTGTGGACCAGTGGTTGAAGAACACTGCTTTAGAAAACAGAGAAATCACCTTATCAATCTTGTGGGCATTACACAATAACCTTACAGTACTATTCTCAATTGTTTGTAGTCTTTTCTGTATTTATTTGAACATCCATTTGAGACTATATTAATGCCTTGACTATCATCTGGAAATGAACTACTAAGAAATATTTCCTAATCCGGAGTTGTTTCAAATTTATTAAACTTTTGTTCTCTAGCAAATATTGGTTATCCATAGAAGGGGCAGGATCCAAACAACCCGTAGCACTTTTAAAAAATGCCCCTGGCCCTACAGAGGTGGAAGTTTTATCTTCACAAATGGTTAAAAGCCAGACTCCTGTTCCTAACGTGGTCTTGATGCCTGCATCTCAGGAGTAATTAGACGTAGTTTATCTTACGGAAATTACCTTGTTAAGATGTCTGTGACACTTACTGAGAATCTTATGAAGACTGCACTTTAGAATTTATGTTCCCATACAGAGGAATCTGCCATGAAATTTCAAGAGTTGGATAAACAGATTGAAGTTCTTACTCCAAAAGTAAATGTGTTGGAACCTTGTTCAATCTTTATGCTCACTGAGGGGTTTCCAATATTAAAGAAAGCTGTGTCATGGCATTCCAGGCTTAAGTGCTTGGAAAATGTTCTGAGACACAGAAATATGTCTTTTTGAATTTTCCTGACTAGACTGATAGCCCCCAGATATTTTGGGTAAAATATTTCTCAGAAATTCTATTGCTTGCTAATCTAGATAAGATTGATGTTCAGAATATAAGTACTTTATGTTCTAAAAACAGATACGCAAATGATCTGCAAAATCTGTAAGATCCAATTCAAAAACAAAACCAGCATAAAAATATTTAAATAAATAATTTTATTGCAACAAACAGTGACAATTCTCAATTGTCCAACGTGGCCATGTTTTGCCCCTTACATAGATTACATAGAGTATGACGGCAGAAAAGGGCTGACGGCCCAACAAGTCTGCCCACTCAAAGAACCCTCCCCTTAAAAGAACCTTCCCCTAAGCATTTTGTGTTGTCATTCAAATCCCTATAAATGTTGTTAATTTGCAAACTGCTTAGCTGTTTATAGGATTAAGAGTATATCAAATAAAATTGACCTTGACTTTGACCTATTGTCAAGGCATTGGCTTGAAGGCTCTCTCCTACAGATGAAAGGTCAGGGGCCAGGGAGAATCTGAACCTTAAGGCAAGGTTTCACAGTTGAGTTCCTACTTTATAATTGGGGGGGGGGGGGCAGATTTCTGCTGCCACAATTTATGCCCATTGATTATAACAGTTTCTGTCCCTTTCTGGAAAAGGTTAGAAAGTTCATTGGACAAGAGATATTATTCTATGGGTTAAGTGCATGTGAGCAGGCATCCTTAACTACCAGGATTCTCAGGTGTTCTATACATTTGATTTCATTTAAAAAAACAAAACACAAGCATAATTACTGTCAAGGACACTGGGCATCCTAAGCAAACCTTCAGTGCTGTGCCATCCCCCTCATTACAACTTACCAACCACGGCAAAACATTCAAATAAAAAGGTTATGATATATATGTTAAAGTAGCCCAGGAGTATTTGGATAATGAAGGCAGAGAGATAAATGATTCCAAATTACCTCATCACCTGTTACACATAAATAAAAAAAAAAGATATATATTTAAATTGTCTCTATGCAAATTACACCAGTCTAAAAATATTTTTTATTTATTCAATTTTTCTATACCGTTCTCCCAGGGAAGTTCAGAACGGTTTACATGAATTTATCCAGCTACTCAAGCATTTTTCCCTCTCACAATCTACCTGGGGCAATGGGGAGATTAAGTGACTTGCCCAGGGTCACAAGGAGCAGCGTGGGTTTGAACCCACAACCCCAGGGTGCTGAAGCTGTAGCTTTAACCACTGCGCCACACACTCCCCAATATCAAATATCAAATGGAAGAGCTGGACGTACATCAGCAAATGAAGAGTGAAACAAACTCAGACACCTGGTAGGACATGATGCCAGAGCACAAATTATATCAAATGGCAAGCGGATCAAATTGGTCTTTTTTTAAGGACAACATAGAGAAAAACAGGATTAAAGATCTGTAGGAAAACAAAAAGCTAAGGGTGGAATTCATCACGGGGCGCTAACTTATTTAGCGTGCACTAAATGCTAAGATGTCCAGAGGGATATAATGGGTGTTTTGGTATGTAGAGCCTGTCCCGATAAATTCCCCCCCTAACTGGAATCTTGGACAGAAATTCCATGTGTGATGAGGTGCAACACAACGGTGGAAACATTCTACCATTTACCTGGATTGGATGAAGAGACAGTGAAGGGCTAATTGCACGATCATTTTCTTTCCTTTAGTCCTACCAGACCAATTCAGAACCTGTGTCAATCAGCGTATGGAGGTTCAGAACCTGTGTCAATCAGCGTATGGAGACGGAGAAACAAAGTAGTTCTGTAGGAACAAGTGAAGTCTTGAACGGGTGAAGAAACAAACAAACAAACAAAACTGTTGAAACAAAATGTTTGCAGGCAAATAAGATCCCTGCATTTTTGTTTAAAATCTTATATTTATTTATTAGGCAGTATATAGATAACTTTCAATGGAGGCTGTCTAAGTGGTTTTACATTCAGGTACGCAAACATTTTTCCCTATCTGTCCTGATGGGCTCACAATCTATCTAAAACACCTGGGGCAGTGGAGGATTAACCCCCTCTTTTACAAAGGTGTGCTATGCCTTTTAGCGCACTAATCACACGCTAAACTCTAATGCGTGAATGTTATCCTATGGACATGTTAGCGCACGCATTGATTTAGCGTGCGCTAAAACGCTTAGCACACCTTTGTAAAAGAGGGCCTAAGTGACTTGTCCAGGGTCACAAGGAACAGTGTGGGACTTGAACCCATAACTAATTAAACTAAACTAAACCTTAAGTTTATATACCACATCATCTCCACAGAAGAAGAGCTCGGCACGGTTTAAAAGAACTTAAAAAATGAGAAAGGGTAGGAAAAGGTTTACATAAGTTTATAAATCGAGTGGAAAAGTAAGGGAAGAAAGAAATTACATGTTGGAGAAGAGCCAGGGTTTTAGTTGCTCAGGCCATTCTTCCCTCCAAACACCCACAGTCATCTCATACATTTACACTAAACCAACACATTTAAAAAATAAAAACATTTTAGAAGAACACGTTTATTTTTATTTTATAACATTTTATTGAAGGAATCAAATAGATATACAATAACATGATACAAAGAGATATTCATTACAATTAAATTCATAATAAAACATTTGCATACATATTTTATCATTCCTCCAAAATATATTTTAAACATCTAATCTATTTTTCCCTATATCCCCCCTTATTACTTTAGATTATTATTATTATTATATTATAATAAATGAATTAAATAGAAAAAACATTTCAAGTAATTTAACATATATTAAAATCATCATTCCTATTTCCCTCCCTAACCTAGAATGAAAGGTGACATGAAATACCAAATAAATAAAAATATTTAAAAAACATTGGTAATCCAACAACAATTGAATGAACTTTTACATCAACGTACTATTAAATCAGTCATATATTATCAATATAAATTATATAAATATGTTAACAAGACTGGTGCATTATTGGCTCACTTAGTTAAAGGTGCTAGTAGTAATAATAGAATTTTACAAATTCAAACATCACAAGGACAAATTTATTCTAAAGAATCAGATATATGTAAAAAATTCCAAAATTATTATTCTTCCTTGTTTGCTTCTAGTCATGATAATGGTCTATTTAGTGATACGTATTTATCTAGTTTAACGTTACCTTGTATAGGCGAGAATGACCAAAAAAATTTAAATTGTCCAATAGGGGAAGATGAACTATTACTAGCTATTCAGCAACAGTCCATTGGGTAAAGCACCAGGATTGGATTGATATAGGGCCGAATTTTATAAGATAATGGGGAAAAATATTTCATCTTCTTTAGTTTCTATGTTTAATAATCAAATTAAAGAAAAATTGTGGGGCGCGAGAGTGCTATGATGCTGAGCGGCTGTTGAACTGCTCAGCTCCCGCTTCACTTCTCCTAAATCGGTCTCTAATCAGCGGTATTATGTAGTTTTTTTTACTGCATTAATATCAAAGGTTTTTGCGAATATAGTCTGAATTATTATATACTATTCTGGATTTGTGAAACTACTTTATGGCGGCGAAATCGCATAGAAAAGACAAAGATAAATCTCGTAGTGAACTTAAGATGGCGGAGGGAGTAACGGCAACTCCACAAACTGAAGTTATATGGACTGCTACGGAGATTATGCAAGAGATATCAATGTCGGTGGAAAGATCATTGGACCGGAAGTTAAAGCCAGTGTTGGAAAAAATTCTGGAAATGGGAGATAAAATGAATGATCTTATAAGAGATGTGGCTGCAATTGGTATGAGGATTGATTCAATTGAAAGTGATGTAGTACATCTCAAATCTGAAAATAAACTTCTAAAAGACACTTGTAAAGTACTAGAAGAAAAAATTGATGATTTGGAAAATCGTAATAGAAGAAATAATTTAAGGCTTGTCGGTTTTCCAGAGACAATCTTAGATAAAGATTTGAGAAGTATATTGGAAACTTGGTTAACCACACAATTAAGCTTGCCCAAGGACATTGATTCTTTAAAAATTGAAAGAGCACACAGATTGGGGCCAAGAAGAGATTTTAATCAAAAACCTCGTGTGGTTATAAAAAAAGTATTGAATTACTTTCACAAAGAACTGATATTAAGACATATTCGGTCAGGGAAAGAACTGATGTATCAATCACAAAAGATATTATGTTTCCAGGATTACTCAGTTAAAGTGGTGTCTCAAAGAAAAATTTTCACTACATTATGCACACGTCTGGCTAAAGCAAAAGTTCCATTTTCTTTGTTATTCCCTGCAAAGTTAAGATTGAGTCATCTTGGCAAACAATACTTTTTTACAGATATTTCAGCAGCTAATCAATTTATTGAGCTTCATCATCTGATTCCAGAGGAAATGACTGTTGATGTTTGTTTACAAGATGGCGGTTTAGAACTGGAACTAAATGGTTGTCTTAAAAGACTGTATAAGTATTTGATCTAAAAAGCTATTGTTTTTTTTTTTAAATTTTTGTTATTATGTATTTATTTTTTTTATATTATTATTATTTTTTTTTTAAATATGAAAAAGTGGAAGATTTTAATATTTTTTATTATTATTATCATCATTATTATTATTTTTACATGGATGGATTGTTTTTGTTGAATTGTTAATTAAATGTTTTCTTTGATATGAGTATTATAGAGGTTGGATTTGGGGGAAGAGTAAGGAAATCATAGCAATGATTTTAGATGGTTTATCTGTCTTTGGTCAAAGGGGGAAAGATATTTTGGGGTGGATTTATATGGAGGTGGGGGGGATGATGATGGATTGGATAATGGGATGGGGGGAATAGGGTTTTGATTAGGGAGGGTTATTTAAGAGGGAGATTAGAATGGAAGGTGACTATATGTTATATTACACAATATATATTTCAATATGAATCACATTTATTATTATTTAATGGGGACTGGTGGCTGGGACAGTTTCCATTATTAGATGGGATTTTATTAAGGATCTTTGCAATATCTTTTATTACCTGGCGCTATCGACCCCGAAGAAGGGTCAGGCGGTGTCGATGTGGTCGGTGCCGATTTAGGCGGCGCCGTCAACGTCGGGGCCGGATCCATGGCAGAACTGGTGCCGAAGAGGAGATTCTGCTGGATTTGCCGGTTTTTAAGTGTGCGTTTCTTGAGAGTAGCACAGCGGGTGCAAGTGTCAGCCCGATGCTCTGGACCCAAACACTGCAGGCACCAATTGTGTGGGTCCGTTAGGGAGATCGGGCGTGCACACCGCTGGCACTTCTTGAAGCCCGGTTGGGGGGGCATGAAGGGAAACACGGCCTCCGCAAAATCAAACCCGGAGGTCTGTATGATTACAACAGGCCCCGCCGGGGCCGGTTGAAAAAACAAAGAAAAATTAGAGAAAAATTTTTTTTTTTTTTTTTTTTTAGTAGAAAAAAAAAAGAATCCGGAAGGGAAAATGAGAAAAAAGATCAAAAAAAGCGCGAGCGGGAAGGCAAAAAGAGAGTTTTCAACAGCCGTTGAAAGCACACGCGTCTTCTTTGCTCCACGGAAACGAAGAAACTGGGGACCACGCACTCCTCCGTCGGGCAGGAAGGCACTCGCGCATGCGCAGTGCGGCCAACTAGAACTTTCTAGTTAAAAAGGTCCGTACCGGGGCTCCGTCGGTGACGTCACCCATACGTTAAGAATATGCTGCCTGCTTGTCCTGGGATAATATATATTTCAATATGAATCACATTTATTATTATTTAATGGGGACTGGTGGCTGGGACAGTTTCCATTATTAGATGGGATTTTATTAAGGATCTTTGCAATATCTTTTAAGGTGAGGTAAATAAATGTCTTTAAAATTTATATCTTGGAATGTAGGGGGGATTTCATCTCCTATTAAAAGGAAGAAGATATTGCAAAGTTTAAATAGGCATAAGGCTACAATAGTATTTTTACAGGAAACACATCTGAATGCACAGGAACATGCTAAGCTTCATACTTGGTGGGTAGGAGATTATATTGAAGCTCCTGCTATTAATAGAAAAGCTGGAGTAATTATTCTTTTTAATAAGTCTGTGGTAGTAGAAAAAATACATATTCAGGTTGATCCAGTGGGAAGATATATAATTGCAAAAGTTAAAATTAATGGAATGGAATTTTTACTTTGTAACCTATATGCTCCTAACATTTATGACAAAATTTTTTTTGCTGTTTTATTGAATAACCTAATTCAATTGAACTCTTGTTCTTTAATTATAGGGGGTGATTTTAATAGGGTGGCAGACCCAGGAATAGATAAATCAGTTCTAAGAAAGACAGATAAACTTGATGTATCAAAAGGGGTTCCTTTATTATGTGATTCTCTTAATTTATTGGATATTTGGAGGGTATTACATCCTTTAGATAGGGATTATACACATTGTTCTAGGGTACATAATACTCATTCTAGAATTGATTATATTCTTTGTTCTGATACACTTTTTTTCGAAGATACATGAGACGGGTATTGGGCCCACAGAGATATCAGACCATGCATTTGTTTGGATTATTTTAACTTTAACATCTGATTCTATGTGTACACCACAATGGAGGTTTCCTTTAGATTTATATAATGATGAAAAATTTAAGGAGCATATATTTAGATGTTGGAATAATTATCAAATTAATAATTAACAACATAGGGAAAATCCAACTTTGTTTTGGGAAGCAGCTAAAGCGGTTATGAGGGAGGAAATTATTGCCTTCTCAAGTCAGAAAAAGAAAGCAAGAGATAGAGATATTTTGAGATTAGAAAAACAATTAATACAGATTAGATGTCGTCATGCTAGAAATCCTACGGAGGATAATAATGCAAATTTATTGGCAATCCAACAACAATTGAATGAACTTTTACATCAACGTACTATTAAATCAGTCAAATATTATCAATATAAACTATATAAATATGGTAACAAGACTGGTGCATTATTGGCTCATTTAGTTAAAGGTGCTAGTAGTAATAATAGAATTTTACAAATTCAAACATCACAAGGACAAATTTATTCTAAAGAATCAGATATATGTAAAAAAAATTCCAAAATTATTCTTCTTCCTTATTTGCTTCTAGTCATGATAATGGTCTATTTAGTGATACGTATTTATCTAGTTTAACGTTACCTTGTATAGGCGAGAATGACCAAAGAAATTTAAATTGTCCGATAGGGGAAGATGAACTACTACTAGCTATTCAGCAACAGTCCATTGGGTAAAGCACTAGGATTGGATGGATATAGGGCCGAATTTTATAAGATAATGGGGAAAAATATTTCATCCTCTTTAGTTTCTATGTTTAATAATCAAATTAAAGAAAAATTGTTATCACCAACTTTACGACAATCACAAATTATTGTTTTTCCAAAACCTGGAAAGGATCCTAAGAGAGTTGAGTCTTATAGGCCAATTTCTCTTTTATGTTATGAGATAAAATTGTTAGCAAAAATTTTGGGTAATAGATTAGCAAAAATATTACCAGATTTAATTGCTGAACCTCAGGTAGGGTTTGTTAAAGGAAGAACGGCGGTTAAAAATATTAGATCAATTTTGTCTTCTTTGGAATGGGTACATCTTAAAAACATTCCTTCCTTACTTATTAGTTTTGACGCTGAAAAAGCGTTTGATAGGGTTAGATGGGAATTTTTATTTGCAGTTTTAACTAAATATAGAATTACAGGATTTTTTCAAGAAGCCATAAAAACTTTATATTCAAATGCACAAGCTAGAGTTTATGTAAATGGGATTTCTTCAGATTTTTTCCCAGTAAGTCAAGGAACGAGACAAGGCTGCCCTTTATTATTTATTTTAACGTTGGATCCTTTAATTAGAGATATTATTTTAATTGATGATATTAAAGGAGTAAATATAGGGGCTTTTACTTTTAAAATTGCTGCATTTGCAGATGATATTCTAGTACATTTAACTAATCCTCGTTTTTCTTTGCAAACATTATTAGAATGTATTAAAGAATATGGAGATTTCTCTGGTTTTAAATTAAATATGAATAAATCTGAAGCATTAGCAACCAATGATAAATTAAATAGAGAATGGGGTCCAGATTTTCCTTTAAAGTGGACAGAAAAGTATTTTAAATATTTAGGTATTTATTTGCAGGGGAATCCTAAATGGTTATATGAGGTAAATATTCCAACTTTGCTTAATTATATTAAACTAAAATTACAAAAATAGCAGAATTTACCTTTATCTTTGGGGGGGTAGGATTGCTTTATTTAAAATGATAATTTTAATAATTTTAATAACACGTTTGCAAAAATTAGACAGTTCTAAGTCCAATAAATGCTGGCACTGTAATCTGGAACCAGGGACATTAGATCACTTACTATATCATTGTCCCTACATTAAAAGTTTTTGGAATTCAATTTGGCCACAAATTAATAAATTGATGGAAAATCATATAGCAATATCATATGATACAGTATTATTTGGAATGATGATGAGGAAAAAAAATCAAATTTCACCAGAAAATAACAAGCTTTTATTAATTATGACAGGGGTTGCCATTCAGCACATAACCAAAAATTGGAAGAATTATAATAACCTAAATTATACATTTTGGTGGAATACAATATGTCATATATTTAAAATAGAAAGAACAATAGCAACACAAAGAGGGACATATACTAAATTCATAAAAATATGGGGGCCATTGACAAAATATTGCAATGAATAAATAGTAGAATTTTTCTTCTTCTTTTCTTCTTTTAAATATCTTCTTTGTGACACACATAGAGGGAGGGCAGTAAAAATAATTTTACATAACAGACTATAATATGATATACAATATGTAATGTATGATTGAAAAGTAATAGAAGGGTGGGGGGAGGGAGGGGGGATAAAATACATTTAGAATATAATGTATTAGATATAAAAGTGATATTGTGTATTTATCAATTGTATTTTAATATTTTGTACACTTTATGTAAAATTTGAAAATAAAAAAATAATATAGAAAAAAAAAAAAAAATGATAATTTTTCCAAAAAGGTTATATGTATTCCAGATGATCCCTTTGGTATTGAATAATGGTGATTGGCGGAAATTAAGAACTTTAAGTATAAAATTTTGTTGGGCAGCTAAAAAACCTAAATTGTCTTTTGATTTTTTATTGGGTCCGGGTATAAAAGGAGGTTTAGGGTTTCCAGATATTCGTATTTATAATTGGGCTTGTTTATTACGACATATAAGGGATTGGATTCTAGAGGATGATTCATTTACCTTTGTCATATGAAAAAGCATTTTTTCACCCTTACCATTTATTATTTTTGATTCAAGTACCAATGTCAAGATTACCAGATTATTTAAAAGGTAATTCTATTTTGATTCCATTAAGATTAGTATGGAATAAATTATTGAAATTTTGGGAATATCATCAAATTGTTACTGATTTTTTGCCTATTCAAGGAAATAGTGATTTTTCTCCGGATATGGCTAATGTTACTTTTAGACATTGGGCAAATAAAGGGATTAAATTTATTGCTCAGCTTTTAGATGAGTCTGGGAGATTGTGTAGATTTCCAGAACTTTTCTTAATTGTTGGAAGTGGTCCAGGGGCATTGTATGGATATATGCAAGTACAACATTATGTAAATCAAATCATAAGAGGGGGGATTTCATTGGGTGTACACGATAGGATTTAAAAATTTTTTGACCAATGTATTGATATTCCTATTTTGGTATCTTTACTTTATAACATTTTATTGAAGAAATGCAATAGATACATAATAATATAACACAGTAAAATAGTCATTACATTTAAATTGACCATATTAACTTCTAATAAATGTTTATCATCCTTCAAAATAAATTTTTTAAACAGGACTTATTCATATATTTTGTTTAGAATTATAGGATTTTGTTTGAGCACAATTAATTTATAACTTTATTACATAAATTGTGGTGTTTGATTCCAAATAGAACATATGACAATATTATACAAAAGTGGAGTGATGAAATGGGAATTCAATTATCACTTCAAGATTTTAGGCAAGCTATTCATCGTTTGCCTAAAATTATTACAGGATATATTTGGAGAGAATGTACATATAGAGTTTTACATAGGGCATTTTTTTCACAAGTACAAGCTTTTCATGCAGGATTAGTTAATTCTTCTATTTGTATCAAATGTGAGAAGGATTCCAATACTTTGTCTCATGCATTTTGGAAATGTCATCTGATTAAATCTTTCTGGTCTGCCATCCTATTATTTTTGGGGTTATTATGGAATTGTCAATTGGTTGAATCTCCAAAAGGTGTGTTGTTTTGGTAAGGCAGCAGCTTGTGGGTTTTTGGACATGAAAGATGTATTCTTTTTCAAAAAGCATGTATGATTGGTCATAAATGCATATTACAATATTGGTTACAAAAAGATCCTCCAAATTATTGGCATTGGAGGAATCAATTCCATCGTTTAATTTTATTTGAGGTTTTTGAGGTTCGTAAATTTCCTAAAAGAACACGATTATTTTTAAAATCTGGGATCCTTATATACAAAAATTATCCTCGAAAGCTAGAAGTATGATTCTTAATACTTTATATTAGATTTAAATAAATGTGTTTTTTTAAAAAATGTATTTATTTATTTTTATTTAAATATTTTTTGATTATTTGGTGTTTTGTGTCGCCTTTCATTCTGGGGTAGGGAGGGAAATTGGAATGATTTTAATATATAGTATGGGAGTGGAGAGGGGGGATATAGGGGAAAAGTAGTTTAGATATATTAACATATATTTTGGAGGAATGATAAAAATGTTTTATGCAAATGTTTTATTGTGAATTTTATTGTAAGGAATGTCTTTTTGTATCATATTGTTATGTATTTGTTTGATTCCTTCAATAAAATGTTATAACATTAAAAAAAAACATTTATTTAAATTTAATATAAAGTATTAAGAATCATACTTCTTGCTTTCGAGGATAATTTTTATATATAAGGGTCCCAAATTTTTAAAAATAATCGTGTCTTTTAGGAAATTACGAACCTACCAAAACCTCAAATAAAATTAAACAATGGAATTGATTCCTCCAATGCTAATAACTTGGAGGATCTTTTTGTAACCAACTATTGCAATATGCATTTATGACCAATCATACATGCCTTTTGAAATAGAATACATCTATCCTGTCCAAAAACCCCACAAGCTGCTGCTTTACCAAATAACACCCCTTTTGGAGATTCAACCAATTGACAATTCCATAATGACCGTAAAAATAATAGGATGGCAGACCAGAAAGATTTAACCAGATGACATTTCCAAAATGCTGAGATAAAGTATTAGAATCTTTTTCACATTTGATACAAATAGGAGAATTAACTAATCCTGCATGAAAAGCTTGTACAGTGGTACCTTGGTTTACGAGCATAATTCGTTCCAGAAGCATGCTCATAAACCAAAACACTTGTATATCAAAGCAACTTTTCCCATAACAGTTAGTGTAACCTTGAACAATTCGTTCTACATCCCCAAAAACTTAATTACCATTAGGGACGCCTCCACCGCTGCCTCTGCCACAGACCTATCCACGCAGCTCCTCCAGTTCTCCTCCTCTGCTGCTGTTCGCTGCCTCTCACTGCAGGCGGTGCTGACTGTAAGCAAACCGCCGCTGCCAAGTCTGACTGGACACTGTTGGCTCTGCTGCTCTTGGACGCTGACCCCTCCCCCCCAGATACCACTACCCCCTCTGCTGGACTCTCAGGTGCTGGCTCACTCCTGCCGGACGCACCACGATTCCCATGCTCCACCCGAGGCCACCGGTGCTGCTATCGCCTCTCCCCCCCCCCTCCCCGACTGGCCCTGTCATTACCCCTGCACCGCCGGTGATAGAAAGTGCCTGCTGCCGGTCTGCAGCTGAGCCTTGAGCATCTGCGCATGCTCAGGCCTTCTGGGATCTCACCCCTCTCCGAGATTCTCATGAGATCTCGAGTCTCATGAGAATCTCGGTGAGGATGAGATCCAGAAGGCCTTGAGCATGCGCAGATGCTCAAGGCTCAGCAGCAAACTCGCGGCAGGGCCCTTTCTAACTCCGGTGGCACAAGGGTAAGGACAGTGCCGGTCACTAGATGGGGAGGAGATGATCGTGAAGGGAGGGTGCAACGCTGGTGGCCTCGGGGGGAGCAATACTGTTGGTTTCCCACGATCGGGTCGGGGCTCACAAATCGAGTCAATGCTCGGTTTGCGAGTTACAGTTTGCCCGAGTGTTTTGCTCGTCTTGCAAAACACTCGTAAACCAGGTTACTCGTAAACCGAGGTTTGACTGAAACTTTATATTCAGATGCACAAGCTAGAGTTTATGTAAATGGGAATTCTTCAGATTTTTTTCCCCAGTAAGTCAAGGAACGAGGCAAGGCTGCCCTTTATCCCCTTTGTTGTTTATTTTAACGTCCATTAATTAGGGATATTGTTTTAACTGATGATATTAAAGGGGTAAATATAGGGGCTTTTACTTTTAAAATTGCTGCTTTGCAGATGATATTCTAGTACATATAACTAATCCTAGTTTATCTTTGCAAACATTATTAGAATGTTTTAAAGAATATGGAGATTTTTCTGTTTTAAATTAAATATGGACAAATCTGAAGCGTTAGCGACCAATGATAAGTTAATAGAGAATGGGGCCCTGATTTTCCCTTAAAGTGGATAGAAAATTATTTTAAATATTGTGGCGGGGCCAGGGATAAGCCTAGCGCTGGCAACCCGGCTCCCGCCCCAGGCGCAGGACGGAGCGCTCCCTGGAGGACTCCCGCTGGATAATCCCAGTAGAAAGTACAATACATGCTCACTTGGTAAAGTTCAGGTTTTTCTTTTTATTATCCCCAGTTCAAGGCACTGGGACTCAAGTAGTCCCTCTTGGCTGAGTGGACTTGAAACAAACAATATATCAGCAATTGCTTCTCCTTTATAAGAGAGTCCAGACTGCTGTTCAGGCACATAAACCACAAATAAACAAAAACGTTTATTTCCTTCTTCAGTTTCATCAATTGTGCCTGTGGATACTTCAGGAAGCTTTTCCCACCTGAAGTACCATGCCCCCACTACCCTTGTTCTCCTAGGGTAGGGGCTGGGGAACCATCCACCCTTTTCTGACTGGTGTAAGTCCCCACCCAAAAGTTCCCCTATTCAGGGCTATGTAAGTCAGGTCACTGAATTCTCCTTCAGGCTTTTCTTGGAAGTTAATTAGGGTTCCCACCTCCTTCACTCTCTCTGGAAGGCCTATCTCTTGGGCTCTAATTGACCCATTCACACTTCCTTACAGTCCTGCCTAAGGGAGAAAGAACGCTGCACAGAAAGACGTTAACTTTCATTCCCCTCCCCCCATTCATTACCTTATTGACTGGAGTTAGATAGGAGATCCCAGGCTGCCAGACTGCACTCCATTTCACTTCCTTCAGAGACCTCTATATCTATCAAAGGGTAGTGGTGAACGGTACCCCATCTGAAGCATCGGACGTGATAAGTGGAGTGCCGCAGGGCTCGGTCCTGGGTCCGATTCTATTCAACTTATTCATAAGAGATATGACGCAAGGACTTAAGGGAAAGGTATCGCTGTTCGCCGACGACGCCAAACTTTGCAACATAGTAGGTAGAAGCTTATTACCTGATAATATGACACACGATCTACTGCTGCTGGAACAATGGTCAACTACTTGGCAGCTTGGCTTCAATGCTAAAAAATGCAAGGTAATGCACCTGGGAAAGAGAAACCCGCGTAGAACTTATGTACTAAATGGTGAAACCTTGGTTAGGACCACAGCGGAACGCGATCTAGGAGTGATCATTAGCGAGGACATGAAGGTTGCCAATCAAGTGGAGAAGGCTTCCTCCAGAGCAAGACAAATGATGGGGTGCATCCGCAGAGGTTTCGTCAGCAGGAGACCTGAAGTTATGATGCCGTTGTACAGAGCCATGGTGAGGCCTCACTTAGAGTACTGCGTTCAGTTTTGGAGACCTCACTACCGAAAGGACGTGCTGAGAATCGAGTCGGTACAGCGAACAGCCACCAGGATGGTCCTTGGGGCTCAAGGATCTCACGTATGAAGAAAGACTAGAGAAATTGCGGATGTACTCACTTGAGGAAAGAAGGGAACGGGGAGATATGATTGAAACGTATAAGTATATCACGGGGCACATCGAGTCAGAAGATGATATATTCCGGCTCATGGGACCCTCAACCACCAGAGGGCATCCGCTAAAAATCAGGGGAGGGAAGTTTCATGGCGACTTCAGGAAGTATTTCTTCACCGAGAGAGTTGTGGATCATTGGAACAGACTCCCACTCCAGGTGATAAAGGCCAGCAGCGTGACGGATTTTAAGAGAAAATGGGATACTCACGTGGGATCTTTAAGGGAGTAAACTCAGGGGGGAGGATACTTGGAATGGGGCAGACTTGGTGGGCTATAGCCCTTTTCTGCCGCTTTTTCTATGTTTCTATCTCCATTAGGGACTCCCCGCTCTCTGAGGCTGGATAGGAATTCCCTTCAGGGGCAGCTACCGGCCAGCCTGCTCTGGAAGCCTTTCTCCTCCCTTGAGCTTCTGCCTGGGAGCCAGAAGTTTTGTTAATTCGTGAGGGCTGTAGGACAGCCCGTTCTTTAGCCCTGGACTGGGAAAGCAAACCTCCAACTGTTTCCTTCCTGCTCTACACGGCAGTCCTCTCTCTTACAGTTCCCGAGTTCCCCTGAGTGTTCCCAGGTGTGTTGGTTTTAATGCTGCAGGGCTCATTCCCACTCTCCCTCTGGGTTCGTCCTTGCCTGTCAGCTCCTCCCCTTTCCTTAACCCTTCCTGGGCTAGTTTTCTTTACCAGAGGCTTTACTGGAGAACTGCCCAAGGAATTATAAAAGGGGATTATAGTGCCCTAAATCAGATATTGTGGTTTCTGCCCTTCTCTCTCTGCCTTGCCCTGCCTGTTGGCTCTTTGTAATAGGAACAGGGTTAAATGGGCAGCTTCCTGGGCTTAGGAATAGGGATAGCCCTTTGCATGGCAGGATTTAAAACCGGGTTTAAACTGGTGACAGGAGCTTCCCTGTCACATACCCCCCCCCCCCCTCAAAACACTATCAGTCCTTTTATCCTTGGGCAGGTGTTCTATCCCTTCCCCTAGTCGTGACAGAATGTCTGCGTTCTTCTTTCCCCAGGTTTGAGCTTCATCCACCCCGGTGGGAACCCCAACCCTGGTTCCCTCGGCCCGTATCCTCTAACCTCTCTCCTCCTGCAGATCTGGAAGGAAAACTTTTTCACAAATTAGTTGGCTATTCGGTCTCCTTCCTTTATTCGATAATCTTCCTCCCCTAAATTAAAGAGGAGTATTTTTAGGGGCCCCCTATAGTCGGGATCAACTACCCCTGCCCCTACACATAGTCCATGCCTAAGTGCTAATCCTGATCGGGGTGCTATTCTACCGTAGCAACCCGAGGGTAAAGATATTTGTAAATCTGTGTTTATGACCTCCTTTGGGTATTACTCTTTCTTGGGCACTACTTAAATCAAAGCCTGCGGCCTAACTCGTAGCCTTATAGGGAGGTCTCGCCCTATTAGACAGCTGCACAAACTTCAATCTTACTTCTCGGCTTTTTCAGCAAGCCCCAGATTTACCACTTCCTCATTAGGCCTAGACCAGGACATCTCTTCCCCGCTTCCTCATACATTCCTGGAAGCCTGCCCACTCTCTCCCTAATATGAGATCATAGGGAGGTGTTGGCATTACTGCCACCTCTATGGGCTGCCTTTTCCCCCATATTCCAACCAAACGGTCCGTAGCTCATAAGGAATGGTCGTGCCGTGCATACACTGAATCCTGGATATGCCTCTAGGTCTATCTACCTGCCCTCCTTTCTTCCTCCTAATGGCCCTCCATAAGGCCCGAGAGACACTAGACTGATTCGCCCCCGAGTCCAATAGAGCCGTAGCCGGCACTCCCCCTACCCTGACTGGCAGAAAGTATTCCCTCCCTTCCCTCGGGCCTGGGGATTCCTTCCTACTAGCCAGGTTCATCTTCCCTTTACACTGCGTGCTCCGGTAGCCCGTTTTCCCACAGGAGAAACAGCGAAAGGTTAGATCCCTGGAGGTACTTTGATTATACCTACTCGGGGTGGTGTGACTGGACCCCCGTATCCGTGAGGTTTCCTCCAGGGTGTTCGCCTAGACCCTTGGGTTCTAGAGGGGACCTGAGCCTCCAGGAAGGCTTCAGCAATAGCAACAGTTTGATCCAGGGTTGGAGCTCCTTGCCTTGCTAACCAGTCCGTAAAGAACCCGGGACTGCTTCATGAACTGTTCTCTCACCAGCTCTGCTATTACTGCCGGGAGACTTTGAAGATAGGGGTTAACCATCTTTCACAGAGACGTTTAAGCCTCTGAGCCAGGGCCTTAGGTCTTTCTCCAGGCTTCATTTTCAGGGCCCGGAACTGCATTCTATATTGTTCTGGGGTATGTCCAAGGTATTCTAATAGGACCTCTTTTAAGCACTTATAGTCCGAGGCTTGCTCAGCATTCAAAGTTCGGTAAGCCTCTAGCGCTCGTCCTGCTAAACATGGAATAAGTTTTACTGCCCACTGGTCCTGCGGCAGTGGGATGCCCCAGCCACCCGCTCAAAAGCTAATAAAAAATCCTCAATATCGTCCTCCGGTGCTAGCTTATTGAATCTAATAGGCTCCCCAAAGGAAGCTCCTACCGGGGCGCTGGTGGTTGGTTCAGTCACTTGCCGTTGTGCTAGCTTGTGAATGGCCTGCACTTGTTCTCCAAGCATATGAAGTAGCTCGGCATGACGGGTTTGTTGGGCACTCTGATCTGCTTTCCACAGGTCCATCTGTGTCCGCACCGACTCTCACATCACCTCTGCAAGCTGTCGCCACTCGACCTCCCACGCTGTTGTAGGCTTGACCGACTCCATCTGGAAGGAAAGGAAACGAGAACACAAACCAAGTGTGGCTCTTTGGGCACCTTTCCCCTCTCCCTTCCCGGAAAGGAAACCTTTCACTCAGAATCCCTCACCAGCACCCTAAGGTACCCTTACCTCAGGCACTGATGAGTCTGCGCCTTTGGGTTTTTTCCAATACAGGATCCGGTCTCCCTCTCTGAGGACACTGTTCCTCTGATCGCCTATCCACCAGGATGCAGCTTGGCTCACTCCGGTCTAGTAGCAACGCCTCCAGCAACACCTCTGTGAGACCCCACCAACACTCCAACAAAATTGAGACTTTAGTACTCACTGTCCAAAACTCAAAAAAAAAACCTGTAATCCACCGGAAACTTAAAGTTACTGGTCTCAGTCCTTTCAGTACTTGTGCAGCAAAAAACCTGCACCAAGCAGTATTGCAATTCCTCAAAATCAAGGCAATAGTTCTTGCACTATCAACAAGCAGTGTAATTTTCCCAGCACTAGTCAGTTCTTCAAACAAAATTTGGAAAACCCCCAAAAAATTCCACTGTTCCAGCAGTAGCCTGTGGGTGGCGCTACATCCCACCACTGCTACCATAATTCGCTCTGTGGCGGGGCCAGGGATAAGCCTAGCGCTGGCAACCCGGCTCCCGCCCCAGGCGCAGGACGGAGCGCTCCCTGGAGGACTCCCGCTGGATAATCCCAGTAGAAAGTACAATACACTGCTCACTTGGTAAAGTTCAGGTTTTTCTTTTTATTATCCCCAGTTCAAGGCACTGGGACTCAAGTAGTCCCTCTTGGCTGAGTGGACTTGAAACAAACAATATATCAGCAATGCTTCTCCTTTATAAGAGAGTCCAGACTGCTGTTCAGGCACATAAACCACAAATAAACAAAAACGTTTTTTTTTCCTTCTTCAGTTTCATCAATTGTGCCTGTGGATACTTCAGGAAGCTTTTCCCACCTGAAGTACCATGCCCCCACTACCCTTGTTCTCCTAGGGTAGGGGCTGGGGAACCATCCACCCTTTTCTGACTGGTGTAAGTCCCCCACCCAAAAGTTCCCCTATTCAGGGCTATGTAAGTCAGGTCACTGAATTCTCCTTCAGGCTTTTCTTGGAAGTTAATTAGGGTTCCCACCTCCTTCACTCTCTCTGGAAGGCCTATCTCTTGGGCTCTAATTGACCCATTCACACTTCCTTACAGTCCTGCCTAAGGGAGAAAGAACAACCTTCATTCCCCTCCCCCATTCATTAACTTATTTGACTGGAGTTAGATAGGAGATCCCAGGCTGCCAGACTGCACTCCATTTCACTTCCTTCAGAGACCTCTATATCTATCTCCATTAGGGACTCCCCGCTCTCTGAGGCTGGATAGGAATTCCCTTCAGTGGCAGCTACCGGCCAGCCCTGCTCTGGAAGCCTTTCTCCTCCCTTGAGCTTCTGCCTGGGAAGCCAGAAGTTTGTTAATTCGTGAGGGCTGTAGGACAGCCCGTTCTTTTAGCCCTGGACTGGGAAAGCAAACTCCCAACTGTTTTCCTTCCTGCTCTACACGGCAGTCTCTCTCTTACAGTTCCCGAGTTCCCCTGAGTGTTCCCAGGTGTGTTGGTTTTATGCTGCAGGCTCATTCCCACTCTCCCTCTGGGTTCGTCTTGCCTGTCAGCTCCTCCCCTTTCCTTAACCCCTTCCTGGGCTAGTTTTCTTTACCAGAGGCTTTACTGGAGAACTGCCCAAGGGAATTATAAAAGGGATTATAGTGCCCTAAATCAGATATTGTGGTTTCTGCCCTTCTCTCTCTGCCTTGCCCTGCCTGTTGGCATCTTTGTAATAGGAACAGGGTTAATGGGCAGCTTCCTGGGCTTAGGAATAGGGATAGCCCTTTGCATGGCAGGATTTAAAACCGGGTTTAAACTGGTGACAGGAGCTTCCCTGTCACAAATATCTAGGTATTTATTTACCAGTGAATCCTAAAAGGTTATATGAGGTAAATATTCCAACTTTGCTTAATTATACTAAACTAAAATTACAAAAATGGCAGAATTTACCTTTATCTTTGGAGGGTAGGGTTGCATTATTTAAAATGATTATTTTTCCAAAATAGCTTTATGTTTTCCAGATGATCCCTTTGGTATTAAATAATGGTGTTTGGCAGAAATTACGAACTTTAATTATAAAATTTTGATCCTCCAAATTATTGGCATTGGAGGAATCAATTCCATCGTTTAATTTTATTTGAGGTTTTTGAGGTTCGTAAATTTCCTAAAAGAACACAATTATTTTTAAAAATCTGGGATCCTTATATACAAAAATTATCCTCGGAAAGCAAGAAGTTCGATTCTTAATACTTTATATTAGTATATAAATTTTTTTTTTTTAATATTAATTATTTGATGTTTTATGTCACCTTGCATTCTAGGGGTAGGGAGGGAAATCTGATGATTATTATGTATCTATTGCATTTCTTCAATAAAATGTTATAAATTAATTATAAAATTTTGTTGGGCTGCTAAAAATCTAAATTGTCTTTTGATTTTTTACTGGGTTCGGGTATAAAAGGAGGTTTAGGGTTTCCAGATATTCGTATTTATAATTGGACTTGTATTATTACGACATATAAGGGATTGGGTTTTAGAGGATGAATTCATTTACCCCTTGTCATTTGAAAAAGCATTTCTTCACCCTTACCATTTATTATTTTTGATTCAAGTGCCAATTTCAAGATTACCAGATTATTTAAAAGGTAATTCTATTTTGATTCCTTTAAGATTGGTATGGAATAAATTATTGAAATTATGGGAATTTAATCAATTTGTTACAGATTTTTTGCCTATTCAAGGAAATAGTGATTTTTCTCTCCGGGTATGACTAATGTTACCTTCACACATTGGGCAAATAAAGGGGTTTAAATTTTATTGCTCAGCTTTTAGATGAGTCTGGGAGATTACGTAGATTTCCAGAACTTTCCTTAATTGTTGGAAGTGGTTCCAGGGTCATTGTACGGATATATGCAAGTACAACATTACGTGAATCAAAGCATAAGAGGGGGTTTTTTCATTGGGTGTACATGAAAGGATTTTAAACTTTTTTAATCAATGTAATGATATTCCTATTTCGGTATCTTTATTACATAAATTGTGGTGGAGCTTGATCCCAAATAGAACATATGAGAATATTATACAAAAATGGCATGATGAATTAGGAATTAAATTATCACTTCAAGATTTCAGTCAAGCTATTCATCGTTTGCCTAAAATTATTACAGGATATATTTGGAAAGAATGTACATATAGAGTTTTGCATAGGGCATATTTTTCACAAGTACAAGCATTTCATGCAGGATTACCGTATTTTCACGCATATAATGCGTGCGTTATACACAGTTTTTTACAAACCGTGCATAACCTTGCGCGTTATAACGTGTGAGCGCGTTGTACAAAAATGTTTTTACATAGTTCACACCCCCCCCCGCAGGACCGCTCGCACGCACCCCCACCCCGAAGGAACGCTCGCACGCACTCCCACACGCACACTGAAGGACGCTCGCACCCCACAGCCTCCCGAACCCCTCCCCCCATCATGTAGAAGCTCCTACCGGAGTCCTGCTGCTTCCTCTTGGCGGTCCCGGCCCTTCTGTGAGCCTCGCGCCTGCGCTGCTTCTTCCGGCGGTCCCGCCCTTTTTCTGACGTCAAGCCCTTTTGCCCCGCCGACTCCCCGACTCGATCAGGGCAAGAGGGAGCTCAAGCCCTCTTGCCCCAGTCAAAACCGCGGCACCCCCCGACATCGATCGGGGCAAGAGTGAGCTCAAGCCCTCTTGCCCCCCCGACTCCCCGACACGATCGGGGCAAAAGGGAGCCCAATTGTAAAAAATAACAAACCACTAGTTAAGTGGTCTGAAACAGCAAACCTATCTTGAGCTTGCGGGTTCTCTGAGCATTTTTGATTCACTATCAGTTGTACATAATTGTTTATATTTGATACTGAGTGTTCATTGTTTACATTGTTCACTGCTTTTTTGATCACTCTGCTCTCAGTTTTGAGAGATTATTGCCCTTATTGTTTGTTTGACTGAGTCTGCCCTGGATCGGTATTGCTACTCCTTGGGTTTTGACCAGGTACTAGTAACCTGGATTGGCCACCGTGAGGCTATTCTTATGTTCATCTCCAATAGGCAAAAAGGCTTTGCACTTATTGTACCCCAAAGTCATCTACTGTGATATTTTCTTTTAACTTGACCAGGAGAGGGCTCTCTTTACCAGCATTTGAAGTCAGTAACTGATTGTGCAGCCCCAGGCGCTGTAGGCTTTACACACCGTGAAGCCAAAAAGTTAAAGGGTAGGGAAAGAAGGTAAACTGTAAAGCACTCGAGGTACTGGTAGCCACATATCTATTTCCAGAACTATTATGAAAGAGCTGAGGAAATAGCAGATTGCTGAGGTTTCGTGACTGAATATTTGCTCAGCAGCAGCCGAGCCCTTTCGTTAAACAAAGAAATGCGTGAAGCCCCCCCCATCCCCCTGTGTTTTAAGAAAAACCAGCAGCAAACCTTTCTGCTGTCATTTTCATAGCAATGGCTTCAGTATGGTAATACAGACATGATGCACAAAACTGCTGCTTTAAGAGTCTGCTGCAAAGCCACTGAGGCTTTCTGAAAGGGATGCAAGTTGAAGGGTGAATTGCGATCGAGACCATTCTTTGCATAGAAAACGACCTGGTTTGGTGACATTGTGCCCCTGCCCTGAAAAGGAGGAGAAAAAGTTGTGCTGATTAGATTGCAATAAGAAGCAATCATACCATCTACTGGATTTCTACTTGTATGAGTAAAGAAAAGAAAAGACAAGAAAAAAATAGGGGGAAAAAAACATCACCACAGACACAAAATGCAACAAGCAGAGTGGAATTCCACTCTACTTGTATGAGTAGTCATGCCTATGTTTGTGTTGTTGTAGAAGTTTTATGATCGTTTGCTAGTCTAAGGTAAATTTTACTGTATTCTATTATTATGCATTTATTGCATTTCTTCAATAAAATGTTATAAATAGAAAAAAAAGAATATAGAAGAAAAGTAACCATTGTTTTGCATGCATTTGAAGCAAAGTTGCAAAGGCAACTTTCACCCCCCCCCCCCTTAGCAGGGGGGCTCGGCTCTTTCCAATGGGGGTCGAGGGCGGCTCTCTCGGCAGCCCTCGGCCAATAGCGGCGCGGGAAGGAGGGGCCGCCGCTGACAGGCTGCGAGCGGAGCAGCCGAGCCAGAGGCAAAGGCGAAAGTGGGCGCCCGAGCGCCTCGCGCCGCCACTCACCTCATGTGGATGTACAGTTGCCGCCTCGCGCTCCATGTCGATTTGCTCCTGGCGGACTGAGCGGGCACCATGCAGGGGGGGCGGTGGGCTCGCGCCGCTCTGCTGCTGCTGCTGGCGTCGCTCTGCGGCGCCCAGCCGCGCCAGCTCTTCCAGGTGCGCGAGGAGCAGCCGGCCGGCACCTACGTGGGCAGCATCGCCACGCGCCCGGGCTTCACGTACCGCCTGAGCGAGCCGCACGCGCTCTTCGCCCTCAACGGCAGCACGGGCGCGCTGCGCACGCGCGCCCCCATCGACCGCGAGCGGCTGCCCGGCGACCTGCTCGACCTGCTCGTGCTCTCCAGCGCGCCCACCTACCCCACCGAGGTGCGCGTGGCCGTGCTCGACCTCAACGACAACGCGCCGTCTTCCCCGACGCCTCGGTGCGCGTGGCCTTCCGCGAGGACGCGGCCGGCGCGCGTCAGGTGCTGCTCGACACGGCCACGGACGCCGACGCGGGCGCCAACGGCGTCGACCACCGCTCCTACCGCCTGGCGCGCGGCAACGAGCTCGGCCTCTTCGGCCTCGACGTCACGCTCAACCCCAGCGGACACGGCGCCTTCCTGCACCTGGTCAGCCGCGGCGCGCTGGACCGCGAGCGCGCCGCCCGCTACCAGCTGCTGCTCGAGGTGGAGGACGGCGGCGAGCCGCGGCGGCGCGGCCAGCTGCTCATCAACGTGACGGTGACGGACGCCAACGACAACGCGCCCGCCTTCGAGCGCGCGCAGTACCGCGCGCAGGTGGCCGAGGACGCGGCGCCGGGCGCCAGCGTGCTGAGCGTGGGCGCCGCCGACGCCGACGAGGGCGCCAACGCCGAGGTGCGCTACGAGCTGGTGGAGGAGGAGGGCGGGGCCGGGGCCCCCTTCCACATCGACGCGCGCACGGGGCTGGTGACGGTGCGCGAGGCGCTGGACTTCGAGAGCAGGCGCCAGTACACGCTCAGCTTGCGCGCCACCGATGGTGGCGCGCCCCCGCTCTCGGGCCGGGCTGAGGCGCTGGTGCGCCTGACCGACGTCAACGACAACGACCCCGTCGTCAGGTTTCCGCTACTTCCCTGCCACCTCACGCTCCGCCTCCGTGGACGAGAACGCGCCGGCTGGCACCGTGGTGGCCCTGCTCACCGTCACCGATGCCGACTCGGCCGAGGCCAACGGCAACCTGTCGGTGGCCATTCTGGGCGGCAACGAGCAGGGCCACTTCGAGGTGCAGCCCTCCAAGGTGCCCAACCTCAGCCTGGTCAAAGTGGCGCACGCGCTGGACCGCGAGCGCATCCCGCACTACAACCTCACCGTGGCCGTGTCGGATGGGGGCCGTCCCCGCCCCCGCTCCTCGGTGGCCAGCCTCGTTATCTACATCAACGATGTCAACGACCACCCGCCCGAGTTTGAGCATGCCGTCTACCGGGCGCAGGTGCGTGAGGATTTGCCCGTGGGCAGTTATGTGCATGGGCTGGCTGCCACCGATGGTGACTCGGGCCCCAATGCGCACCTGCGCTACGCTATCGTGGCGGGCAACGAGTTGGGTTGGTTCACCATCAGCGAGCGCACTGGACTGGTAACCAGCTGTGTGCTGCTGGACCGTGAAGCAGCTACGGAGGTGGCACTCAACATCAGTGCGCAGGATCGTGGGCCCGTGCCACGGGTCTCCTATGCGCAGCTGCTCATCACAATCCTAGATGTCAATGACCAGGCACCCACTTTTTCACATTCCGCCTACAGCCTGGCGCTTCCCGAGAACTCCCCTGCCGGCACACCACTCCTTGTCCTGCAAGCCACCGACAACGACTTGGGAGACAATGGCACAGTGCGCTATATTTTTGAGCCTGACACAGCCGCTTTAGCTGCTTGGCACCGCCTTCCGCCTTGACCCTATCTCAGGCCGCCTTAGCACCGCCACACACCTCTGGACCGTGAGCAACAAGAACACTACTGCTTAGTTGTGCTGGCCACTGACTTGGGGCACCCCACCACTTTCCTCTGCTGCTACCATCACATCACTTTGTTGGACATCAATGACAACAGCCCCCTCTTCTATCCCGTGCAGTACTTTGCTCGTATCCAAGAGAATGAGCCTGCTGGTACGCCTGTGGCTACTGTGACCGCTACGGATCCCGATCTGGGCCCCAATGGCACTGTCCGCTATAGCATCACGGCTGGTGACATGTCTCATTTCCATATCCATGCCCACACCGGCCTCATCACCCCGCCCGTGCTGCCCTGGATCGTGAGGAGCGCATGGCTTACCAGCTGCAGGTGGCAGCCTTGGATGGGGGCAACCTGCAGTCCCCCAGCCCTGCCATAGTCACCATCACCGTGCTGGATACTCAGGATAGCCCCCCTGCTTTCAGCCAGAGCTCCTATGCTTTTGTCATTTTTGAAAATGTAGCGGTGGGATACCATGTAGGGACGGTGTTCGCCTCCACCTTGGACCTCAACCCAACATCACTTATCTGATTACCACAGGGGACCAACAGGGCACGTTCCTTATTGACAGCTCAACCGGTCAAATCAGCACAGCCGGTGTGGTAGACAGAGAGGAGCTCTCCTTTTACCAGCTGAAAGTGGTGGCTAATGGTGGGGCTGTGACTGGTGAGACCATGGTTAATATCACTGTGAGAGATCTCAATGACAATTCTCCTCACTTTCTGCAGGCAGTGGAAACGGTGAATGTAGTGGAAAATTGGCAGGCAGGGCACATGGTGTTTCATGCCAAAGCAGTAGACCCAGATGAAGGTGCCAATGGCGTGATACTCTATAGCCTGAAGCAGAATCCCAGGGAACTCTTTGCCATTAATGAAAACAATGGTTCTGTGAGTTTAACAGGGCCAGTAGACATCAATGAGGGTTACTATCAAGTAGAGATCTTGGCTTCTGATATGGGAGTACCACAGCGCTCCTCTAGCTGTATCTTAACAGTTTCTGTACATGATGTAAATGATAACCCGCCTGTGTTTGGCCAGCTTTCCTATGAAGTTACCGTTCCAGAGTCTGAACCTGTGAACTCCAGGTTTTTTAAAGTGCAAGCATCTGACAAAGACACGGGGGCAAACGGGGACGTCATTTATAATATCATTGAAGGAAATCCTGGGGATGCTTTTGGAATATTTCCTGATGGGCAACTATATGTTAAGAGCGAACTGGACCGTGAATTGCAAGACACGTACATTCTGAGAATTGTTGCTTCAGACAGAGCTGTAGAGCCACTAAGTGCTACTGTGAATGTTACAATAATTCTGGAAGATGTAAATGATAATCGGCCATTGTTTAACAGCACTGATTATGTTTTTTATTTTGAAGAGGAGCAGCCTGGGAGGGGTCATTTGGTTGGTAGGATCAAAGCTGTGGATAAAGACTTCAGAGCAAACGGCCAAGTGATGTATGCTTTTGAAACGATGCGACCCAATTTTGAATTAAACACAGTTACTGGGGAAATCACTAGCACTCATCAGTTTGACAGAGAGTCTCTTGTGAGACAGAGGGGGACAGCAGTGTTCAGCTTTACAGTGACAGCAACAGACCTAGGGTTGCCAAAGCCTCTAAAGGATCAGGCAGCTGTACAGGTGTACATTCGTGACATTAATGATAATCCACCCAAATTTTCTAAAGATCTGTATCAAGCCACCATATCGGAATTAGCAGCTAACATGACACATGTTTTAAGAGTTTCTTCCTCAGATGTTGATGAAGGTAATAATGGATTAGTTCATTATACTGTTATTAAGGGGAACGAAGAAAATCAGTTTGCTATTGATGGTGAAACGGGCCAAGTGACATTAATGGGCAGGCTGGATCACGAAGCCACGGCCTCTTATTCCCTTATCATTCAGGCAGTGGATTCTGGAGTCTCACCCTTAACCGCTACCTGTACATTGAGCATTGATATTTTAGATGAAAATGACAACACTCCTTCCTTCCCTAAAGCTACCCTTTTTGCGGATGTCTTGGAGAACATGAGAATTGGTGAACTCGTGTCCTCAGTCACAGCTACAGATTCTGATTCCGGGGATAATGCTGACCTTCATTACAGTATTACAGGGACTAACAACCATGGGACTTTCAGCATCAGTCCAACCACTGGCAGTATTTTTCTTGCAAAGAAGTTAGACTTTGAGACACAATCTCTTTACAAACTGAATATAACAGCAAAAGACAATGGCCAGCCCCCTCGGTCTTCTACAATATCTGTGGTAATACACATTAGAGATTTTAATGATAACCCACCTAGTTTTCCACCTGGGGATATTTTTAAATCTGTTACAGAGAACATTCCTGTTGGTACTTCAGTCATATCTGTTACTGCCCATGATCCTGATGCAGATATTAACGGACTGTTAACTTATGAAATTGTTCAGCAGATGCCCCGGGGTAACCACTTTGTCATAGATGAAATCAGAGGAATAATATTTACCAGTGCTGAAATTGATCGGGAATTTGCTAATCTCTTTGAATTAACTGTAAAAGCCAGTGATCAGGCTGTTCCCATGGAATCAAGACGATTTACTTTGAAAAATGTGACAATTTTAGTCACAGATCTCAATGATAATATTCCAACATTTGTATCACAAAATGCCCTGGCTGCAGACCCCTCACTTGTGATTGGTTCAGTTCTAACTACAATTATAGCCTTTGATCCTGACGAAGAACCAAATGGGGAAGTTGAATATGAAATAATTAATGGAGACATTGAAACCTTTCTTCTGGATCGTTACAGTGGGGATTTGAGGGTGGCATCTGTTATGCTGCCCTCACATCTTACCTATCACCTCATAGTGTCTGCCACTGACCTTGGACCTGAAAGAAAAGCATCAACAACCGAACTGACTGTCATACTTCAAGGACTTGATGGACCTGTTTTTACTCAACCAAAATATGTCACTGTCTTGAAAGAAGGAGAACCAGTTGGTACCAATGTGATATCTATCGAAGCAGCCAGCCCAAGGGGTTCAGAGGCCCTAGTGGAATATTATATTGTTTCGGTGCGTTGTGAAGAAAAAACTGTGGGTCGTTTGTTCACGATTGGACGTAATACTGGTGTAATCCAGACTGCCGCTGTCTTGGACAGGGAGCGAGGTGCACGTCTTTACTGGGTGGATGTCTATGCAATCGAGAAAGCCACCAACCTTCCCCAGGACCTCAGAAAGCAGAGGTAGCTTTTTAAAAACATCTCTTACTTAAAAATGTTTCTTTCTCATGTATCTCATTAACCCCTCCCCCCCCTTTTATCAAACTGCGCTAGAGGTTCTTTTAGCGCAGGCCGGCGCGATAAGTGTTCTGATGCTTATAGGAATTCTATGAGTGTCAGAGCATTTACCGCCAAGGCTCTGCACTAGAAACCTGTTGCACAACTTGATAAAAGGGGCCCCTAAGTATTTGGGTTTTCATGTGACTTGCTGGTTTAAAAAAAAAAATGCATCACAACTCATGTGGGATTTGAATACAGCCTTTTGTTTTTCTGAATTTTGCTGTCTTCAGTTCCTTTGCTCTGAGATTGTATATATGCACGGCCATCAGTCTGTGCCTCTTCATCTGAGAGAACAGGTTTTGGCTGATTGAGTATTTTTAACAAACACATGGAAAATCTTGGAAACTGTTAATTCCTAACTTGCATTGCGCTGGAAAGGGCAAGCAAGGACTAAGTATAAGTTACCTAAGGGCTACCTAAGCTGCGGAAGTGTTTTTAGCTACGCGGAAAAAACTAATGCCAGCTCAGTGGAGGCATTAACGCATGCTAAAACCGCAGCTTCGTAAAAGGAGCCCTAAGTTTTCTCCTTAAATCCAGTACATTTAAATATGTGGCTAGATGAACAAGTCATGTTAAGTGTGTGTAGGGTCAACATTGCTGTCCCCTTGGACTGTCATTTTTCTGTAGACCTTTTGCTTCAGATGTGTAGATTGCTTTGCTTTGATTTGTTTTCCCTTTATTTTCTGAATCTTCTGTAGCATGGATCTTTTTTTTTTCCTAATCAGACGTAAAGTTGCTTTTTTTTCCCCCCCTGTGGTTTGGCCAGCGCATACATATAGCTGTTGGCAAGCTTTGCCTGACTTGTTTTCAGTTCACAAAGATCCTAACCTTAGGCCCGAAATATCATCTTGATGCCTCCTTTTTATACTCTTGCAATTTTCTTTTAACATTTTGAGTAGTATTGAACAATGTATTGCAGACTTTCATGCTGTTCACTAGGAAATATTAATGTTTAAAGATATTGGAGGCTCTTCCTACTCGTCTGTGTCTCACAAGTACAATTTTAAGCTTATGGAAGTGTCGCTACCCTGACAGCCAGCAGTATAAGTAACATGAATGGCTAAAAGGGGGTTAGGGGTGGCCATAATAACGAATGCATATCTTTTAGGCCCTCTTTTACAAAGGCGCGCTAAGCGTTTTAGCGCGGATTTAGCACGCGCTAAACATGTGTGCTAACCGCTAACGTGTCCATAGGATAACATGCACGCGTTAGCGTTTAGCGCGTGCTAATATTTGCGTGTGCGTAAAAGCTTAGCACACCTTTGTAAAAGAGGGGGTTAGTCCTAAAATATGAGAAATAAAATGTAGAGAAAGGAGAACTAGGAAGAACACCAAATCCCTATGGCTTACAGAGAAATTGCATGCTCTTTTGAGTCCTTTAGGACTGTTGCTTTTAAAAGCTGGTTTATCATATTGTTGCTGTTCTAATTCTCCTTTCTGTATTTTTGAATGGGCTATCTTTTTATTTAGGGGTCCTTTTACTAAGGGCTCCTTTTAACTAAGCTGCGTTAGGGCATTAAGACGCGGAATATCGTGCGCTGAATTGCCGCACGTGCTAGACCTTAACGCCAGCATTGAGCTGACGTTAGTTCTAGCCGCATAGCGCGGTAATATCCTGCGTGCGCTAAAAACGCTAGCGCACCTTGGTAAAAGGACCCCTTAGTTTCCCTTAATCAAGACTATAAACCAAAGCTTTTATGTGTGCGTGTTGTAGGACTAGGAGGTCACTCTTGATCGAGGCACCCGCCTACCCTGTAATTTTCATCATCAGCAAGGCTGGAACATGTAACATTTTGTGGCATGGTCATCAGGAGATGCTGAACATGAAAAGTGCTAAGGTTCTGGCTGTTGCCTCTTGCTGTTCTCATGCCACATCTCAGGAGAAAGGATTAATTGCCTGATACAAATCCTGGACAAGACTCCACTCACAATTTCTACAGTAATGGCCTGATGTAGTAACGTCTACTAGGGTATTATCTTTTGGCTTTGTGCAAAATGGGACTAATGATACAGAAATCACATTGGCATGTGATAATGATGTAGGGTATATTACTACTTAGATTATAGGTCTAACAAGGAATGCCATACTTATGCTCTGAACTACTAAAGTCAACTTAGTGATCCTTCCGTACAGTCTTCTCTTCATCCTCTCGTAAAAGTTATTGAATGGTCTTATGTTTCTTCTTTTTTTTATATAAATCTTTATTGATTTTTAAACTTTGACAATGCAATACAATTATCTGAACATAAATATTTCATAAAATGCATTATTAAACATATAATTTATACTTAGAACAAACATTTTCTCACCCCCTTACCAAATTACTACAATAAGACAAATTATGTAATTATAATATAATTAAGTATTTTAATAAACAAAATATCTTTCCCTCCCTTATTCTTCTAACTCTACTTGTACCAAGTGTATTGTAAGTCACTTTGAACCTATCTAGGCATAGAGTGACTCAGAAATATTAGATTAGAATAAGATATCATTAGTGTGTAGGATCTTTAGTCATTTCTGCCTTGCTAGGATTTCTGGCTAAAGGTAGGTTTCCGTCTTACCAGCAATTGAGGTGCTGAACTTTGAGATTCAAAACAGCCCCTTCCTCCTGAAATCACTTGTTTATACGGAGCTACATATTTGTAACCAGTGCCAAATTAGACACGAGAATGGGCACAACTGTTTGAGACAGCTTGCTTACTTTTAGCTGTCTGAACCCTTGAAATGATTTACTAGTATCATGGCATTACACAAGCTCTATAGACAACTTTAAATTATTGTTTTTATTTCAAACTGTTCCCCCAGGATGGAACTTATAGCTAACCGCATCTAGGGCCAGATGTATGAAAACAGTTTTTTGTGTCTATGACAAAATCTGAAACTTTGAGGACTGACATGCCTTCTGTAGTGGAGGTCACAGGGTTAAACTGCAGAGGTTTCTGTAAATGAAAAGTGTTCTTTTGTTTTTTTTGTAAATCATGTTCCAGTCATCGTCGTACCTCAGATAAGCCAAAAAGCCACAGTGAGACTGTAGCTCTCAGTTCTTCACTTCTCCTGGTGGTCTGTTTGTTATTTCTGAGGGGGTCAGCAGCCAGGAATAAGTGACCATATATGTAAGTGACCTTTTAAGGGCATCTATGGTTAAGGTTTGCAATAGTTATTTGAAACATTTCTGGAAATGCTTAAGTTATGCGTTTGGTCCAGAGCACACAAAGAAGGCAGCTTCTAGCTGCATTTTAATTTACCCCAAGGGTTAAAATTACTTCAGTGAACTGTAGCACTGAAATTGTAAACCAAGTTTAAGTTGCTGAGCACAAACCACTCCTAAAATCAAAACCAAATGCTTTTCTGTACAAGCATATTGGAAGCAGAAGTTAGAAGCTAGGGTTTCAAGTTATTATGGGTTGCATCTTTATAGTTTATAAAATGCATATTTTTCCAGTACAAACAGAATTAATTTACTGTGCTGCTTTTAGTACTTGGCTATAAATTTTCACCAGTTGTTAAGGTTGTTTTTATTGTCGTTACCAGTTGTAATTTGCTTTCCCATTACAGCATATACAAAGTTGCTTCCACCTGAAAATATCTTTACATGCTCCCTGTAAGCCCAACACATATCGTCTTCAGAGGGCATAGCTAGATAGGTAGTGATGAGCTATTCATTTGCTCGGGGTGAGGAGTGGGGATATAGGAGGAAGGCTGGCATTGCTTCTTCACCTCTGCTTTTCCATCTGGATATAACATTGCACCACCAGAAGGGGGTGTTCTTTCCCCAACTATAAATTTCCAGCAACAAGAGCTGTTTGTAGATTTCATAGTTTTGCTTGTTTTGCATAATTGAATTCTTTCATGCCTCCTCAGCACCTTTTAGGATTAATTTGCTTGTTGTCATTCCTTCCACAGCCACTGCTTTTTATATATGTAGATATATCATTGTGCAGAGCTCTAAGATACTGGGTTTTATATCATACTCACACCATGTAAAGTTAGCTACCTAATTCGTTTTTCAGTTTTGCACAAAGAATTGCCCTAATAGTGGCAAGGTAACTTAGTTGCAGCTTGTATTCTTATCTCACACCAATCGTCCAAACGAGCAAGTCCATAAAAAATTGGTCTGTGATGCTAGAGGGTTTCCGAAGCATTGAAATACCCAGGGGGAAGATACATTTTCAAAATCATGTCTTCATTACTCACTTTAGGTTGCTGAGTTTTGGATATCCTGAATATAACCCGCCAGAGCTACAGTGAGCCCAATATAAATAATAAATCAAAAAATAAATACACTGTGGATTTCTTTTGTGCGTTCGGCCTCAGCTGAGACTAGAACCAGACACCACCCTATCAGATCTCTACAAAGCCGTGTGATCTTCATTATCTTTCCTCAGCTGCTATACTCATCTCTTATTGCTTGGAACCAGCCCCTTTGGGGGGGGAGATTCAACAAAGGGCGCTAACTGCATTAGTGCGCACTGATTGCTAAAGACACCCATAGGCAAGTCACTTAATTTCCCACTGGGACAGATAGGGAAAAATGCTTGAGTACCTGAATGTAATCAGTTAGCCTATAAGTGGTATATAAATAAATAAAAAAATATACATTAATATATACACTAATGTGCTTAGCACGCTTTGTTGAATTCCCCCCTTAATGTGAAGGTTGGAAAAATATTTTATCTACTACTTCTATAAATTATTTCTATAACGCTACCAGATGCTGCACAGAGTCACAAAGAATAAGAAAACAGCCCCTGCTCGAAAGAGCTTACACTCTAAACAGCCAAGACAGACAAACAGGATGTCATGGATACAGTTAAGGGGAAGGGTTAATCTGCTGGCTGGGTTGGAGGGCAGAGGAATAAGGTTAAGGATTGAAGGCTATATCAAAAAGGTGGGTTTTCAGTCTGCTTTTAAACAAGGGAAAGGGAGAAGCTTGACGGACAAACTCAGGAAATTTATTCCGGGCATAGGGGGCAGCTAGATGAAAGGAACGAAGTCTGGAATTGGCAGTGGAGGACTAAGAGCGACTTATCTGAGGAACGGAGTTCTCTGGGAGGTGTATAAGGAGAGAGAAGCGAGGAGAGATATTGAGGGGCAGCAGAATGAACACACTTGTTGGTCAGCAATAAGATCTTGAACTGCGATGGCAGATGGGGAGCCAGTGACATGACTTAAGGAGAGGGGTGGCAGAGGTTGGTAGAAGATGAGTCGCACAGCAGAGTTTTGCACAAATTACAAGGGGGAGAGGCGACACTGAGGGATACCAGTTAGGAATAGATTGCAGTAATCTAAGCATAAGGCTATGAGAGTTTGAACAAGGGTCTGGGTTGTGTGCTCAGAGAGGAAGGGGTGAATTTTGGTGATATTGAAGAGATAGAAGAAACAGGTCTTAGCAGTTTGTTGGATATGCGAAGAAAATGAGAGGTCGGAATCGAAGACGACTCCAAGGAGACCGGAACAATGACAATATTATTTACAGAAATGGAGAAAGGAGGAGGAGAGGCAGAGGGTTTAGGAGGAAAGAGGAGTAGCTCAGTCTTGGACATATTTAGTTTCAGATGACAGCAGGACATCCAGGCCTTTTGCCTTAGTTGTATTTGATTGGCATATTCCTTGCTTTCTTCTCTGTCATGCAGTCTTGGCACCAGAATTGAGGTATTCACCTCATTGGTGGCTGTGTGATTTTCTGTAGTCTTGAACTTCTATATTCTTGCTTGAATTGAAGGCATTGCTGAAATCCAAAATCTTCTTAGCGTTTCTAACAGAATGCAAAATGAAATTGGAGCATTGTTGATTTAAAGGCTTGGCAATGTTTTGAATTCTTCCTGTCATATTTACTTTGGCCTTCACCTCTTCACATAGAGAAATAGGTGAATTGGAGAATGAAGAGCCTCTTAAACTCTTGACACCCTGTAGTGCAGAGATGTAACTGCTAACACTGGGGATCCATCCAGAAAGCCAATGTGCATTTTCTGCCTATCATTTACTTGAAGGCTTTATTTTCATTTGCCTGACTTATTGTAAACAGGCAGCTTTATCATAATATGCCTTACTTTTTTGTCATATACTTTGCTTTTGTGGCTTGAAACATAAAAAGTAAAATTTCTTCAATTTTAACAGTTTCCTGCGATGGTGTGAGCATAGCTGCAGAATCTGGGCCTTGCCAGAGAATTCCTGGAAATAGGTCAGCCAACTGGAAATGGGGAAAGGAAAGACTAAAAAACACAAAGGAAATTAACCAGACATATTTAAATGATTGGTGCATATTTTATTTATAAAACTGACAACATTTAATTGAGAAAATTGCAGTAAACCTTTGTGTGTATATTATAAAACTATACTGAAAAGTTTGCAAATTTGCCACATAACTGTTTTATAGTCCATCCTGAAGCATTTGCTTCTGAATTTGTGTAAGAAACTGAGACTTTGATTGTAATCTTAGGATATCCAGTTCTCTCTGTCTCTCCCTGGTAATCAATCTGTAGTTTGTGTGTAATGCACATGCTACACAAAATTCAATAGCAATAGATAGGAACTCTGTTTGTATAAATATCCAGTTGCATTGTCCAAAGGAAAACAGATGCTCATGTATTTCTGAGTGTATTCATTTTTGGGAGCCATAGGTAATGGAATATATTTCTCAGAAGTTCATGATGAGAAGAGGTGACAGGACAGCTCAAAGCAAAGCTTCTTTGTCCTTAACACTGCTGGGGTAACCCAACAAGGCATTATCACAGTTGTATGCCACTTTCATGAAGTTAAAAACTAGCTGCCAACAAAAATGGAGCTGATGAGCTGGATGCTCCCAGATATATTATAATCATAAAATGATAAAAAATATAAAGCAATATAAACAACTAGTGTTTAAGTCCATTACATTAACGGGTGCTAGAATATGTCTGCCTGTCTTTCTTTCTTTCTGTGTCTCTTCCCTGCCCCTGTCTCTTTCTTCCTTTCTTTCTGTCTCTCTTTCTTTCTTTCTTTCTATCTCTCTCCCTCCCGCTGTCTGTCTCTCTCTCTCTGTCCCCCTTTGTCTGTCTGTCTTTCTTTCTGTCTGCCTCTCTCTGGCCCCCTGTCTGTCTTTCTGTCTCTCTCCCTGACTGCTGTCTTTCTGTGTCTGTCTTTTGTTCTCGTGCACTTCCTGCCTGTCTTTCTGCCTCTCTCTGGCCCCCTTCTGTCTCCCTCCCCAAAAGCAAACCAAGATTGCTCCCTGGCCCCATTTCTCTCTCCCCCCACACTTCCTTGTGCAGCAGCATTTCCTTCCCACCCTTCCCTGTGCAGAAGCAGCATTTCCCTTCCCACCACTTCCCTGTGCAGCAGCATTCCCCCCTCCACTTCCCTGTGCAGCAGCAGCATTCCCGCCCTCTTCACTTCCCTGTACTGCAGCAGCATTTCCCTCCCCCTCCACTTCCCTGTGCAGCAGCAGCATCATTCCCTCCACTTCCATGTGCAGCAGCAGCAGCATTCCCCCCCCACTTCTCTTTGCAGCAGCAGCGTTTCCCCCCCCACTTCCCTGTGTATAAGCAGCAGCAGCATTTCCCCCCACTTCCCTGTGCAGAAGCAGCAGCATTCCCCCCTTTCCCTGTGCAGCAGCATTCCCCCCACTTCCCTGTGCAGCAGCATCATCATTTCCCCACCCCCACTTCCCTGTGCAGCAGCAGCATTTCCCCCCACATTTCCCTGTGCAGAAGCAACAGCAGCATTTCCTCCCCCCACTTCCCTGTGCAGCAGCAGCATTCCCCCCACTTTCCTGTGCAGCATCATCATCATTTCCCCACCCCCACTTCCCTGTGCAACAGCAGCATTCCCCCCACTTCACTGTGCAACAGCAGCATTCCCCCCACTTCCCTGTGCAGCAGCAGCATTTCCCCCCCCACGTCCTTGTGCAGCAGCAGCAGTATTTCCCCTCCTCCCCTACTTCCCTGTGCAGCAGCAGCAGCAGCATTCCTCCCTTTCCCTGTGCAACAGCAGCATCCCCCCTTCCCTGTGCAGCAGCAGCATTCCCCCCTTCCCTGTGCAGCAGGGTAGCAGCATTTCTCTTCATCGTTTCTGGCTGGCTCCCTTGCTGAAGTTATTTTTGAGTTCAAAGCTGTCGCGGTGGCTCCTCTCACGATTCGCGCCTGCGTCGGAAGCCTTCTCTTTGACGTGATGTCGGAGAGGCTTCTGACGCAGATGCAGCTCGTGAGAGGAGCCGCGGCGGCAGCTTGAACTCAAAAATAACTTTGGTAATGGACAGAAGAATAAGGGAGCCGGACAGAAGAATAAGGGAGCCGGCCAGACCGCGAGCCGCAGATTAGTACCTGGGGGACCACGAGTTTCAGACTGCTGTGTTAGACGGAGTGAGGGTGGGAGGGGGGAGTCGCTGCCGTGGTCGCAGCCTCCGTGCTTCCGTGGTTAAGGTGCCTCCGCATGCGCAATAGAAGGAGCCAGCGTCGCTGAGGGAGGGCGATGGGGAAACCACTGCTGGCTCCTTCTACTGTGGAGGCACACATCACGGATGCAGAAATCATGCTGACAAATATTTTCCTACTTGGGGCCATGACACCAATAATGCTTCATGACATTCATTCCTTCCAGAACATCTGGCCTTGGTCACATGTGCAGAACACAGATAAACCCTATGCAAATATAGGACCACAAACTCAAAGTCCTAATATACACAAATAAAACCCTAAGATGCCAAACTCTGCGCATGCAGTACAACACCAGAGAAATAGAAGGAAATACATTTCTTCCTGAACAGTGCAAAATATAGACAGCAGTTGTAAATTCTGAAAATGGACACAATTCACTTTTCCTACCTTTGTTGTCTGGTGATTTTCTTTTTCTTTCTTTCTTATTTATTTATTTATTCATTTATCATCTCAACAAAATAAACTTATTGAACAAACAAAAATATTCCCAATTTACAATCTGCTATAATAAAACCCTTAACGTAATGGGCAAAAAAACTAGTATATAAAGAAAAAAGTACTCATTTCAAATTTTTAAATACATACTAACTTTTGAGTAGTCCACATTAGGGGGAGAAACAATTCACATACCATTGGGAATGGAAAATTAAAAGTATTTAAATACTGGAGGAATCAATTCCATTGTTTAATTTTATTTGAGGTTTTTGAGGTTCGTAAATTTCCTAAAAGAACACGTTTATTTTTAAAAATCTGGGACCCTTATATACAAAAATTATCCTCGAAAGCAAGAAGTATGATTCTTAATACTTTATATTAAATTTAAATAAATGTTTTTTAAATATTTTTATTTATTTGGTATTTCATGTCACCTTTCATTCTAGGGTAGGGAGGGAAATAGGAATGATGATTTTAATATATGTTAAATTATTTGAAATGTATTTGTTTAATTTATTTATTAAAATATAATAATATTAAAAAATAACCTAAAGTAATAAGGGGGATATAGGAAAAAATAGTTTAGATATATTAAAATATATTTTGGAGGAATGATAAAATATGTATGCAAATATTTTATTATGAATTTAATTGTAATGAATATCTTTTTGTATCATATTATTGTATATTTGATTCCTTCAATAAAATGTTATAAATTAAAATATTCTAAAAAAAAAAAAAGTATTTAAAAAAATTAGCAGAAATCAATTTAATAGCTTGTCTACATTTTTAAATCAGACCAGTAAATTGGGATCATTTGGAACTCTGCATTGTCACTCCTTTTCCTTCTCCAAAAAACTGCAATTGGGAAGATTCATAAAAAACATAAGTATTCTGATCCATGTAAATCACACATTGACAAGGATAACACAGTTGAAATTTTGCTCCCAAAGTTTTACCATTTTCTTTCAATTGTGATTTTATTTTTTTACTCATCTTTTCCCAGTCTTTGGTTGAACTTCCTTCTGTCTGTGCTCTTAAGTCTGTTTCCAAGGTCTTTCTTATCCATTTACTGTTTTTTTTCCTTTGGCATTAACTTTTTAACTTATTTTTCAGCTTCCTCCTCAGATCTGTCTACTTTTCCATGTGCTCTCTCTTCCCTCCCTCCTTCCTTCCTCACCATCCATGCATTCCATTGTAACACTGGTAAAACTGCTGGCTTCTACATCCCAGTGGCTTGTTTGGTGCGTTTTTCTTTTAGATATGGGTTTTGTTTTTTTAAATGGTTCAAAAATATATTTAAGCATGCAAAAGCTAATTTACACTCGTTGACATTACTGTTAATGTTTGTACGTTAGCTTGGAATTATATTAATATATAGTTAGGGCTGCATATTTAATGCATTATTAATGCCCTTGTCTATCTGACAGAACTTCTTGTTTCAAATGTTTCAGAGAGAAAGGCTTTTGGGCACGGTGAGAAGCAGCCTGGTTTGAGTGCAGCGATTGGGGAGAGAGGTCTGCTGGAGTGTGGGGATGTGGGGAGAGGTAAAAAGGAAGAGCGAGAGATGCAGACTGCTGGGGGGGTGGAGAGAACAATTCATTGCAGTAAATTTTTTAACACAAGTTAAATTATGAACACATTAAATTATTAACTCATTAATCATCCCGGAATACACTCTCTTCTAAAAAAAAGTCCGAAGAAAAGAAAAACCATCACTGAAATTCAAGAGTCAGAAATCTCTTTAGGATCATCAATCTTCAATCAGACAGTCAACATCATATGAAACCCTACATACTAGGAATATTTTTTAAGCTCCTTTTAATATCCAGTTTTTATGCCTCAGTCTTTGCTAGGATCACAATATAATCCACAACCGCACATTATATACCAGAACAAATGTCAATGATAATGCAAAGTATAACCTTCTGAAGGAGGATTTGGCAGGATAGAAGTCATAACATAGCACGTTAACTATGTAGCTCTGGTTTTATATTAATATAATTTCAATCTGATTTATACACATTAACAGTTTTGGCGTTTACATGCTAACTGTAGTTACAGAGAAATACTGTAAAGGGAACTTTGGGCACACATCTAATTTACATATGCAATTTAATTGATGATGAGCCTGTTAGCACCAGTAATTGGTACTTATTGGCATCGATTTGTATTAATGTGTGCCTCTCAGTAAGCACTGTTCTATAGAGTCACAGGTAAATCCTTTAGCATGCAGCTGCAAAGGTGGTGCTGGTGGCTGCCATGAGAGGGACAGGAGCGTTCACTAAAGAAGGGACTGCTGTTAAGATGTGGGTTTTTTATTGTATTGCATTGGAAAACCACTTGTACATGAGTATAAAGCGGTTTACTAAACTAATTCATTAGGCACGTAAAACTACCCTCTCTGTCCCGAATGCTGACCTTTGCTTCTGTGCATTTAAATATTTTGTTATGTTAGTATGTTAATGAATGTTTAATATGGTGCTTTAGTTAGATTGTGAGCCTTTTTGGATAGATAGGGAAGTTTTAAGCACCTAGTGTTAACCACCTTGATCCGAAAAACGGTATATCAAATAAACTGAACATTGTACATACATAATTAATTACGCCCATAGAATTACCCTCTCTGTCCCGAACGGACTTACAATTTAAGCTCAAGTGCCTAGGAAAAAAATAACACTTATATAAAGATAAATTGTAAAGAGGAAAGAAAGAATAAGAAACCCCAGAGAAAACAACAGGATATTAAATAAAAGAGATAAAAACAGAAGAAGAGGGAGTAAACAATCCCAGCAAAATAATGAAATAAGTTAGGGTTGAAAATGAGAAGTTAACATTTTTTAAATAAATTCCAGTCTGCAGATGTTCTGGCAGTCTTGTTAAAACAGTAAGCAGGTCTCTGGAGTAGCCTGTCATTAAGCCAGCCCAGATCTTCCTTAGGAAAAGGAGTTGCTGGCTGCGACTTGAGGCAGTTAAAGACAGGCACCTTCCCCAACAGGCCAAAGTAGGAGGAAGCAGACCAGACAAACAGGAGAGAGCCAAAGCCTGAAGAGGGAGCCAAGAGCCAATGGCAGCAGGTCCTGGAAGAAGAGACAGGCCAAGGAAAGTTCCCCCATGCTAGAAGAAGGCGGTCAAAGGTGCTCTCTGCCGACAACACCATAAGCTCCACAGTGGCTGATGCAGCTCAACCACATGCTTACTGAGGAGCAGCACAACATCCACCCCAGTGGTGACAAGATCAAGCCCTGGAGGGAGGAATCCATAGGCGCGGCTGTCAGGTACAATGCGGTTCTGCTGACAGTGCAAAGAAGCCACGCTGGAATCGGACCTGCTACCCTCCCCCCCCTGATGAAAGAGAAACCTTCATGGACCCAAGCCAGATCCACTTTACTGTGAACTCCCCCTCCCCTTATTTGTAACTAACCCCCCTTTACAAAACCGTAGTTGTTACCGCCGTGGCTGGTGCTAAAAACCTTGCTATAGTTTTGTGAAAAAGGGGGAGAGGGTAAGTCTCATTGCATAAAATGGAACATAAAGACAGACATAAAAAAAGGGGGCAGGGAAAGAAAGAAACAGACATAAAGAAAGATAAAGAAATGCATGTCTACACATCTATTCTAGCACCCGTTAATGTAACGGGCTAAAAAACTAGTATATAAAGAAAAAAGTCCTACCGCCATCTCACAGCCAATCGGGATGCATGTTATTTAAAAAAATGCAGGCAGGGAAGGATGCCTTTATCTGCTGTCATGTTTCTATGTTTAATTTAGCTAGCTCCTAATGAAAATCAATCAGTGTCTATTACTCCTCCATCCCTATTTACGTTTGTCTTCTGTGGTCCCGCTCCTGGCGCTTCAGCCGGGAACACAGAACAGAAATATTTGATAAGGAATTTGGCCTTTTCTTTATCAGCTTCTACATGTCACCTTTGAGTCTCACAGTGCCACTTTTGCACTTCTTCCTATCACTGATATATCTAAAAAATGTCTTGTCTCCCTGCTTTAAGTGTCAGCTATTTTTTCTTCCATTTGATCTTTGCTTTCCTAACTACTCGACCAGCCTCTCTTAACTTTTCCAGATATTTTTGCCTGTCTTCCTCTTTCTGCAATCTTTTGTAGCTTATGAAAGCTAACCTCTTATGCCTTACCTTCTCAGCTACTACTTTTGCAAAGCAAAGCGGCCTTCTTTTCTTCTTACTTCTACTTACTTGCCCCTCAAAAAGGTTTGCCGCCCTTACAATAACTCCTTTCAGTTTTGCCCACTGCATTTCTACTCCTTCCAGACGTTCCCATCCAGACAACAATTCCTTGACATAATTCCAAGTATCCAAGTTTATTTAAAATGTGTTATACTGCTTAATCAGGCTTGTAGGCGGTATACATTACAATAAAATACATAAATTATAGTTAAAATTGACAAATATGGACAGCACAGGGAGTTTATTGTATGACAAAGCAGTACAATTTTGGATGTACATAAACAAGGATAAAAGGGGAGAACTACAATCTTAAGAGAAAAAGAACATAATGGTAAAAAAACAAAAGGAAGGGGAATCTTTACTTTTGAATGAGCCCTCTCTATACCCGTCTTAATATTAAACTGTTCCATGCAGTGATCACTGATAGCCTCTTTTACAAAGCCGCTAATGGCCCCGAAGCCCATAGAGATTTAAAGGGCTTCGGGGCTATTGCCACACAGCTTTGCAAAACAGGCCGTGCATGCCAGATGATCACCCACTGTAACCATCAGAAACACTTTCCCCGTTTGTAAGTACTAAGTCCAGGATGACCCCATCCCCCATTCCCAACTGAAGGAACAGTTCTTGTAGAGAAAAGGAAAATCCAACAAACCTGCAGTAGGAAAGCAGAGAACCAAAGACAAAGAAAGGTACTGCAAACAAGTGTACAAAGATGCAGGCAAAGTTTATTTTAAACAAACAGATTGTTGCGTACAGATAGACCACTTTATACAGAATATGGGACCTAACACGGTCCGTGTTTCAACAACACGTCTTCAAGGGTCCCATAAAATGGTGGTAACAAAGGACACGCAACAAATAAGCGCGATCTGTACTTTTTCTGCAGCGGTACATTCATCATGGCAAAAGTCCAGATCAGGCATATTTGTCCCCTGAAAGTTGTAAAGCATTTAACTATGTACATCGCTTTGAAGTATGATTAAGCGATCAATCAAATTTTAAATAAAACATGAATACACCAGAGACAGCGAGAAAACTCACGGGGATGGGGAAATTGAGTTCCGGCGGGGATGGGGACAAATTTGTCCCCGTGTCATTCTCTACTCTGATTTCCTGAGCAGAAAAAGAAAACTGCAATGAAATACAATAACCCTACTGAAACCCAAGTTTAAATGCCAGCAGGCAGGATAGTCCAATGGATGTTTCTTCTTCTTCTTAGCAGAACAGATCCTCCCTCACAGGTTGCTATGAAAACTCGATCTAATGCTGATCCTCTACAACCTCTCTCTTAGAACCAGACTTATGTGGGTTAGGCACTAGGCCAGCATTCCTCCCCTCAAGGGTCACCTTTAAAACCCTGGCCTACATTACAGGCAACTAACTTTTAAATTAGGCAAAATTCTGTAATAGGCTCCTAAGTGTGATTGACAAGAGGTAGGTGCGCGATTTACAGAATCCCCCCCCCTCCACACACACACACCTAAGTGTCACTCAAGGAGCTGATCAGAGGTTCCTGATGGCACTTACAGTGCATAAATCTGTATCATTTGTCTCTACTACATATTGACAGATTATGCCAATTCTGGAGGCTAATTGAGGTCTTGTCACCTGTGCATATGTGTGTTTCCATCTGTTCTCTGCTGGCATGCTTCTCCGTGTTCTCTAATATTGTGCTTCTGTGTTTTTTTTAATTATAGGTGCTATTTAATATGATATGCATGAAATAAACTTGAAATCTGACTGAATTCAGTGGTGTGGGAATTATTCAGTAGGTTTGAAATCCATAATGCACATGAATAAACTGTTTAAGTCTTTCCAGGGACAATGTATTTCTGCTGCTGCTTTTCCATCGTGTGCAGGATTCCTAATATCTCTTGTGGGCTAGAGTCCAAGCTTTACATCATCCACATTGCCAGCGTGTCTGACGTTGCTAGGTGATACTTAATAGCTCCTATTCTGCAGCTTTTCTTTGCTGCTTTACTCTGTTCTCTTCCCTTTAATCTCGGCCGTTTAATGAACTTGGCTTCAACATACTTCAGATGCTGGTGTGGATGGATGAGGTCCCTGAATAGTTTCCATCTCATCTGTTATACTGAATATGTGCAGAACACTGAGCATTCACTTTCCTTGCAAAACTAAGCATTTGCCAGTGCGTAGAAACCCATGTGCTGTTCATCCCTGCACCTTTCAGTGCGATGAGATTGGTAGTTCAATAGTTTCTGAATTTGGAATATTGTGATGTTAAAAAAATTGTAGCTCATTCTATGTAATGTTCAGGGAAGTGTACAGAAACAGTGAATATGCTTTGATCATGTGAGTATTTGCTTTGTAAAGAGAGCTGGGAATATTTAGGGGACAGTTATTAAAGTGCATTAAAGCAATAATTACTACTTATCACTTATATAGCGCTGAAAGGCGTACACAGTGCTATACATTTTGCCATTTATAGACAGTCCCTACTCAGAAGAGCTTACAATATAACTTGGACAGACAGACATGACATATAGGGTTGGAGATACAGAACCCAAGGTGAGAGGAGTTGGGAGTCAAAAGCACTCAAAGAGGTGGGCTTTTAACTGAGCCTTGAACACTTACTGAGACAGAGCCCACCGTAGGGATTTGGGCAGCTTGTTCCAAGCATATGGTGCAGCAAGGCAGAAGGGACGGAGTCTGAAGTTGGCAGTTGACGAGAAGGACATAGATAGGAGGGACTTACTCACTGAGCATAGCTCATGGGGGGGATCAAAGGGGGAGATAAGTGAAGAGAGCTAGTGAAGGGCAGCTAGATTAGTGAGTGCATTTGTAGGTCAGTAAGAGGAGTTTAAATTGTATTTGGAAATGGATGGGAAACCCATGAAGTGACTTTAGGAGAGGGGTAATGTGAGTATAGCTGCTCTCCCGGAATATAAATCGTGCAGCCAAATTCAGGATGAATTGAAGGGGAGTGGATGGCTATGCGGAAAGCCTGAGAGTAGCGAGATGCAGTATTTTAAGCATGAGATGATGAGGATGTGGATAAGTGTTTTGGTAGCACCTTAGCATCCTTCTAGCTTTCGCCGTCACCTTTTCAACATCTTTGGCCCTCTTAAGATCATCGCATACAATCACAGCCAAGTCCTGCTCTTCTGTCATGTACATAAGTTCTTCACCCCTAAACTGTACTGTTCCTTCAGGTAGCCCAAATGCATGACCTTGCATTTCTTAGCATTAAATTTTAGCTGCTAAATTTCAGATCATTCTTCAAGTTTCGCTAGGTCTTTTTTCATGTTATTCACACCATCTGGGGTGTCTACTCTATTGCAGATTTTGGTATCATCCGCAAAGAGGCAAATCTTACCTGACAGCCCTTCAGCAATATCGCTTATAAAAATGTTAAAAAGAACAGGCTTATGAACTTTTGTTGTAGGAAATTATTCAAACCCTTTTTAAACCCTGCTAAGCTAACTGCTTTCACCACATTCTCTGGCAACAAATTCCAGAGTTAAATTACATGTTGAGTGAAGAAATATTTTCTCCAGTTTGTTTTAAATCTACTACTTAGTAGCTTCATCACATGCCACCTATCCTTTCTACTCCACTGTATTTTATAGACCTTTATCATATCTCCTCCGAGCTGTCTCTTCTCCAAGCTGAAGAGCCCTAGCTGCTTTAGCCTTTGTTGATACGAAATGAAATTTTCAGGCTGCACACAATTAATAGTGATGCTCCAGTTTCTGGTGTTCTCTATGCTAAAATCTGGATTTACTTAGTTCTGGCAGCTAAGAGAGCAGATCTCTTGTACATCCATCCAGCAGCACCCTCCCCCACCTCTTTCCACCCTTGACCGACTCTTATGAAAGACATGTTGAGGATGCTAGAGGAGTTCCATGTGTGACCCTTTGAGCCCATGTAGACAACCTCATGCACTAAGATTATATGTATCCCAAAGACAAAACCACAGAGCATTTAGTCATTCCATCTGATGCTTTTAAAACTCTCTCTTCCCAAAGACTTCCCCGTAGATTTCAAGCCAGAGAAAACCACAGTGGATTAGAGTCTTAAATGTTGGGTAATTTGCCCATCATTCATAAATGGAATGATTTTGATTGGAATCCTTAAAAAAGATTAATAAGATATACTTGGGGGTATAAAACACATCTGGCCGTTGTCTGCCTGGCAATACTGATCTGTTCCATGGAGCTTTCCTTTTCTGTGTTTAATTTTTGTGTTTTTTGATGTTTTATTCTTATTACTTTCCCTTCTTAAAGTTACTTTTTAGTTGTAAAATCCCCATCAGGATGGATATATTCACATTTATTATAGCTTTATTGTCATTCTGAGTTTTTTCTATACCTGCTTTAATGTATCAGGTAAGGAGTGAGACTGACACACGGAAGAAAAGACAAATTCCCTGCATATCCAATGAGTTTTGTGTTTCAGGAAAATATTTATTTCCAAAGAAATTTATTCTACTGTACATGTTGGCATGCTTTCACCCTTGGTTCGCTTTATGTTAATTAGGAGGGTGGCTTGGAAAGTTTGGTAAATTTCTATGAGATGGCACCACAGTCCATTCAAGTCATTGATGCTTTCAATGTGTGTTTTGCAGAAACTCGCTGGACTGAGTGTATATTCCTCAATGGAGACTGTTGTTTAACTTGCATTTTTACCAAACTTTTTAAATCACCGTCGTATAGTGGTTTGCAAAAGTCTGGGATAGCTTGTTTGAAATGTGGAATTTCAATATTCATGATATTCATTTCATTTCCATTTTTTAAATTTATAAGAACATAAGAATAGCCTTACTGGGTCAGACCAATGGGATCATCAAGCCCAGTAGCCCATTCTCACGGTGGCCAGTCCAGGTCACTAGTACCTGGCCAAAACCTAAGGTGTGGCAATATTCCATGCTACCAATACAGGGCAAGCAGTGGTTTCCCCCATGTCTTTCTCAATAACAGACTATGGACTTTTCCTCCAGGAACTTGTCCAAACCTTTCTTAAAACCAGCTACGCTATCCGCTCTTACCACAACCTCTGGCAACGCGTTCCGGTGTTTATTCTCTGAGTGAAAAAATATTTTCTCCTATTGGATTTAAAAGTATTTCCCTGTAACTTCGTCGAGTATCCCCTAGTCTTTGTAATTTTTGACAGAGTGAAAAATTGATCCACTTGTATCCATTCTACTCTACTCAGGATTTTGTAGACTTCAATCATATCTCCCCTCAGCCGTCTCTTTTCCAAGCTGAACAGCCCTAACTGTTTTAGTCTTTCCTCATACGAGAGGAGATCATCCCCTTTACCATCTTGGTTGCTCTTTGAACCTTTTCTAATGCCACTATATCTTTCATGAGATAAGGAGACTAGAATTGAACGCAATACTCCAGATGAGGTCGCACCATGGAGCGATACAGCATCCTGTTTGCTTTTTTGGCTGCCGCCACACATTAGGCAAAAGGTTTCATCGTATTGTCTACAATGATACCCTGATGCTTTTCTTGGGCGCTGAAGGTAAACCTTAGTATCCGGTAACTGTGATTCAGGTTATTCCCAGTGTGCTTATTTAGGGCCTCTTCTGTCAAATTGTGGTAGCAGTTTTTAGCGCAGAGAGCCGTGCTGAATGGCTTGCACTGCTCCCGATGCTCTATGAGCGTCGGGAGCAGGGTGGGCCAGTCAGTGTGGCTCACCGTGCTACAAACAGCTAGTGTAGTTTGATAGAAGAGGCCCTAAATGTTATTATCCTTTGTAGCTTCCTGCACAATGATTCTACTGAGAGATAATTCATAAGTTACATAGAAACATAGAAGATGACGGCAGATAAGGGCCATAGCCCATCAGGTCTGCCCACTCTACTGACCCACCCCCAAGTCTACTATCCTAGGGATCCCACTCCTGGTGACAGGTTCCCTTGGCTTAACCCTCTAAGGGATCCCACATGGGCATCCCATTTGCTCTTAAATTCTTGCACACTGTTTGCCTCGATCACCTGCACCGGGAGCTCGTTCCAAGGATCAACCACTCTCTCGGTGAAGAAATATTTCCTGGTGTTGCCATGAAATTTCCCGCCCCTGAGTTTGAGCGGATGCCCTCTTGTGGCTGAGGGTCCTTTGAGAAAGAGAATCTCTTCTTCCATCTCGATACGGCCGGTAATATACTTAAACGTCTCGATCATGTCTCCAGTGATGGCAACTATTTTTTTTTCTCTCAAAAATATGCCATCACTGGAAATCTAATATATACTTTCGAAAGTGTATGAGACGTACTTCTTAATGTTGCCATGAGATGAGTGCAGTAGTCTACGGTAAGGGAGAAGCAGAAAATATGACATTTGAAACATACATGGAGGAAGCCACTTTTTGCCCTGGTTTTAAATCACTAGTCAGAAAGACTCGATTTAAATCATGGTTATCTACAGACTCATTCTTGCTGGTATAATCATAATATTTACAAGCAAATGTCATCAGAATGGGCCAGTTCTTTCTGTACCGTTCAAAACAATCTACTACAGAGTTCCATCTAACATCTTATAGGAGCATTAGTTTGGTTCCACCCATTCTTTTCAGAGCTGCAGCAGCAAAATGATTGTTAATGCAAATATTTAGCATTTCAATGTTATTAGCTTGCTATTCTCTTCATGTTCTTCCAAATTTCTTCTCATCTTGGATACATTTGCAGCATTGTCTGTGCCTAAACTGTGTACTAGACATTTAAATTTTTGTTCACATTTTATTATAGCTTTTGATGCTACTTCCTGTAAGTATTCTGCTGTATGTTCATTTCATGAGGTATCAATTGTTTCTGCAAGAAAGACATTCCCTTCTTCTGTTGTTATATAAGAACATTCAGTAGGATCATTGTGGACATTACTCCAACCATCAGGACTTACCAAAAAATCTAAACATTGCATGAATATACAGCCTCATTCTACATAATTAAAAACTAATCCTTATTTCATGATGAATAACTTTTGGACTATAATGTCCTTAAACAGAAAACTATCTTTAGATAGATTTTTCCTTAAAAAAAACATTTTATTTTTTTTTAAATTAGATTATATAAAAAAAAAAAGGATCATTGATGTTTATCCACTCTGTACATTCATTTGGGCCAATGTGCTTTGCCTAAAAGTTTGGACCAGTGGCACCTAACACTGCTTATGTTTCACTAAGCATGATTCTATATAATACGCTTAACTTTTATAGAATCATGATTAGCATCACAATAGTTGACGCTGATTTTTTTAGGTGACCTATATAGAATCAAGTTCATAGTGATTGATATTCCACCATAAATCTACATACGGAATCTTCAAAACAGCATGAAGACATTTGCACACCACTGTACAAGTAGCTTATATGAAAGGAACTTAAATATTTTTGTTTATGGGATTGGGGAAGAATTTGTTTTGTTTCAGCCTGAAAGAAAACAACAACAAAAAGCCTGCTGCTTATTTTGTGGTAGAGTTGGCAGTTTCTTAAAACCAGTTACTTATTTATCAGATATCATTTAATAGCATATCATCATCTTTCTTGCTGTCTCTGAATCTGTTTTTGTGCTTAGGTATGCTATTTTTACACACAAAAACCTAGTTATCCATCATACTTAACTAAACATAAGCAGCAATGCCTTATTTTTTGTCCAGCCATTGACAGATTTAGAACACTGCTTGACCCTTGCATGGATAGAAAATGGAGGAAATGGGAGTGAAAAATTTCTTGTAGGATAAGATTATGTTGGGTAGGAGGGAGCTTCATGCCTGCCAAAACACTTGGATCTAGCTAAAGGAACACAGATGGCTTTTGCTGATAAAGGTGTTGATATTTTCTGGATCTCAGCCCTCTGGATTCTTCCATTTATATGCAGAATAATTAATTTTTCTTAAAGAAAGACATGGCCAAAGAGCTCTTCCTTTTCATCCTGCTAGACAAGTCCTGATAAATGGGTTGTGCCCCCCTTTCAACAAAAGAAGGTAGAAAATCTGAATTCTTCCAGTGCCATCACCAATATACAATCCATAAGTGCTGGTGCAGTCTGGAAACTTTTTTAGTCTTGCTGTATCTCCATCAGATGGTGCAGGTCTGGTGCAGCAGGTTCTTTTCCTAGGTTTGACTCCCCAGGGTAGAGTCCATTGAAGCCGAGTCCTCTGCCCGAATGCTTCTGTAATTCAGGCCACAATTGTTACTGCAACTGAGATTGGAGGCGTCTGACTTTCCGCAGCCCATGGGCTTGTGCTTCGTGAGGTGGACTGACAGTGGCTCCTGGGAGCCCCTTTCAGCAATGGAAGTAATATTCTCTTGCTCCCCCATCTCCTGACATACCTCTGCAGAGCCTTAAAAAAATAATAACAATAAAAAAGAAATTGGTTGGAGAGGATTTATTTCCCTGATTTTTCTATGGAAAACAGTCACATTGAGCTGCTTTGGCCCTGGCATCTTGAAGGGTTCTAGACTGCACCAAAGTTCAGTTTCTCTACTTATATCTGCTGATAGGGGAACATAACCCATTTGTCTGGTCTGGTCTACCCGGATTCAAGGAAAGGAAATTAACAGACTGAATTAATTTTACCTTATGCAAACTTGCTTTTAAAGTCTTTCATGTCGAGATAACTTGATTGGGTTTGACTTGAAACAGCATTGGCATTAATGAACTATGGTTCCAGCCATCAGCATGTACTGCTCAGATTGCTCTGCAGAGATACTGTATTTTTGTCAGCAAGACATAAAAGCTTAATATAAGTTTCTGAATATACAGCTTTAGGAGGTCTGAGGGTAATGTGGTTAAACTATAAGTCCTCGGAAGGTACTTGCTTTGTCCTTCAGGGCAACCGCAGTATGAATAACCATGCTGAGATGGCAGCTGTATCCTATCCCAGGTTATGCAGCATTGTAAAAACACTGCCCTAGAGACAGTTATTAGGGCTATAAATCAGCTCAAAATCTTATGTTTGGTATTTTAAATTCGTAACGGGGAAAGTTCTTGATAGTTTTGTCTAATGCTATTCTTGCAAATGTTCATCCACAGTAGAAAATTCCTTTCAATCTCACTTGTGTATTTGTAATTAGGAAAATTTTGTTTCTGCTGATTCTTTATGGTAAAATAAGCTGTATTCACAACATTGAAGAAATTCCTTGTGTTGAAGACAGAATAAATATTTTGAAATGAGCATGTAGAATTTAGACCCCCTCCCCCCCTTTTACGAAACCGCACTAGCGTTTTTTTAATGTCGGGAGCTGCGCTGAATCCTCTATGAGCATCGGGAGCAGCGCGGCTCCTAGTGTTAAAAACTGCTAGCGTGGTTTCTTAAAAGGGAGCCTTAATGTGTATTTATATATCTATTTTGACAGCTTGGTTATATTTTTGTGGACATTTATGAGTTTATTTACTGTTTTCACACCTACTGGGTATATACTATAGTTTTGATGCTAATATTCCTGTATATCTATTTGCTAATGAGCATATATTTGCTTATAATATATCTGAATGTCTGTCATTCAACAATGGTTGGCTAATGGAAACTGGTTTTACAGCTCTTAAAAATGGCGATCTTTTGTTTATGTTGTAAATCTGCCCCTGAAATGGAAACTGACTTGTCTCTAATCCTTCATTGCCATTGTTCTCATTACTTAGTAACTTGGGGACTGTATGTGATTTCAGCTGTTTTTCATTTATGCCTGCTACGTTGGGCTCCATCTCTGGGGGTATTCAAATTCATACTGAAAGCCCACATTTTTGAAGCTGTGTTTAAGTCCTAACCCAACCCACTTGCAAAGCACTCATATAATAATAATAACTTTATTTTTGTATACCGCAATACCATGAGCAGTTCAGAGAGGTTTACAGAAGAAGAGACTGTACACAGACAGCGATGTTACAGAGAAAATTTCTAGTTACATTGGTAAGCCGGGAGTAGCTAGGTCTATCCGGAAGTGTTTCAGAGAAGTTACAAGGCAGGAAGGAGACAGAGGAATTTGTCAAAGAGATAGGTTTCTCTCTTTAGTCCCCTTCCCCATCTACCTTATCATCCTTTTTGTAATTCCTTTTCTGAACAATGTGTATAGATTCATCCTTTTGTCCTGTGTGTTTGTCGTAATTAGATTGTAAGCTCTTTTGAGCAGGGACTGTCTCTTGCATGTTTAATATGCAGTGTTGCCTATTGAAATAATAAATAGTTTGGCATATGGAGGAATTGGAGGAGTAGCTCTAATGATCAGAGCAGCAGGGAAGCAAGGGTTCATATCCTATTACTGCTATTTGTGATTTTGGTTAAGTCACATCATTTATAAAATATTAAATACTGCCCTTTAGTCCTGATGCTGTATAGGACACTGGTCTCAGCGGCCACCTAAGAAGCAGCTAAGAATCAAGTACTAACGACATATGCAATATCGCATCTACCCTAATGATCAGACGCCTAACCCCTCCTGATTCTCTAACCCTTGCCCATGTCACCGGTGCCAGTTTAAAGAATTGTGCCTTAGCCGCCTATCTTTACCAAGGGATCCCTTGCCATTAGCTGATCATGGCAAGGGAAAACCCAATCAGTTGAGCTGGCAAGACTCCCCGAAGCCGTGGCTTTGGAGAGTTTTGCCGGCTCATTTGATAGGGGGGCGAAATATCCCTGCCACGATCAGCTGAGCCGGCTGCAGCAGAGGACCCCCCAAACCCACCCTTGAAATCAGAAGGAGGGTGCCCATAGCCACTGGCCCCCTTAATCCCCTGACACCTCTCCATCATGGATTGACAAGAGGGATGCCCACTCCCTCCTGCCACCTGCCCCCTCAACCTCCATATCATGGGTTGGCGGGAGGGATGCCCACTCCCTCCTGCCATCCATCCCCTCGATCCCCTGACACTTCTCCATCATGGAGTGGCAGGAGAGATGCCCACTCCCTCCTGCTGCTGACCATCATGGAGTGGCAGGAGAGATGCCCACTCCCTCCTGCTGCTGACCATCATAGGTTGGCAGGAGGGTTACCCACTCCCTCCTGAACCCCTGCACCCCACTTCGACACACCCCAATCCATCCACACTGAAATCCCCCCCAAACCCCAGCATCCCACCCTGGCACTCCTAAGCCCACTCCGACACCCCTCCTGTACCTTTCGAAGATAGGCTGGCCAAGACTTCAGAGAGTTTTGCTGACTCCGCTGATCATGGATTCACTTGCTACGATCAACCCAGCCAGCCATGTCTACTTTTAACATCTGAAATGTAAGCCAGCATTTAGGAGGCCTGTTATGTGTCAGTCATGCCCAAGGCCACTTCCAGATGAAACCACACCCACACTCAACCTTGGGCAAGCTTAGGTGTTCCTACACATCTCCCTACACCCGAGACAAACGCCTACAGTGTTTCTAAAAATGTATGTCCAGTTGGCTGCCCAATTGCAGAATCAGCCCCTTTTAACAAAACAAATCAAGGCAGTGACAATATTCCAACACAGTTATTAACACCTAAGGTAAGGCAACATTAACAAAGAAAAACTTTGCTAAGGTGCGCTAGCGGTTTTAGCGCGCACTTAGGTCACGCTACAATGCCGCACGCGCTAGACTCTAACGCTTCCATAGTGCTTGCGTTAGTATTTTCCATGTAGTGGGGGGGGGGGGTTTACGCGCGTAAATCTTCAACGCGCGCTAAAAGTGCTAGCGCACCTTAGTAAAAGGAGCCCTTTAACTTTTTTTTCTGAATGTCAAGTAGTTAAGTTCAAGTTCAATTTATTTATTATACCGCAAATATGAAACCAAGGGTAAAACTAAGTGGTTTACAATAAAAGTTTAAAATAAGTAAATATAAAAAAATTAAATAGGGCAGGGAAAATAAAACACAGTTAAACAATCAAACCCAAGTAGGAAATAAGAGGAAAGGATGGAGTCGGTAGGTTACAATAAACAAAAAAAAAGGGTTGGGGTAAGAGAAAGAATGAACAATATAGTGAGGGGAAAAACTAAAGTTCTGCCCACGTTAGTTGAGAACTTTAGAGAAAAGTTACCAAGATGTTCACATTCTGGGGCACTTGCTGAAAAGGCCCACTCACAAGTATTGGCAAGATGAACATCCTCTATTGAACAAGACCTACCCCTCTTCTACGAACCCACGCCAATGGTTTTTAGCGCAGAGAGCTGCGCTGCTCCCAACACTCATTGAGTTCCTATGAGCGTCGGGAGCAGCGCGGGCCGTTCAGCGTGGCTCTTTGTGCTAAAAACCGCTAGTGCGGTTTCGTAGAAGAGGGGGCTAGTGTTTGATAGAATCATAAAGGCCAAATGGCCCATCCAGTCTGCCCATCCACAACATCTGCTATTTCCTCCTTTACCTAAGAGATCTCACATGTCTGTCCCATGTGATCTTGAATTTGGATTGTCTTCATTTCCACCACCTCCATCGGGAGACTGCTCCATGCATCTACCAGCCTTTCTGTAAAGATATATTTGCTTATATCCTCTCCTGAGGTTTTCTTTCATTTGAAAAAGACTCACCTCCTATGCATTAATGCCACAAAGATATTTAAACGTCTCTATCATATATCCTCTCTTCCGTCTTTCCTCCAGAGCATACATATGATAATTGAAGAGAGCAATTACCAGTCTCCTAAATCTCCCCCTCTTTCAGCTAAACTGTAAATTAATCATAAATTCGTCAACCAAAGCAGATTTTTTAGCTGCGGGGTAATATATTCATCAATGCTAGGATTAGAAATTAAGTCACAGCTACAGTACATCCTGTGTTATCTACAATACACATAATAAAGAATATGATGCACCCATAGAAAAAATTAAAAATAGGATTAACAAATGAAGGGATCCTTTTACTAATCTGTGGTAAGGGCTAGCACACTCTTACTTCAACTTAAAAGGGCTTAGGCATCCTGTGGGAAAATCCCAATGTGCATGTGTAAACCACACACTATAAACAATTTCCTGAATTTTTCTCTGAGTTGGCATACCTGGCATGGAAAGTGGGTTTGACAGTGTGACTTAGCGCAGCCACATAGTGCACAGATTAGCATGTGAGCCCTGTAGGACCGGATTTTTCTATATGGCACCAATATTGATGGATGCCTAAAATCATCAGTGCAGACATGAAGGCTGCCAAACAAGTAGAGAAGGCCTCATCCAAGGCAAGGCAAATGATGGGATGTATCAATAGAAGCTTCGTCAGCCGTAAACCTGAAGTCATAATGCCACTCTACAGAACCATGGTGAGACCCCATTTGGAATACTGTGTGCAATTCTGGAGGCCACATCACCGGAAAGATGTGCTTCGAGCTGAGTCGGTCCAGCGGACTAGGATGGTCGCCGGACTCAAGGGTCTCTCATACGAAGAAAGACTGGGCAAACTGCAGCTCTATACCCTAGAGGAGCGCAGGGAAAGGGGTGACATGATTGAGACATTTAAGTACGTCACGGGTCGTGTCGAGGTTGAAAACGATATATTCTTTCCCAAGGGACCCTCGGTCACAAGGGGGCACCCGCTCAAACTCAGAGGAGGGAAATTTAGTGGTGACACCAGGAAGTATTTCTTCACAGAAAGGGTGGTAGGTCACTGGAACAGACTTCCGATACAGGTGATCAAGGCCACCAGCGTGCTCGACTTTAAGAATAAATGGGACATCCACATGGGATCCCTACGTGGGTCGAGTTAAGGAACTAGGTCATTAGTATTCAGACTTAATGGGGTGGGTCAATAGAGTGGGCAGACTTGATGGGCTGTAGCCCTTTTCTGCCATCATCTTTCTATGTTTCTATACAGAATCACGCCTCTTGGAAAGAGAAGCACCAGAAATGTAGGCCATGGTTTTCCAGGCCTACATTTCTGGCGCCTATCTTTGTCATAAATTGTACCTACTTAGCCATTTTAGGTGGCCTAACTCAGCTTCTGGCATTAGCCATACCCACAGTGGCGTTAGGCAGGCTAAAATGCCTAAAAGGCGTGATTCCGGTGCTGATTTATTAGGTGCCAATAGGCGCTTTAACCTTAACACTTTTTTGCCATTTTAAACCGCTTTTCTTAATTAACTTAGGTGCGGGTAGGGCACTGTTTGTAGAATTTCCGCCTTAGGTCTAAAAAGTGGGTGTGGTTAGGGCTCACACACTAATATATGTCAGGTATCTATTAATTGGGAAAACAGAAAATTTGCCCATTTTCCAGCTGTAGTAAAAACGATCTGAATGTGTGGAAAGGCCTGTCTAAGTGAGCACTAAAGTCACATTTTACCACAGCTTATTAAAAGGACCCTGAAGTGTCACTGAATTCATTGAGTTAGGATTTAGCTTACACAGTGAGTCATTTTCAGATACAGTAGATACTTTCCTATCCCTGGAGGACTTACCATCTACTTTTGTTATCTGAGACACCGAGAGGGTTTTATTTTTTCTTTGTTTTGTATTGACCTAAGTACATTTCTCCCTCCGTATTCGCTGTGATAGGGGATTAACAGACCCACAAATAACTTTTTCATATGTTATTCGCTGTTTTCTATTAAAAACCATCGTGAATAGAGTGAAACCGCAAATAACATGGTGGGAGACCTGGTCTGTTCCTGAAGGAGAGGCAAAACATTGTGAAGAAAGTGCTGGGAATCAGCAATTTTCTCTGTAAACGCTTGGAATCGGTGATTTCTCTATGCAAGCTGACATAATTTGGGGGGGAGGAGCCAGCAAGCTAAAACCCGTGAATAATCGAAATGCTGAAACTGCAAATACGGAGGGAGAAGTGTAATGTGATTCTTTTATGTTGTACCTTTAATCCATTCCAAACTTCTGTTTTTGAATTGTTGGAATAGAATTAGCAAGTATCAAACTGCAGCCACAAGTATCTTGATTTATTGATAGTGGCACATCATTAGAAAGTAGAACACTTTTCTTCTTGGAATATTTACAGTAAGCATTCTAGTTTTCTGTTTTTATTCTCGTTTCATTTTTGGGTGTCTCTCATGTTGATTGAGGGGTCTGCAGAAGTTCATAGAGTACAGAAAACCTTAGATCTCCTTGAAAAATTGCTGCCTTACATTATTTTTGTCCTGTTCTGTTACTCGTTGCCACAATTGTGTCATTTTTGGAAAGTTTGAAACTAATTACTGGCTGGTTTTACTTTTGATTTTTGTGTGGACCTGGTCATTGGACTGTGTAGAATGAGCGCGTGTGATCAAGACAGCCGAAATGGAAAAGCCTTGGCCTTAGTCAGTAGCCCCAGCTGCTTGAGTTTGACTAGCAGTGCAAAACCTCTGCAGGTGACCATTATTTTCCTGACAACAAACAGGGTGAAAATTCATGGAAGTTATTTACCATTTGGAAGAGAACAAAAAAAAAAAAAAAAGTTCAGGCATCCAAAGAATGTGTCGGAGCTGTACCTCCATAGAGTCAGGGCCCACTTTGCTGTGCTAGGATGCTGTTGCAGCAAAGGAAAACTGACTTTCTTCAGAGAAGTACAGAGAATGCAGTTGTATCATTTGGACCACCTGATCTGCGCAGTTGTCTTTTTGCCAAACTACTTTATCTAAAGCGATCTCCCAACCTGAGCACCTGCAGTGCCTAGCGATGGCCATTGGCCTTCATTATTTTAACTGCCTCACATTAGGCTGAGCAGATTTCCTAGTTGCTATCATACAAGCTTGACAACTTGAAGATAATAATAATAATAATAAATTTATTCTTATATTGCCATCACCAAGAGTTCTAGGTGGTTTACACCATAAGAAGCTCAATCAGCGAAATACAGTCTTAAAAATACCCAACTAAGTAATAAATTTGTCAAAGACTTAACTCATTTTCGAAAAGAGCAGTATTCACCAAGCCAGGATTGAAGATGAGAAATGTAGCCAAGTCTTCCTTAACACCAGGGTAAAAAAATGTTCCACCACTGGTGAATGTACCAGAGGTTTTTCATTTGATGTTTATTTATTTATTCCATTTTCTATACTGTTCTCCCAGGGCAGCTCAGAACAGTTTGCATTAATTTATTCAGGTACTCAAGCATTTTTCCTGTCTGTCCTGGTGGGTTCACAATCTATCTAATGTACCTGGGGCAATGAGGGGATTAAGTGACTTGCCCATGGTCAGAAGGAGTAGTGTGAGTTTGAACCCCCAACCTTGGTGGGTGCTGAGGTTGTAGATTTAACCACTGTGCCACACTCTCCCCTTCATTGCCACTCTTCCCAATATCACAATTCATATATTCTTATAGTTTGTTGTATAGAGGTAAGGAAAGGGCCCCAGTACTTATTAAACTTAATCATTCAATTTGCTTTAAGTCATGCTATAATTTTTCCATTTTATATATTTTCCATGCTTTTTTCCCATCAACCGTATTTCAATATGAACATAAGGCCTTTTCCAGAATCTGACTACTGCATTTTTAGCAGCTAATAGCAACCCCTAATTGAGAGGAGAGTGTGGCACAGTGGTTAAAGCTACAGCCTCAGCACCCAGAGGTTGTGGGTTCAAACCCACACTGCTCCTTGTGAGCCTGGACAACTCACTTAATCCCCCATTGCCCAAGGTACATTAGATAGATTGTGAGCTTAAGTACCTGAATAAATCCATGTAAAACAATTCTGAGCTCCCCTGGGAGAACAGTATAGAAAATTGAATAAATAAATAATTATAGGTGCTGCAGTGGTACATTATTCTTGAGATCAACATGCAGTAAAATCCCTTTTATGGAGAAAAGTACCTATGTTACCACATTATCTTCAGCAAAGATTCAAGGAGATAAGGCCTCAGGATTTAAGTCATGCTGAAGTGATATAGAGGGGCATTAAAAAAAGTTTTAAGTCCTGCTCATAACATCTAAAAAGAGTCCACCTATCTCACAGCCACAAACAAATGTGAAAAAGGTCTAGATCAGGGGTGTCCAACCTGCGGCCCAGTGAAGTATTTTGTGCGGCCCTAGTTGAGGGCGATGCAGTGTTTTCCTCTGCTGCCCCCGGGTGTTTACCGTCTTGCCGGCTCCCTCCTCTGTCTTGCTGGAGCATTTGTGCGGCCCCAGAAAATTTTTTTTTGCCCAATGCAGCCCAGGGAAGGCAAAAGGTTGGACACCCTGGTCTAGATGGATGTTTTTGTATTGAAAATGTCCAACATGAATAGCCATTTTGCAATTGTCCAACTTTTGAAAGACCAAAAATTAAAAAAACAGTAACATGAATGTCTACCTGGCATTATTTTAAAAAAATATGGCCATGGAGACATCCCTGCAGAATAGAGGAGCAGCCTAGTGGTTAGTGAAGTGGGCTGTAAGTCAAATGGACACAGGTTGAAACTCCACTGTAACACTGTTTTTGGAAATGTTATCCCTCCAGGACCTGAAAAATACCTAATGTACCAGAATGTACATGACTTCAGTAGCTTTCAGGCTTGCAGGTATCTCATATATTTTGGCACACCAAACAAAAAATTTTTTTCGGGATTTATAATATCAATTCAATAGCTCTCCTATGCTAAAAATATAATTCATAAACACAAAGAGCTTTCTCTATTACAAATTTATAAACTAAAATTTCCACACATCAATCAATCACAGTTCTTTTATTTTATGCTTTTAAAATTCCCTATAAAACACACGTGTACTAATACTTTACATTATATAAATATACATATAAATAACTGAACCCTTAACAATCTACCCAACCAACCCGCTAAAAGTTCATTTCAAAAATCCACTGTGCTGTGCTGTCCATCTAATGGCCAAAAAAGTTTTCCATATTGTGCAAACTTATCGCTTCATGAGTATATTTTTCCAATAGATTTCCTCTTCATACTCCTTGTTTCGCTTTTCTCCACAAACTGAACACAAAAGCTCAACACAATTCTGTGTTTCACCCGTCGGTGTCATCAGGGGCTGCAGGTTGTTCTCAGCTTCAGTAATTTGTTTTAGTTCTATAATACATGACACACACTCCTTTTAATCCTACTTGTAACATCCCACATCCTTCCACCATGGGCCCATTTTTTTTACATTAAAATCAATGGACGTAAACTCCGGATAATTGCAATTCTGATATGCACACAATCCACTGATGTCGTAACGTTCACTCCGGTTAAAAGCAATCACGTAGATGAGTCACGTGTTTCAGAACAGCAGTCTAGGCCTGGCCATGTGTTTGAACTTTCGGAACTGCACCGTGGTGTCGCATGGACAAAAATCATTGCCTTTGGCTGAACGTGTCCACCATGCTGATATCAGATGCCGCTTAGGCATTGCTATTACAGTACTTGTATATAAATTGGAAGGGCCTGTCTCCTGAGAGTGCCAGGTCCTTCTGCGGTTGCTCACGTATGGTCTCCCAATTAAAGCAATAGAGACCTATACACCGCTTTCAAACGTAGCAAAACTGTTGGCTTCAAGGTGCCTGCCTGTTGAATATGAAAGCAACAAAAACCAAGGGATAATCGCAAACTTCAAACGTGATTACGGGTCACTTGTCCTAAGATTTGTGATGGTAGTGATTGATGCAAGCACAGAATCCTGCCCCCGAGCTGCTGATTTAGCGAGAAAAATGATGGTGCTCGACTCTCTTCACGTGGTACTCCGATTAAGCGCACATGGCAAACCAGTCCGAAGGGCTTCCATTTAAGCAGAGTTGACTGTATTATATATTATTATATTATATATTGAAGAACTAAGGCCAGTACTGGGCAGACTTGCATGGTCTGTGTCCGTATATGGCCATTTGGTTGAAGATGGGCTGGGGAGGGCTTCGACAACTGGGATGGTTTAAATGGGCTGGAGTGAGCTTTGATGGAGACTCCAGTAGATGGAACCTAAGCACAGTATCTGGCAAAGCTTTGGGTTCTGGCCCAGAAATAGGTAAGAAGGAAACTTAAAATTAAATCAGTAATTTAAAGAGAGGGTAAGGTTGGGCAGACTGGGTGGACCATTCGGGTCTTTATCTGCCGTCATCTACTATGTTACTATGTTCAGAATTCTTGAATCTGTTCTAACCCTTATTGTGATCTCTTTTCAAGATGTTTTAAAAAGTGCTAACAGTACTACTGAATCCCCCTTCTCTCTGTTTTGTTCTACTACAGAACTGAATATTATCAAATCTCCATGCTAAACCAGAAATAATTCATGGACCAAATGTCTTGGTAAATCTGTAAAGCTTTCATTACTGTTTTTGTCCAGTAGAATGGGGTTTTCTTTTCTTTTTTCTTTCAAAAGAGCAGCTTTGTAGTGCTACAACAAAGATGTTTGAAGCAATTTTCCACTAAAGTGGCTCAATCTTCTAAGAATCAAAATTATCTTTTCCCAAAAAGATTTCATTGCATATCTCTTTGTGCAAACCACAGATACTCTGATCTCTGCTGATTCTTACCACATAAGGGGTAATTCTCTAAAGTAAGTAACATTTATGTGCTGATTATACACATAAATTATTAGAATAGCAACATTTACACGAGTATGTGTGCATATTCTGTTGCACAATAGAAACTGGTAATTTGAACCATGATGATTTTAACTGTACAAATGACATAGTGATTCAGATAGGCTAGCGTGGGCTTTGAAGCAATTCCTGTAGTTCAGAGGTGTCCAACCTTTTGGCTTCCCTGGGCCGCACAAACGCTGCAGCAAGACAGAGGAGGGAGTCGGCAAGACGGTAAACACCCGAGGGCAGCAGAGGAAAACACCGCATCGCCCTCGACCGGGGCCGCACAAAATACTTCACGGGGCTGCATGCGGCCCTTGGACACCCCTGCTGTAGTTCGAATGTAGTGCAAGGAGGACTTCTACAGTCTTTGTCCTAGAAATGCAGAAAAAAAAATAGACACTTTAATCATGAATTGATAATGACTGTGACTGTTGGGCAGACTGGATGGACTGTTCAGGTCGTTATCTGCTGTCATTTACTATGTTGCTAAATGTATGCAAATGCCAAAAAATCCATCTAAGCACTATTCTATAAGGCCCTAATTCTTAAAACAGTATCCCAATTGTAGGTGGCGGTAGGCGTCCTACTGCCTTCTAATGAACCAGTCAGGATGCGTGTTTTGTTTTGTTTTTTTAAATCGATGCGGCGAACGGCGCCTACAATGTGGGTGTCATTTGCACTTGTTCAGAGGTGTCTCGGTATGCCTACAGATGTCTAAGGCTGGCATAGGCTTAGCTTACACTGGAAGTGGTCTTAGGCATCTATAGGCATGCCTAGATGCTTCTATAAGTGCGAGTCAGACGCCTTAAATGCAGGCCTATAAAACACTGGCCTACATTTAAGGCATCTGTAGAAATAATAGACATAATTCTGTATGTGGCACTTACCAGTGACTGACACATGGTAGGCACTCATTTTGCAGGCACCTGCTGTGGCAGGCGCTGTTTCCAGAATCAGGCCCTAAGGCCATGATTCTATAAAGGGCGCCTAGGTCCCACCTAATGCTGAGTGGGACTTAGGCATCCAAACTAAGTGGTTAATGAGCCATTTAATGGTCTTAATGAGCAATAATTGGCACATGGATGTCCAAAGGATGTGGACATCACTTTGTAAGCGCGTCCACAATTTCATGGACGCCTATTGGGAAAACACATGCCCAAGGGAATAGGCGTGGGCTTGGAATGGGTGTGGTTTTAATATGGGCGTCTTTTGATTCATTTACATAATGCTGAGCGACCTAGGGTGTCTGTCATGCCTACATTGTAGGCGAATGAAAACCAGGTCTACTTTTCAGCATAGTTTGGGCTTCAGATAGACCTGAGTTCTATGGATGGAACTTATGCACAGTTTGGATGTCCGTAATGCGATCTGCTAAATAACTCTCTGGCTTTATTAAGCTCGAAATACATTTAATAAGGCACCACATAAACAGGGCACATCAAAACAGATATATTGCATGCAAAACCTTCTATTTTTGTGGACAAACAGCAATGATATTTGCTAATTAGAGGAAAAGATCCATTAACTGAAGCACAGCACATGAAAAACACAAATTTATGTTTCTTCCTAAAAAGCTACCCTTTTTTTTCTGACTAAACAGTGCTCCAATCAGCTCATTACTAAAAGCTCCATTACTGAAAGTACAAAAAAATATAGATTGCATACATAACTTCATTTGCAAAAGCTTAAAACTGAAAAAAACCAGATACAGACCTTAGCATGGCTTCTATTTCTTTGCAAATGGAGTTGTGCAGCTGCACAATGCTGACCTCATTGTGAGATCATCAAGGTGAAACATAGAAACATAGAAATAGATGGCAGATAAGGGCCACGGCCCATCTAGTCTGCCCACCCCAATGACCCTCCCCTACCTTTCTCTGTGAATAGATCCCACGTGTCTATCCCATTTGGTCTTAAAATCAGGCACGCTGCTGGCCTCAATAATCTGAAGTGGAAGACTATTCCAGCGATCAACCACCCTTTCAGTGAAAAAGAATTTCCTGGTGTCCCCGTGCAGTTTCCCGCCCCTGATTTTCCACGGATGCCCCCTTGTTGCCGCGGGACCCTTGAAAAAGAAGATATCTTCTTCCACCTCGATGCGGCCCGTGAGATACTTGAATGTCTCGATCATGTCACCCCTCTCTCTGCGTTTCTCGAGTGAGTACAGCTGCAACTTATCCAGCCGTTCCTCGTACGGGAGATCCTTGAGTCCCGAGACCATCCGGGTGGCCATTCTCTGGACCGACTCCAGTCTCTGCACATCCTTACGGTAATGCGGCCTCCAGAATTGCACACAGTATTCCAGGTGGGGCCTCACCATGGATCTGTACAATGGCATAATGACTTCAGGCTTACGGCTGACGAAACTCCTGCGTATGCAACCTATGATTTGCCTTGTCTTGGATGAAGCTTGCTCCACTTGATTGGCAGTCTTCATGTTTTCACTGACGATCACCCCTAAGTCTCGTTCTGCTTCAGTTCTTGTTAGGATCTCGCCATTAAGGGTGTAAGTCTTGCATGGATTTTGGCTGCCCAGGTGCATGACTTTGCATTTTTTGGCATTGAAGCTGAGTTGCCAGGACCTAGACCAGCGCTCCAGTAGGAGTAGGTCGTGCATCATGTTGTCGGACATTGAATTTATGTCTGTTGTGCTTTTGTCCACTACATTGCTTAGTTTGGCGTCATCGGCGAATAATGTTATTTTACCTCGCAGCCCTTCTGCCAAGTCTCTTATAAAGATGTTGAATAGGATCGGGCCCAGGACCGAGCCCTGCGGCACTCTACTGATTGCCTCCGTCATTTCGGAGGGGGTGCTGTTCACCACTACCCTCTGAAGCCTACCTCCAAGTCAGTTCCCAACCCATTTCGTCAATGTGTCGCCCAATCCTATAGAACTCATCTTGCTCAGCAACCTGCGGTGTGGTACGCTATTGAATGCTTTACTGAAGTCCAGGTATACGATGCCCAGGGACTCCCCAACATCCAGCTTCCTCGTCACCCAGTCAAAGAAGCTGATCAGGTTGGATTGGCAGGATCTCCCCTTAGTAAATCAATGTTGACGGGGATCCCGTAGATTCTCCTCGTTCAGGATCATATCCAATTGGCGTTTGATTAGAGTTTCCATTAGTTTGCACACTATTGATGTGAGACTCACCGGTCTGTAGTTTGCTGTCTCCATCTTGGAGCCTTTCTTGTGGAGTGGAATGACGTTAGCTGTCATTCCACCTGCAAGGTAGAATGCCACAATTAAAATATATGCTGGGATTTGAACCTATGACTTCTGGAACAGGGCTTTTACCCATTGAGCCATAGCAGCTTCCACTAATGGCTTTCTTCCTCACATCTGATATGGTAGCTTAGGGATATACGCTAAGCTATGATCTTCTCTGGTATTTTCACCTTCACATTGCTAGGATCACTAAGTTCTCATGGTAGGAACCCCCCACGACTGAAAGAAAGCAGCTGTGGCCCAGGCGTTCTTTGCAGAATCAGGGCCTAAATGTATACATATCTTGCTTGCCCCCTATCGCTCCATGGTGTGACCTCATTTGGAGTATTGCGTTCAATTCTGGTCTCCTTATCTCAAGAAAGATATAGTGGTGCTAGGAAAGGTTCAAAGAAGAGCGACCAAGATGGTAAAGGGGATGGAACTCCTCTCATATGAGGAAAGATTAAAACGGTTAGGGCTCTTCAGCTTGGAAAAGAGACGGCTGAGGGGAGATATGATTGAAGTCTACAAAATCCTGAGTGGAGTAGAACGGGTACAGGTGGATCGATTTGTCACTCCGTCAAAAATTACAAAGACTAGGGGACACTTGATGAAGTTACAGGGAAATACTTTTAAAACCAACAGGAGGAAAATATTTTTCACTCAGAGAATAGTTAAGCTCTGGAACGTGTTGCCAGAGGATGTGGTAAGAGCGGATAGAGTAGCTGGTTTTAAGAACGGTTTGGACAATGGAATATTGCTATACCTTGGGTTTTGGCCAGGTACTAGTGCCCAGGATTGGCCGCCGTGAGAACGGGCTACTGGTCTTTGATGGGCCATTGGTCTGACCCAGTAAGGCTATTCTTACTGTGTATTTGACAGGTGGGCATTCACATAGGTAGAAAATGAGTGGCACTCAAACTTAAGCTAGTAACGTATCGAATCCTACAGTATAAGTTATGTGTGCATCTCCAGCATTTGGGTGCAAGCATTTAAATATGTTAAGTGTCCGAGGCTTGTGCAGATAAGTACGGAGCTTGCAGGGATGGAACAGGGACAGATTTTGCGGGGACAGGATGGAGATGAAAATAGATCCTGCAGGGGTGGGGACATATTTGTCCCCATGTCATTCTCCAGTTTGAATCCAGACATTAGGAGGTACTTTATGATATGTGTTAACCAGCCAAAATGATTATTTTGACTGAGCCAATAAGTTTATTACAGTTCCCAAAAAACTCTTTCTTTGTCAGGACCAGTGAACAACTTTAATGGAAATCACAGGAACAGATATGATAACTACAGTAAATTCTCAGTTATCCGGTGCCCATGCGGATTGGTGGATGCCGGATAACTGTAGTTTCTGGTTGCTTGAGAGTTACTATAAACATAGAGTGAGGTAAGAAGGGAGACAATACTATCATGGATCACCCCCAATTGTAAGCCTAGCACCTTAAAAGTGGCTGACGATCGTGTGTCAATCACGTGATGGCAACATTTTGAGAATTGCGCCTTTGGCAAAGGTAGGCCAAGATTTTAATGCCTATACTTCTGGTACCCAACTTTGACATGAATTGCATCTCTAGAGGTTCCTAACAGCGCCTAACCACTTCTGGCGTTAGCCACGCCTACAGTGGTGTTAGGCGCCATGAAATCTTATTTTAGTACTGTTTGGAATGGCATTTCCCTCTTAACTTAGGGGCCTAAGTTAAGGCACTGTTTATAGCACAGCTGTCGAACTCAAGACTCATATTATGCGGCCCGCGGTGCGATTCGGCATTTTCATTGCCACCTCCGGTGTTATCTTCTGGCTGGCTCCTTCCTCCTCACTGCTGCACTGTGCAGAAATCTGCGAGCAGCAGCGCCTACATGCATTCTGCACCTGAACCGGAAACCTTCTCTCTGACGTTGCAGCGTCAGAGGGAATGGTTCCGGATGAAGCGCGAGGAGCTGCCGCCCTCGGCTTTGTGCACACTGCTGCAGTGAAGAGGAAGGCGGCAATGAAAATGCCACATTGTACTGCGGGCCGCATAAAATGGCCAGGCAGGAACCAGCCAGAATGTAAGACACCTGCCGGAGGGAGGCACAGCATGGAGGGAAACAACAAATTTAGGGGGAATGATTTTATTTTCAATTTAGTGATTGAATTGTGTCAATTTTGATAAGTTACATCTGTTGTCTATAATAATAATAATAATAATAACTTTATTTTTCTATACCGCCATAGTCAGGCGACTTCTAGGCGGTTTACATTGTAAGAGGGCTGAACATTCAGAGAATAACAAAAGGTCTTAATACAAAACAATAAGTTTACATACAATATAATACAATACAGTACAGTACAATACAGTGAGTCTAAATACAATACAATACAATAAGACTAGATACAATACCATGCTATGTGTCTAATACAATATAATAGTCTAATGGGAAACTAACGTGCTAATTGGAGTTCTATGGGTAATGAATACTTGAATACTTTAGAGCTTACATATGAGTAGGAGTTCTATGAGTAGAGGATATCTGAATAGATGAGGAGCTTCTTGAGAGGAATAAAAAGGCGTTTACGGGGGGGGGAGTCCTAGTGAGGGAGGGTCCTAGTGAGGAAGGGGACAGTTGAGGAAGGGGACAGTTTTAGTCAACGAATTTAGCGAATAGGGCGGTTTTGATCGATTTACGGAAGGCACTGTAAGACAGATTGGGTTCGTTTATGTAGTTTTTCAGCCAAACTTGCTGTCTGCTTGCTTGGAACTTAAAGGTTCTATATTTTACACTGTTCAAGAAGAAATGCATTTGTTTCTTTGGGGTTGTACTGCATGCAGAGTCTTGAATCTTAGGGTTTCGTTTGCATATATTTTCATTTTTGGTCCCTTATTTGCATAGGGGTTATCTGTGTTCTGGTAGGAAAGAATGTTGAGAAGCATATGTGCAGTGTGCTTTGTGTAGTTTAATCTTGTGGTTAACCATTATGTGTTGTTAATAAGATTATATTGTGTGTGTGTGTATATATGAAAAATGAATGGAAAAAAAGGATGTTACAATTAGTACTATTATGGGGGCGGGGTTTGGGACGGAGATTGGGCAGGGTCTGATCCACGACCTGTGTTTTGGATTTCGGCCCCTTAATGTGACTAAGTTTGACACCTCTGGTTTATAGAATTTATCCTTAAGTGCATATAGTGTATGGCTGGAATAAGTGCTCATGCCTAACTTACAGGCACATATTTTTGCTGTTATGGTAGCGTTCTATAATGGAAACTAGGTATCTACATTCTTCATAGCAATGTTCTTCAGCCTTTTTACACCTATGAACCGGTGGAAATAAAATAATTATTTTTTGGACTGGCAAAAATATATAAGGTGTAAGTGTGTAAAAATTAAACGACCAATTAATGCATAAATTTTAAATAAAAATTAGACTCTAGCATACAAAGGGCTCCTTTTACTAAGCTGTAAAAGCGGGTTTAGCGCGCACTAGACGCTAACGCCTGCATTGAGCTGGTGTTAGTTCTAGCTGTGTAATACGGGTTTAGCGGCAATTCAGCACGCCCTAAAAACGCTAGTGCACCTTAGTAAAAGGAGCCCAAAGAGCCAATGAAAAAAGAAGGAAAAATGTGTAAGTCCAGGCAGAAGAAACTGACTTGAAAATCGAAAAAAGGCGAGATGTACCTCTTGATATCCTGTTAGGAGCCTTCTGACTGACGTGATACCTTAAAACTCTAAATCAAAAGTACAGGATATATTTCAACAAAACTTGTGAAAAACACTTGTAAAAAATGTTTTAAGAAGTTCCGCACGCTTAAAGAGGCAGTCCAAATGAGAAAACAAATCTAAAAGGACTTACCAAATTCGTAGAACGCTGCGGGCTTCCACTGAGCGGAAAGACGTCGCTGCTAAATGAAACCACGCGTGAAAACGAAACTGATTTAAAGCTCTTCTCCTCGCGCCAAAAATACATCATCAGAACGTTATGACGATAGTCTGAAAAATAAAAAAGAAAGAATGACAAACTTAAAAATATGAAACGTAAAAGAAAAAAGCAAAAGTTGCAAAACTCCGTTTCAAATTCTTCACGGATTGCAGGAAATTTTTGTGGACCGGCACCGGTCCATGGACCACCAATTGAAGAATACTGCTTTATAGAATAGGCTCCTAAGAGACACTCAGTTTCAGAATTTTCTCCTTAAATATCCAGTTATTTCTCCAAATATGAGAATAATTTTTCAATATTCTTTTGAAGAATGCCTGGAGCATATACAAGGGTCCCATTGAATAAAATGGATAGTGCAGCAGATATGGTGTTAATGTCGTTAGTATGTGCTGTTAGTAAATGATCCCTATAGTTAAGTGCTGTAAGACAATAATCTTATGTTATTTTACAAGATTTGAGAAGTTTGGTTTAATCTAAGTCCTGTTATGTTATGTCAAGAGTCAGACATGAGAGTGTATTTGAGATCAACTTGGGATTAATCTCTTGGAGAGAACAGTAAAGGTTCTCTTACAGCGGACAAGGGTTTTTAAAAGTAAAACTCTTAGGAGGTCATTGGGCTTTTTTCAGTCTGTTAGCCCTGTGCTGAGATCCTGTGTCTTTGGCCTCTGATTACTGACACTTTAATAAAGTCACTTGAAGTTCAGTGGACTGAGTTCTCCACCTTTTGGAAGGCTTCTGTGATTACAGCGAAGCGGTCTGCGTCCAGGCCCGAGTACAACCTTTTCAATTCAAATCTTTGAAAAGTAACTGTGTAATTTTGTATATCAATCGTCTTCAGTGGCGTCCAGAAAGTGTTTTCCAGTAAACCACCATAGCAGTGTGGTTTTGTAGTTTTCTTTCTTTGGGTTTTCTTGGGCTGACAGCTATTGATAAAAGCTAGGTCTTTTAAAATAACAAAAAACGGAGAAAATCTTTAAACGTTTTATTACTGCTCTTTCTTTTTCTTTCCCTCTTTGTCTTTTTTTTGGATGTACCAACAAAGACTCTTCTCTTCCACTTGATTAGATAATAAGGCTAAAGTAGACTTTGAGTGAAAAATTTCTTAATGTTGACTGAATTTTTTTTCTTGAAGTAGAAAGAAAAAAAAACTATGTCTAATCGGTCACAATTAAATCCTTCACGTTGAGCTCTCATTGGGGGAATTAATGCATTTTGTATTGGCTAACAACTTGAGTGAACATTTACAACACGTGAGAACTGCAAGTTGGGGAGAGAATTTTGTTTTCCTTTTGGTTCAAAAGAAGCTTGGGAGGCAGGTCATTGACTTGATTTTCATGGGAAGATTGACTGGGAGCTGCTCGCATATTCACAGGCTGAACAGGCCCGATAATGTCATCTGCAGATTTGGGGAGGGGAGCACATATAGCATTGTGCCATGGTTTGCTGATGAAAAACAAGGGAAGGTTTAAAACAACGTTCTGAATGGGAACAGTAGTTCTTGTGTCCTGGAGCTGACTGGCCATTATTTCTTAGTATTCAGATGAAAGTATTGCTGTCGTTTCTTTCCTGTCATTTTAGGAGCAACAGCAGGAGAAATGCTGAAATCTTTTGGCCCAATATTTAAGAGATGAGAACAACAGTAGTATGGCGTCTTTATTGAGATGAAACTCATTTGCTAGATGTGAGAACTGCCTACCCATATGATGTTACTTTAAAACAAATCACATAGATAAATCACATAATTAAAACAATCAGATAAAAATTATTCTACTGCATGAACAACATACATTTACAAATTAACGTATTGTAAACCTCACAAATATATGATTAGGTATTTTTTTTCTGTTGTCAGTATTTGATTTTAAACATAAGTATCTTTTTAGGTTACCTGGTCCTACAGAAATTAGCCTGGAAGTAACCCAAAGTCTCATATGCTGGTCCTGGTGTGTGGAATTCTTTGTTAAACTTACCTTTCATGAAGATTTGTCCTATCATGCATTTCACAAGTTGATTAAGACTCTTCTTTTCAATGATACTCACATTATGGCTCAAACTTCGGATTGAATCTTGTCAGTTTTAGACTCTGTACTTAGACTGTCAATGATGTTGATATGAATTTGTTATGATTTTGAATATTGTTCAGCTGATGTAGTATTGTGTAATTTTTGTAGATTATTGAATTACTAGTCTTTAAGCCCGTTCCATTAACGGGTGCTAGAATATATGTCTGTCTGTCTTTCTTTCTGTCTCTCCCTCTCTCCCGATGTCTCTCTCTCTCTCTCTCTCCATGACTCCCTTTTTCTGTCTGTCTTTCTGTCCCTCTCCCTGCCCCTGTGTCTTTCTTCCTTTCTGTCTGTCTCCCTCCCTCCTGCTGTCTGTCTGTCATTCTTTCCCTCCATTTCCCTGAGCAGTAGTATTTCCACCCCACTTCCCTGCAATAGCATTTCCCTCCCCTCCAGGTCCCTGTGCAGCAGTTGCAGCATTTCCCCCACCCCTTCCCTTCTCTTACCGCGATCTTGCCTACTCCGTTCGGCCCCTCCCCCGCGTTCTGGCCTGCTGCGATCTGGCTGCTCTGTTCGGCTCCTCGCGGCTGGAGTCCTCTTCTTTGTTGGCCCCCCCTTCCCGCGGTCTTGAGCTTCGGTCTGGTCTGGCCTGCTCGCCTTGCCGTATTTTTTTTTTTAGTTGAAAGACGCGGCGGAAATCCGACGCAGGCGGGGATCGTGAGAGGAGCCACCGCTGCGTCTTTCAACTAAAAAATGCAATATGGCAGGGAGCAGGCCAGACCGAAAAACAGAACCGTAAGCCGCGCATGCGCACTTCCTATGGATCGCTACAGCTCATGGAAAAGCGGCGCACGCATAGGAAGTGCGCATGCACAGCTTACCGTTTTATTATATTAGATAGTATTGTAAACTGCTAAATACTGATGCCATAAATCAACTATCATTAAATGTGGTTGGCAATGGATGCTGACTGCTTCATGTGCCTTTTAAAACATTTCCTGAACCCTAACTTTTAGGGCTTCTTTTACTAAGGTGCGCTAGCGTTTTTAGCGCATGCAGGATTTTACCATGCGCAAAACCCATGCTACGCTTCTAGAACTAACGCCAGCTCAATGCTGGCGTTAAGTTCTAGCACGGGGCAATTTAGCGCATGGCCCTAACACACCTTTGTAAAAGGAGCCCTTAGTGTTAGGCCATACAAATTGCTATATGGCTAAAATTAACCATTTTAAATGTGAGCAGGGTTTTAGGTAGTCTCAGTGGGGGAATTAATGGCTGTATGGTAATGTGAGCTGAAAACTTATACAGCAGTTATCCATATTTGTTGAATGTATAAATGCTGCAATGCAAATAGAAGTTATAACTTCATACAGATAAAAAAAATTATGTATATTCACATGAAGGCCCTATATGATTATACAAGTGTATAAATTTATACATATAAAGGGCAATTCTATAAACTAGATGGACTCCAGCATGAAAGCTGATGCCTTTTTGTAGTCGTAAGAGGTTAGGAGATTCTTCAGAGGTGTATAGATCAAACACCCTTCTTTGCAACAGATCAAATCCTTAACTCTCCCTTCCCCCCCTCAACACTTCCCACCTTCCTTTACTTTTTCCCCCTCCTCCCCCCCTTCCAAGATCCCTGCTCCCCCCTCTCATATAATATGCTTTGTTCCCCCTTCTCATAAATTCAATTGTATTCTCTTACAGTACATACCGTATGTGCTCTGTATTAGCCCTTCCTGCACCTAAATTGTCAATGTAAACTAGTTTGACCCTTCGATTGCCTTGTTATGTTCTTCTTTTTTCAATCGCACTGTATGTAATTCAACTATTTGTTGTGAACCGCCTAGAACTCCCTGGGTATGGCGGTATACAAAAATAAAATTATTAAAAATAAAAATTATTATTATAGTGAGGGTGCACTGGATTCCTTGTTGTCTCATATAGGGGGCAGGCTGACTCTAAAGCATGTCACTTCGGCCCAATAGGTCCTCGAGGTGATCAGGCAGAGCAATGCCCTGGAGTTTCTCATCAAGTCCACAGCATCTTCAAGGTTTCACCCTGTGGCCTAGCTACAAAGTGTCAAGCCATCTTGGTTACTCTCCAGTATCTGCTAGATCTGGGTATAGTAGAACCACTGCCCCTTTTAGAACTGGGGTCAGGTCTCTACAGATTACCTCCCCTGAGGCTCTCTTAGCACCAGTTGCTGCTTAATCTGTAAATCTCTTCCTTCTTTAAGAATAGAGAAATTAAAATTGCCCTAACTAAAGGAAAAAGAGAATTTTTTACTCCAGGATATCATGGGCCCAAAAGACAGGAGTATTCCCTATGGGACAGAATATCTATAAGGAATATTTTCCTGTAGCAGCCACTACCTCTACTATTTATCACTTCTATAGCTCTCAAAGGCATACACAGTGCTGTACGTTTTGACATTTAATAGATGGTCCCTACTCAGAAGAGCTTACAGTTTAACTTGGACAGACAAACATGACATATAGGGTTGGCAATGCTGTACCTTATAAATCTCAGAAATAACCAGAGAACTATAATAATTTTTGTTGTTTATTTGACCAAAATAAAGTTTCTTCTTTGGGATTTCTCCATGAGAAAGACAATCAAGTTCATCAACTTCTGTTACCAGAATGAGAGAACATTGCTGCCCTTCATCATCCAATGTCTTGTCCTTATAGTTTAGTTTTCAATCCTTAACCCTATTCCTCTCCTCTCCTCTCCAACCCAGCCAGCAGATTAACCCTTCCCCTTAAATGTATCCATGACATCCTGTTTGTCTTGTCTGTTTAGATTGTAAGCTCTTTTGAGCAGGGACTGACTGTACAGTGCTGCATGCATCTGATAGTGCTATAGAAATAATTCATAGTAGTAGTGTGAAGAGTTTCAGTCTTTGGGAAGCAGAGCTGAGACTGTGATGTCATAATGCCTCATTCCACCAATAAGAGCCAACCTCCTCAGTGATGTCACAATGGCTTGATTGTCCTGTACTCCCCTCTGCCCTCCAACCCAGCCAGCAGATTAACCCTTCCCCTTAACTGTATCCATGACATCCTGTTTGTCTGTCTTGGCTGTTTAGATTGTAAGCTCTTTCGAGCGGGACTGTTTTCTTACTCTTTGTGACTCTGTACAGCGCTGCGTGTGTCTGGTAGCGCTATAGAAATAATTCATAGTAGTAGTAGTAGATCAGTGTATTGCAAACTGTGTGCTGCACGGGATTTCAGGTGTGCTGTGAGACTCTGGGGAAGAGGAGAGGCACCAGCATTGGCTGACTGCCTACAGGCACACTGATCATCTTCATCAGACAAGTTGATCTTTTCATCTATCTTTTCAGCACCGCACAGAGCTTTATCAGACACCAGGGGAGGTTTTTATTTCTGAGGTTGAACCACCATTGTGGGGTGGGAGGGGCTAGGTTCTGAGACGTTTTCCTCCTCTGATTTTTTGTTTCAGCCTGTACTGCTGCATATTATGTACCTAGTGAAAGAGTTTATTTCTATATTTAGATCTGCCATTCATTTGCCTAGATTTATAAGCTTTCTGATGAAAACCAATATTACTTTGTTTTCTTTGCCACACACTTTTTGTGCTTCTAAATTTTGGAGTTTATTGATATTTTGAGTATAAATGAAGGCACTCAGGTCCAGTCAATTTTTTAAAAAAATCCAATTTAGGAGCTTAACTCTAAAAGCTAACAACACAATCCTTTGAGTATCAAGCCCTAAATCTTTGGCTGTCCTAAAAACTCACACACTGGGGATTTGGTGCTGAGCAGAGAGCACTTATTGCCAGTAACCTCTGCTTGTCAGATGCTTGCCTACATTGAGGCCACAAAGTATCCTTCATTGTTATGGATTTTAATGTGGTTTCTACCTGGTTTAAGTCCCCTTGGAAACTTTACATTAGATAAGTGTTACAGATGTCTTTAATTATAGAAACATAGAAACATGATGGTGGATAAAGGCCAAGTGGCCCATCTAGTCTGCCCAGCCGCAGTAACCATTATCTCTTTCTCTCTGAGAGATCCCACGTGCCTATCCCAGGCCCTCTTGAATTCAGACAGTCTTTGTCTCCACTACCTCTTCTGGGAGACTGTTCCACGCTTTCTGTAAAAAGTATTTGCTCACATTATTCCGGAGCCTATCACCTCTTAACTTCATCCTATGCCTTCTCATTCCAGAGCTTCCTTTCAAATGAAAGAGACTCGACTCATGCGCATTTACATTATGTAGGTATCTAAACATCTCTATCATATCTCCCCTCTCCCTCCTTTCCTCCAAAGTATACAGATTGAGATCTTTAAGTCTGTCCCCATATACCTTATGAAGAAGACCATATACCATTGTAGTAGCCTTCCTCTGGACGGACTCCATCCTTTTTATATCTTTTTGAAGGTGTGGCCTCCAGAATTGTACACAATATTCTAAATGAGGTCTCACCAAAGTCTTATACAGGGGCATCAATACCTCCTTTTTCCTACTGGCCATACCTCTCCCTATGCAACCTAGCATCCTTCTAGATTTTGCCATCACCTTTTCAACCTGTTTGGCTACCTTAAGGCCATTACATACAATCACAGCCAAGTCCCTCTCTTCTGTCGTGAACATAAGTTCTTCACTCCCTAATCTGTACCATCCCCTCGTGTTTTTGCAGCCCAAATGCATGACCTTGCATTTCTTAGCATTAAATTTTAGCTGCCAAATTTCAGACCATTTTTCAAGCTTTGCCAGGTCTTTCTTCATGTTGTTCACATCATCCGGTGTGTTTACTCTATTGCAGATTTTAGTATCATCTGCAAAGAGGCAAATCTTACCCGACAACCCTTCAGCAATATCATTTATAAAAATGTTAAAAAGAACAGGCCTAAGAACAGAACCTTGAGGCACACCACTGGTACCATCCCTTTCCTCAGAGCGATCTCTTTTGATCACTACCCTCTGTCGCCTTCCACTCAACCAGTTCTTGACCCAGCCCGAGGACACTCAGTTTATTTATTAGACGTCTGTGTGGAACACTGTCAAAGACTTTGCTAAAATCTAAATACACCACATCTAACGCACATCCTCTGTCCAATTCTCTGGTCACCCAGTCAAAGAAATTGATCAGATTTGTCTGACAAGACCTACCTCTAGTGAATCAATGTTGCTTCCGGTCCTGTAATCCACAGGATTCCAGAAACTTGACCATTGTACAGTGAGATTAATTCCTCTGTTTAATACTAAAGCAGATTTGTTAACTAAACAATTCACAATTTATTTGGAAAAATTTGATTTATTTAACGATTCTTAGTCTGGCTTCTGTTAAAAATTAAGCACTGAGATTGCATTGGATGCAGTGGCATAGTAAGGGAGGGAGGGTGGTCCACCTCAGGCACGGTCTTGGTAGGGGTGATGGCACCTGCCCTTCTCTCCGTCCCCTGCCGCACGTGTGCACCCGTTCCCTTCCTTCATACCTCTTTAATTTTCCCTGTGCGAGCAGCATTATGAACTTAATGCCAATGTCGGTGTTGCCTCTCTTTGATGTCACTTCCGGGCCCCGCTCCTAGGAAGTTACATCAGAGGGATAGCTGATACGATGCGGGCAGCAAGTTTGTGATGTTGCCCGCGCTGATAAATTAAAAAGGTACAGGGGAAGGGGGGAGGGTCGGGAAGGGGTGAAGTGGGTGGAGAAGAGGGCGGGGGAGGGGTTCCACTGCCCCGAGCACCACTCACCCTTGTTACGCCACTGAACGGGGCAGGAGGCAAAGCACTCTAGGCAAAGGGCAGAGAGCAGCTAAATTGCAAGTTTTCACCTATCCATTGCTTTCGATCTTGTAGAACATCAGCTGTTCCCAGAAATCTTAAATGGCTTTTGTGTTGGGAATAATGTACTGTCTTGATTTAAAGATTTTTTTCTTTTACATCTAGAACATGTAGAGGGGCATAAAAAAAAAACATCTGTCTCCTTTTGGCTTAAGGCCCTATACGCTGAGAGTAGCAGCAGGGAAAATGTCCATTCTCAAAAAAAAAAACCCGTTCAAAATGAGGTTTTATTTTTTTTTTGAGAATGGCCTACCTCTACATTCAGCAGTTTAATTGCCCAGACCACCACTACGTCTAAACTAACAACACATTATCAACCAAAAAATTGCCCAAGTCCCAAACGCCCAAAACAAGATTCTGTAACCGGTATCTGTCAAAGACAATACCAGTTACAGAATCCCCCCCCCCCTCACAACGATCGCAGCAGGAGAGATACCTCATCTCCCCTGCCATGATCGTGATCCCCACCCCCCGAACTGCTGTGACCTGTGGCAGGAGAGATGCCCAATTTGTCCTGCTGCGATCGCGATCCACCCTCATCCCCCGACACAATACCGGCAGGATAGAGCCCAACCCCTCCTGCTGAGACGCACCTGCGACCCTCCCCCGGCTTGGTTGGCCTCATGTGCCTAAGGCTGATCGGGGATTGGGGTGGCGTTCGTGGGGAGGGATGGCGCCGTGGGCAGGAAGGCTTGGGATCCATCCTGCCTGTATTTTAGCGGGGATGGGGGGGTCGCGGTTGCATCTCAGCAGGAGGGGTCGCAGGTGCCTGAAACGAACGGGGTCCGTTTCTTGGTTCCGAAACCACCTTGCCCGCACCCTGTCGCCTTTTCAGATATCTGGAGGCAGTCCCCTTAGGAAGGAAGGATACTCAGACTTGTCCTAAAGAGATTGCCTGTTTTATTATTTGTCTTACATCCAGTTTTATACCTTTTTACATGGGTCAGTGGTATTAGCAGATGACGTGAGTACAAACCATATCTGGTGACAGGATACATAAACTTCAAAAAAGTAACCAACACAAGAAAGGGGGGTGGGTGAGCAGCATATGTGCTTCATTGTCTAAAATCTAAAGGTGCTGTCTTAGCAACAGTGTCTTATCTAAAGCTTCCTTTATCTTTCTCAACCAGAACATAGCTGTGGGGGGTCGAACCTCCATTGTCCCAAGCAGCTGGCTTCATTAACAAGATAAAATGACCTTATCTCAGAACATATCAGCAAAAGCAAAACAAACTGTGTCTCTGTTTGTGTTTCCCTAGCACAAACAGAGTTAGAAAACTTATAAGATATTAGTTTGTCCCTTCAGTGCCTCTCAGCAGGTGAGGTTGGGCTTCCTCCTGCTGGTATTGTGTTGGGTGGGTTCGCGGTTGCGTCTCGGCAGGAGGGGTTGGGCTCCCTCCGGCCGGTATTGTCTGGGGGAAGTGGATCGAGATCATGGCAGGAGAGATTTAGACCACTTTTTGGACGTTTTTATTTTTTTATTATTATGAGCCCCATAGGGTAAAAGTTAAATGTCTGAGGCATGACAGATAATAATAATAACAGCTTATATACCGCAATACCGTGAAGTTCTATGCGGTTTACAAAAGATTAAGCAAAGGTACAAATTGACTGACTTCAAGAGGGGAAGAAGAAAGAGAAGTAATTAGACAGGAAATTCATTGTTGAGGAGAAAAGTGATCAAAAGGACAGTAGGTCGCTATTGAGAGGTAAGAGATAAGTGGATCAGTTGTCAAGATGTTTTAGGAACAGGTGTGTTTTTAGACGTTTCCTAAATTCCTCATAAGTAGAGGGCAAAAGTAATTGTTCTAGGTCTTTACCCCTTGATGCTGCTTGGTGTGAGAGAAGGAATTCATGGTGTTTTTTCAGTTTGCAACCTCTCACTGGGGGGGGGGGAAACGAAGTTGGAATGTGAACTTCTCTTGTGTCTGTTGGTTGAGAAGGAGAAAAGGTCAGTAATGTATTTGGGGGCAAGTCCGTGTAATGCTTTAAAGCAGAAACAGGCAAATTTGAACTTTACGCGTGCCTTCATCGGCGGCCAATGTAGCTGCCGGTAGTAGGGTGTCACGTGGTAGTAGGGTGACAGATGGAATGTGGGGTTCCACAAGTTTCCTCCCCGATGCTGTTTAATGCTCAGTATTACAAAATGCAGACCATAATACCATCTCATCAGCAATCCAACATAGAAAATGAATTAAATAAATGAGCAGATGACACTGCAGTCAGAATTAGAGATTGTTTCCAGTTAAAAGAATCCTAGGTATGGAACCATTGTCTGAAAATAAGGAGAAAAATAATTTTTATTGTTGGGATAAGGCAGTGGTTCCTGGAATTAGTGCTAGTATTATTTGCGGTTTTTTAATATTCGCGGGCCGGCTCTGCCCCTAACCCCCACGAATACGGAGGGGGAAGTGTACTCAAAATAACAACTGCACATTTCATATTCAACCCACAAATAGAGCTGCTACTCTTTTGATTACATTACATTACATTACATTAATGATTTCTGTTCCGCCATTACCTTGCGGTTCAAGGCAGATTACATTCAAACTAAAAACAAGAATTACATTCAAAATTTGAAAGAATAGAATAAACGCTGACATAAAATTTTTAAGGTAATAAAAAAAAAATAAAATGTTGCATTGGCTGCCGATTGAAGCTTAGATCCATTTCAAAGTTTGTAAGATGGTTTTTAAAAGTTGTGGATTATTGCCTAGTTATATGTTGGAACTGATTCAGATATTGAAATATTAAGCATTAATTAGAGGATAGTATGTTGTTACTTTTCCCAGATGCTAAAGGGATAATTTCTACTTCAAGCTTTGTCTATCATGCGCCAACCGTCTGGAATTCAGTTCCCTATTCATATTAGAAAAAATGCAGGAGGCATTCAAAACTTTTCTTTTTAAGAAGTGTCCAAGTCTAATTGATACATTTGGGCTTATTTTCTGGAAAATATTAATTGTCTGTAATTTGCATAGAACTTGTGAGGTGTTTTTCGGAATATACTGTAAGAGCATTTTAGCTCAGTAATTTAGATTTTTATTAGCCATATTGATCCAAGAGAAAACTGGATTATTTGCAGGTTGTGATATCTAAAACATTTTCTTAAGCTTGTTGTTTTGAAACTGGGAGAACAAAAAGTGTTTCCTTTGCATCCGAATATGCGTGGATGCACTAATATGACCCAAACCTTCTCTTGAAAATATTGAGGAAATTTCACAGTTAAGAGCCCCTTTTACAAAGTAGTGATTCCCCCACGGCAAATGCACCGAAGCCCATTCAATTCCTGTGGGTTTCGTGCATTTGCCACAGCTTTGTGAAAGGGGCCCTAGATGAACTTCTTTGATGGTAAATTTGCATATGTATTAAGCTGAATTCCACACTTCATTAGAGTCATATAAAAATATCAATAGTGGCAGATCTCAGCGTCAAAAGACATGATATCGAAGTGAGAGATTAATTTCTTGCTGGAGGGCGCATGACAGCATAGTGAATGGTCATCCCTCTGCTGTCCTTGCCTTACAGAACCACTAATGAAGGCAATATCATAGCAGTATTTTAGTACATTATGTTATTACTCTAACATTATTTCCTTGGAGAGCTTTCCGATTTTGCCAGGTATGCAAAATAAAAAGACAGACACAAATTTGCAGTACTTTCTAATCATTATCACAGGGCTTCAACTGGTATAACCTTTATATGGCTATACTTTGACTAACATTATGCTAATAGTTCAACTATATTTTATCCATCTCATCTTCAAGATTTTATGACCTTAAGCATGCTAAACATTGAAATGCCTATTTTAAACAGGTTGTTGAGTGTGAAATTAAGATGTTCAAGTCTGGGTTTGTTCAACTCCCCTCCCCCCCCCTGAATTTTTCAAAAGACTCTATGAATGTAGAGCCTTTTGTAACGTATATAAGGAAGTGGAGGATGCACATGTATTAGTGGAGCAGACATTTTTCAAATACGTATGTGTAGAAAAAGCAAAATGAGTGGCAACTTACATTACATCCTATCTGAATGTAATTCATCTTGAACTACAGCTGAGGAAGGTATGAGGAATTATTCTCTTCCCTTCCCTCTTGTAAAGACCTAGCGCAGGGATAGGCAATTCTGGTCCTCGAGAGCCGGAGCCAGGTCAGATTTTCAGAATATCCACAATGAATATGTATGAGATGGATTTGCATGCACTGCCTCCTTGAGATGCAAATCTATCTCATGCATATTTATTGTGGATATCCTAAAAACCTGACCTGGCTCTGGCTCTCGAGGACCGGAATTGCCTACCCCTGACCTAGCAAAACAAACAAAAAATTTGCATGTGCCTCCAGGCTGGTGCAAAACCCATTAGTTAAATGTGTTTGAATATACAGCAATTCCCTTGTATAAATGTATGGCCTGCTCAAATCATGCCCATATCATTCTCCCTTGAAATTGATGTGGCTTGACCACCTCAGTTTACATTATGTACCACATGTACGTAATGGCTTTCTGAAATCACTGTTTACACTTGCAGTCTGCATGAATAAATGACATTTTCCTTATCATCCTGTTAGACTAGTCCAGATGAGTGGATTTTGCCCTTCAGCCAGCAGATGGATTCACAGATTACTAAACTGTCAGTGACTTTATCATTAATACAAGGAGTTGTGCTGCCCTGGAAGTTGCAAATATTTCTTTGCCTACATCAAATGGTGCAGTAGGATTCTGCAGACAAGATCCAGTTCCTCAATGCTCAGTCTATAGCCTTCACCCCTGTTATTGAGTTCCTGGCCTGTGGGAATTCTTAGGGTTCATTCTTTCCTTTGATTGAGCTTGAAGGACTGCTTCCTCCTTGGCCCTGAGTCTCATCTACACTGGCAAGGGCCCCTTGTAGCCTCAACTAGCGGAGGAGTTAGGAACCTCCTCACACCTCCACCCCCCACCTTTTCTCTGGGGAAGGAATGGAGATGTATAGCCAGTTTGGCTTTTCTTTTCATGATGGAGTTCTTTTCTGTTTTATTTAGGCAGGTGAATTCAGAGCTAGGACTCTGTATTTATGGACACATCTGCAAATGTTGAACGGAAGGGCAATTAGTTTCTCCTACTTTTGGAAGAATAGGGGAACACTTTGTCTTCTATGAAGAAAAAGCTTTGGTGGCCTTGGCTCAAGTTTTCATGCTTAGGTTTGGAATTCTGATCCCATGTTTTCCTTCAGGAGGGCCTTCCACAGGTCCTAAACTCCTGGCCATAGGATCTGTGTGTTCTACCTTGGGTATGGATTAGAGAATGGCATGAGGACAAATTTGTCCACATCCCTGCAAGATCTATCTCCATTCTTTTCCCGTCCCTGTCCCTACCCCATCCCTGCAAGCTCTGTCCTCATAAGAATATAAGAATTGCCGTACTGGGATAGACCGAAGGTCCATCAAGCCTAGAATCCTGTTTCCAACAGTGACTGACCCAGGTCCCAAGTACCTAGCTAGATCCCAAGCAGTAAAACAGATTTTCTGCTACTTATCCTAAGAATAAGCAGTGAATTTCCTCAAGTCATCTCAATAATGGCCTATGGACTTCTTTTAGGAAATTATCCAAGCCTTTTTTAAACCCCTCTAAGCTAACTGATTTCACCACATTTTTTGGCAACAAATTCCAGAGTTTAATTACACGTTGTGTGAAGAAATATTTTTTCTGGTTTGTTTTAAATCTACTACTTAGTAGCTTAATCACATGCTCCGTAGTCCTAGTATTTTTGGAAAGAGTAAACAAGTGATTCACATCTACCCTTTCCACTCCACTCATTATTTTATAGACCTCTCTCATATTACCCCTGAGCCGTTTCTTCTCCAAGTTGTAGAGCCCTTGCCACTTTAGCCTTTCTTCATAAGGAAGTCACCCTATTCCTTTTATCATTTTTATCACCCTTCTTTGGATCTTTTTTAATTCCACTATATCTTTTGAGATATGGCGATCAGAACTGCACACAGTATTCAAGTTGTGCTGTACCATAGAACAATTCAAGGGCATTATAATATTTTTATCTTTGTTTTCCATTCCTTTCCTGATAATGCCTAAAATTCTATTTGCTTTCTTAGCCACCGCCACACATTGAGCTGAGGGTTTCAATGTATCCTCTTCCTGAGCAGTGACTCCTAACATAGAACCCAGCATCACATAGCTATAGTTCAGCTTCCTCTTTCCCATATGCATCACTTTACACTTGCTCACATTAAACATCATCTGCCATTTTGATGCCCAATCTTCCAGTCTCACAGGGTCCTCTTGCAATTTTTCATAATCCTCCTGCATTTTAACAGCTTTGAACAACTTTGTGTCATCAGCAAATTTACATTACATTAGTGATTTCTATTCCGCCATTACCTTGCGGTTCAAGGAGGATTACAAAAGGAGTTTTCTGGCCATTTCCAGAGGAACTGAAGAGTACAGCGGGTTGCTTCAGAGAATTGGGATGAGTCTTGGATGTTAGTTTGTCTTCAAGGATTTCTTGAATAGCAGGGTTTTTATTTCTTTTCTGAACGATTTAATTATCTCACTAGTTATTCCCATCTCTAGATCATTGATAAATATGTCCCAGCAGACACCTGGGGAACCCCACTATTTACCCTTCTTCATTGAGAATATTGACCATTTAAACCTACTCTCTGTTTTCTGTCTTTCAACCAGTTCTCAATCCATGACTTTCTAATTTACTCAGAAGTCTTCCATGAGGTACTTTGTCAAATATCTTTTGAAAATTCAAATACTCAATATCAACTGGTTCACCTTTATCCACATGCTCTTTCACCCCTTTAAAGATTAGTGAGACAAGATTCCCCTTAACTAAGTCCATGTTGAGTTTCTCTCAATACATGTATGTTCTGTAATTTTGTTCTTTATAATAGTCTCTACCACTTTGCCTGGCACCGACGTCAAACTCACTGGTCTATAATTTCCTAGATCACCTTTGGAACCCTTTTTAAAAATCAGCATCATGTTGGCCACCTTCCCGTCTTCTGGTACTATTCTAGATTTTAAAGAAAAATTACAAATTACTAACATATAGGCGAGTCTTTCATTTGAAAGGAACCAAAAGGGTGGTAGATGTGTGTGGAACAGTCTCCCAGTAGAGGTGGTGGAATGAATTCAGAAAAGTGTGGGACAGGCACTTGATTATTGTAGTTCTTGCCCTTTTTTCCCTTTTGTTCTTGTTTGTCTTTGTTTTTAAAATGTTTTTAATAATTATTATTGTTTTTAATGTTCTGTCATCTTAAATATGTTTGTTTTTTTTAGTCAATTCATGTTTTTATGACATTGTACACCGCCTAGAAGGCTGATTGGGCAGCATAAGAAATCTTAAATAAACTTGAAACTTGAGAGGAAGAGATAGTGAATGCTGTGTATGGGCAGACTGGGTGGGCTATTTGGCCTTTATCTGACATCATGTTTCTATGTTTCTGCTTCTAAGAAGAAGATAGCTGAATCAAAAAAAATATTTAGTTTAACATTATTGTAATGCTAGAGTATGTACAGCAGAATAAATTAATGCTAGCCAAAGGTATATGTGTTTGAAATATTTATATCCATCTCCTGAACTGAAGACACGTATGTTTGTAAAAATCCTTTGTTTTTAGTTAGCCTTTTTCTTTGCTCAAAGCACAGAGAAATTGTATTCTGTCATGAAAGATTAAAAAGGTTTAATATGTATTTATGTTGAAAGATTAAATCCAGTGTACACAAGATTCCACGCTTAATGAATAGAGAGAGGAGCTGTGGAATTTCATCACAGCAGAGGTTATACATTTATCTAATAACTAGTCTTTAAGCCCGTTACATTAACGGGTGCTAGAATAGATGTGTGTGTGTGTCTTTCTTTTTCTCTCTCTCCTTGGCCGTTGTCTGTCTGTCTGTCTGTCTTTCTTTCTTTCTGACTCTCTCTTTCCTCGGCTTCCCACCACCACCTCTTGCCTGCTCCCCCTGTCCAGCAGTAGCCCTTCTCCCTTCCTTTTACCTCCCCAGTGTTCACCACCACCCCTTGCCTGCTCCCCCTGTCCAGCAGCAGCCCTTCTCCCTTCGTTTTACCTCCCCCCGTCCAGCAGCACCACTTCCCTGCTCCCCCCTGTCCATCAATACCTGTCCAGCAGCACCCCTTCCCTGCTCTCCATGTCCAGTAGTACCCCTTTTCCTTTCCCTGCTCTCCCTGTCCAGCATCTGCTAGCCCAGGCAGCCCCCAGCATACCCCTCCCCCCAAATTAGCCCCTTTCCCTCTCCCCCTCCACTTCTTACTAGCATGGGACACCTCACAGTCATTGCTGAGACAAACCGCCGCTCAATCCACTGCACATGCCCCAAGCCGCAAGCGCTGCAAGCCGCCCCAAGCTGGCGCATGTGCCGCAAGCCGCCCCAAGCCGCTCCACGTGCCGCAAATGGAATGCGGCCAAGGAGGTACACATCACGGCAGCAGGGATCACGGCCTCCTAAGTACGCATAGGGTTTTATTATAGAGGATGATAATTAAGTAGAATTAAAATGATTAGGATCACATTTGAAATACATCACTGTTTTTCTTTTTTAAATTGTACTAGAATACTTTGTACTGGGCTATGAATAACTGACGGGATCTGCGGAACTGGCAAGCAATGAAAGCAAAATTATAGAGGTGAATGAATGGCTCATATACCTAATAAATTGATTTTCAACCTTTTTCAACCTGACGACAAAAAATAAGGATTCATATTTTATCAACAATCAAATATTAAGATTGTGTTTAAAGTTCAAATTAGGTATTTGTGTCATCCATCATTATTGTCTATGATAGGTTGGTGGAAGTAAAATCTGTTCAAAGTGTCTTGCTGTATGGGATTTTATTGTTTTCTTGCAGTGACCAAAATTTGGGTGGATTGATTTAAATCATTAATCTGGAAGATTCTACACTGACAAAAATGAAACTGGGAAATGAATGACTAGCAGTTTTTATTTTAACTACCGTATTTTTTGCTCCATAAGACGCACTTTTTCCCCCCCAAAAGTGGGTGGAAATAAGGGTGCGTCTTATGCAGCGAATACCACCCCTTTTATGTAATCCTGGTCCCCTGCTGGACGGCCAACTGAGTCTTCATCTGCGGCGGCAGTGAGAGGCAGGCGCGAGCCCCAAGCATGCCTGCCTGGTCCCGCGACGCCGCCTGGATGTCCAGTGCTGATTCGACAGTCTCCCCATCTGTCACCATTTGTCTCTCGAGTCTTCAGCTGTTAAGGCAGTGAGAGGCAGGCGCGAGCCCCGAGTGCGCCTGCCTGGTCCCACACCGCCGCCCGAATGTCCAGCGCTGCATCGGCAGGCTCCCCCATCTGCTGTGGAAGTGAAAGGCAGGTGTGCCTGTCTGATCCTGCGCCGCCGCCCAAATGGTGCCGTTGGTTCTCGTGAGACTAGCGGGAGCTGACGGCACCATTCGAGTGGTGGCATGGGACCAAGCAGGCGCGCTCGGGGCTTGTGCCTGCCTTTCACTTCTGCAGCAGATGGGTGAGCCTGCCGATGCAGCGCTGTACATTCGGGCGGCGGCGCGGGACCAGGCAAGTGCACTTGGGGCTCGCGCCTGCCTCTCACTGCCGCAACAGATGAAGACTCGAAAGACAAATGGTGATAGATGGGGAGCCTGCCGAATAGCACTGGACATTCAGGTGGCAGCGAGGGACCAGGTAGGCACACTTGGGGTTCGCGCCTGCCTCTCACTGCTGCGACAGATGGGGACTCAGGCGGCCGTCCAGCAGGGGGGGCTGCCGATGCAGCGCTGGACTGCCAGGATTGCATAAAGGTACCGGAGGGGGTCCTGTAGAAAGGCACCAGGGGAAGTTAGGGAAGGGGGAGGGGGGCCCTGCAGAAAGATACCGGGGAAGGGGGTCCTCCTGCTGGAATTATAGTCAGTTAATCACTAATTTAAATTTACAACAAATGTACAGCTGAGGCAAGAGGCCTTGTGCTGGACATGTGAATTGCTTTAAATAAAAAAAGAGGAAATAAAAATGTAAAGGTATTAGAGATGTGCATTTTCCAAAGCTGAGCAGGAAACAGACCTCCCTGCCTGCCCTGTGCCCTATCCCAGCCTACCACTAGACCACAAGAGGGGGGACAGGGTACAGAGCCTGGCAGGGAGGGGGGTTAGGGTGCAGAGCTTGGCAAGGAGTGTGGGGTTGGGTGCAGAGCCTGGCAGGGAGAATTTGGTTCAGAATTATTTTTTTCTTGTTTTCCTCCTCTAAATCTAGGGTGCGTCTTGTGGTCAGGTGCGTCTTAAGGAGCGAAAAATACGGTACATTAAAAAATGATAGTACTGAGGACAAGGGGTAGTAGTGTGATGATCTAAGATGGCTGCATAACCCCTATGCTACGGCTCCTCCCCTTGCCAAAGCTTGTTTCAATGTCATTTGGGAATCTTATTATTCTGCTCCAGCTCAATTAGGGATCATTCACTTATTACGTAATGTTATTTTTATAGATTTTTTAATCCTTGCCCTCCTCTCTGTCTAAAAATTACATAACGCCTGTTGACCCCCCTTCAAATATGTTGTGAAATAAAACATAGGGGTCCTTTTACTAAGGCGTGCTAACTGATTTAGCGCAAGCGTCCATAGAATATAATGGGCGCGCTAGCATATAGCGTGCCTTAGTAAAAGCGGGGGATAGTTCAAAATTTGACTTTTCTACAGCTCCCCTTAAAGCTTTCCCTTATCAGAAGCCATTTAACAATTTCTAACTGCATGTGTTTAGAGGATGTTTCTGTTTCACCTTCAGTTCAGCCTAGGCATCAAAGAATATGTAAATTACTGATGCTTATAAGTGTTTAAGATATTATTTAATTAAGTAAGCTCAAATTAAGTTAGGAAGCAGCGCATTATGTTTGTAAAGTATTAAACGTACTGTCATGCATCGTGCAAATTTACAAACCAGTAAGAATTCTTTATACGTTACATAACGCATCTTTCAACCCCTCTTCCCCCCTCCGTCACACTGTGTCACATCACAGTCGACCCCTTCCCTCTCTCCTCAGTCATATTATATGATTAGTGAAAGGGCCCCTTACCTGCAAGTAGATTGAAATGCAGTTGGATCTGCATTTGAAACAAAGTGAAAGTTTGTGATTTCTTTCTGACAGGCAAGCCACCTGCTATCACCCACTACTGCAGTGACCTACTGGGCCCTGGAGTTTTCAGCATGGTAATGTGTGGGGAGATGGAAGAAAGTACTTAACCCTGGAGAGAGCACACCCTGACATAGCAATGACTGTGTAAACTATGAAGGTAAAACACAGCAGGATGATAGCGTAAACTGTCCAGGGGCTTCAGGGGATTGAGAGGTGTGGCAGGCCTGTTCATATAACTTGTATGCAGTGAGGCATTGTTGGGATGTTCAGATTCTAGCTTGAGATATTTGCAGCTGATTTGGAAGACTGAATTTCTGCTCCCTAATGTTCTGCAATATTATATTGCTTGGCATTTTACAGTATCGTAGCAATGATACAGTGAAGCTCCTGTTTTAAATCAGATGCCTCTCTGTACAGAAAGAGAACTTTTATTTATTAAAAAATTTATATACCGCATACAACTGTGCGGTTTCCATACCATATCATAAAATCTTGTTTCTCTCCGATTATCACATCGGAGTGGTAGAAATCTGGAATGCTCTTCCAGAGGCTGTTATAGAAGAAAGCATCCTTCAGGGATTCAAGAAAAGGTTAGATAGGTTCCTGCTGGACCAGAACATATGCAGGTAAGGCTAGATTCAAATAGGGAACTGGTCTTTGACCTAAGGTCCACCGCGTGAGCAAACTGCTGGGCATGATGGCCTGCTGGTCTGACCCAGCAGCGGCAATTCTTATGTTCTTATAACATAGACAGGTCTAAACAACATCGTTAATCGTCTCTGTTATAATAGGGATAGAGCACAAATTCAATCAATTGAAAAACACAAGCAAGCTTTAAAAGTGCTAATGTGAATGGAGATACTGAGAGAATCATATCTCATGCTCAAGTGACGATTGGTATGGTATTAGATTACCATAGAGTGAAGACTGGTACTGATGTATGGAACATAAATCTGGCTTTCAATATCATATAAGAATAAGACTGATGAATTGGAACCCGGAAGGGAATTCCAAAGTGATGTGGCCTGATAAGAGAGAGAGTAGTTCAATGTTTTTTATAAATGAATAGTTTTGAAAGAAGGAAAGAACAACATACCAGAAGAAAAACTTTATTATACCCCATAATGAGAAGGAAAATAACTAGTGATGGAAGCTCTTCTGGAACCGGGGTTGGCCACTGTTGGAAACAGGATACTGGGCTTGATGGACCTTAGGTCTGTCCCAATATGGCAATTCTTATGATGTTAACACATTAAGGAGTTTAAAAACAAAGCATAATAATTTAACAATAATTCTCTCCCATATTGGAAGCCAGTGAAGATCATAAAATAAAGAGGACTCATATGATTAAATTTTGAATGCTTAAAAATTAAGTTGGCAGCTGTTTTGTGGTTCAGATGTAACCTCTTTAATAATCCCACTGCAATGCCTCCATAGAGGAAATTGCAGTAGTCTAATTATGATAGAATCAAAACCTGAATCAGGACAGCAAAATGAGTAGACGTGAATAAGGAATGGACTGATCTTAACTGCTGTAATTAAAAAAAATATATATATTTAATAGAAAATGCTACAGATGTGCAGATCTTTTTCCACTAGTGCAGGGGTAGGCAATTACGGTCCTCAAGAGCCAGAGCCAGGTCAGGTTTTCAGGATCTCCACCATGAATATGTATGAGATGGATTTTCATGCACTGCCTCCTTGAGATGCAAATCTATCTCGTACATATTTATTGTGGATATCCTGAAAACCTGACCTGGCTCCTGCTCTCGAGGACCGGAATTGCCTACCCCTGCACTAGTTCAATTACTAAGGGACAAGGGTATTAAGCATATATGGAAGTTTCCATCTGTCCTAGCTTTTACCAAGGAAAGACACACTTAATTGGCCAAGAAGAGAGCTCAGGCTGAATAGATCAATTGGAGAAATCGGAATCAACTGCTCAGGGAAGTCATTGAGGGAATCAGAATGGAGGGGGGGGGGGGGGGGGGGATCTGCCACTAGTGCACAATCCAGCCAAGTTCAAAACAAAACATTTAGGAATCACTGTATGGCTTAAATGTCACTTCCCAGGGCACAAAGCACGGACACACTGGTCAGTATTTGAATGGCCAAAAAAGTTCCTCAGCATTCCTTTAACTTTGATCCTTTTCACCCAGCACTGCTGCTTCCCCAGCTCCCCCTTGCTGGCAGGAAAAAGTCTCTGGAACCTGTATTCCTTCAGCTAGGCAACAGGGCCGGCCAAAGCCGCCCTGTCTCTGCCTTTCTCCTCTCTTGTGCTTTTAAAGCCAACTTAAGCACTTTATCATAACTAGAAATTTCTCTCTAGCCTTCCCTAAGGCCCAGTGTCATCGCTAGAGAGGAGGAGCAGTACCTCCTGCTCCCAACTTTAAGGTATGGGGCACGAGGGCCTGGAGATGGAGGAGGGGCAGGAGGGAGTAGGCATCCCTCCTGCCTTTTTCTTCGGGGAGGGGAGGGGGGAGTAGGCATCCCTCCTGTCGTTTTTTTCGCAGGCACCTTTGTGGCAGGAGGGAGTGAGCGAGCATCCCTCCTGCCTTTTTCTTCAAGGGGGAGGGGAGGGGAGGGGGGAGGTCTTTCTTGGCAGGAAGGAGTTGGCATCAGGGGTGTCAAAGTCCCTCCTCGAGGGCCACAATCCAGTCGGGTTTTCAGGATTTCCCCAATGAATATGCATGAGCTCTGTTTGCATGGACTGCTTTCAATGCATTCATTGGGGAAATCCTGAAAACCCGACTGGATTGCGGCCCTCGAGGAGGGAGGGACTTTGACACTCCTGCCCTACAGCAACTATGAAAGCTGGCTCCATAGCACTCCTAGTTTCTTCTTTCTCGTGCATCAAAATCCAAGCTCAGAATGATCATGTTGCTCTCCAATTGTTCCTTAGATTTTCCAGCATCTTTCTCAGTGTCTCCCTTGCTGTGCAGTGTAATCCAAAGTACGTAGCGGCCTTTCCTGAGATTGGCATGCACATGGCGATGAAAGCTGGGAACCTCAGTGCAGCTGCTTGCCTTGATTGACACAGCAATATCCTGAAAGAAGTAGTCCTGCTGATTTGATCATGTTGTAATGTAGCGTAAGGTTTCCCCTCTCAGTGGGCTCAGCGGAATCTGATAAAGACCACCCTTGCATCCCTGAAAGAATAGAGAGGTTGAGGGTGTTCACCTATCATGGTGGTCTTAATTCAAAGGAACCTCATAAAGTGTGCCTATTAGTTCAAGTGAGTCTGTTTACATTGTTTCTGCCTCAAAACATAAAGTGCTGGTTGTACGTATATTTGTTTAAACAAGACATATAATTGCCGATAGCTATAGATTTACGTTTTCTAACCTAAGTTAATGAAAGTAACTGGAAGAACATGAACACAATTAATATTCTGTATTAACCTCCTCTTTTACGATGCCTAGTGTGGGTTTTAGTGCCGTTCATAGAATTCCTATGAGCATCGGAGCAGTTGCAGCCGCTGCCAGCACTAAAACCCGCTCGTAAATGAAGGGGGTAAGTTAGCAAGGCATTTTTGTTTTTGCAAATACTGGAAAGTAATATTTGTTTCCAATTCGTCTTGCTGTACTACTGTTCAGCTTAAATGAAAGATGGAAGAATTTTCAGGCCTTTTATCTATTTGATGTTCACCAGAGATGTAAAAGAGGTCCAAAATATAAGACATGAGTAAATTTGTTTGAGCAGTCTCTTCATACTTCTAGAAAATACGATCATGTTACCCCCCTACTTCAAAATGCCCATTGGCTGCCAGTTAATTAAAGAATTTCTTACAAAATCTCTCTCATAACATTTAAAACAATTCATTCTAAACTGCCCCAATTTACTGATAAATATCTTATCCCATATGAGCCACCCCGCAGTCTTAGATCATCTAATCGTAAATTGCTGACGGTCCCCTCCTTTCATATAATAGGAACCAAAAGGCCTGACATTTGCTCAGTCGAAGCCCCTTAACTTTGGAAGACCCTACCAGCTCTTGTTAGAGAAGAAGCTAATCTCGAACGTTTCAAAAGCCTACTCAAGAGTCATTTATTTAAAGAAGCTTTTAACATTTGATTTCAATTTTACACTATCCTTTTTAACTCCCTTAAGGAATTAAGCAGCAACGAGCTCTTTTCTTTTGTTTTTTTTCCTTATTTGTCTTTCGTTCCTATCCAAATTGTATTTCTAACCCTACTTCCCTTTGCCTTCCGTCTATCTGTCTCATTTATCCCTTTTTAATATGCCAGTTTTTTTGTAATTGCTTTCTTTTTGTAAATATTAATGGTATTGTTAATGGCATTTTTATTATGTTCATGCTCTTTTTTTATATATATTGTAAACTCGCTTTGTAATTAGATAAGCGATTAAATCAAATTTTAATAAAATATTGAAACCTATATGTGCCTGAATTTAGAAGTCTTTTTTTTCTTTCTGGAAGTACAAATGAAATCACCATTTAAGACAGGGTCTCAAAGTCCCTCCTTGAGGGCCGCAATCCAGTTGGGTTTTCAGGATTTCCCCAATGAATATGCATGAGATCTATGTGCATGCATTGCTTTCAATGCATATTCATTGGGGAAATCTTGAAAACCCAACTGGATTGTAGCTCTCAAAGAGGGACTTTGAGATCCCTGATTTAAGACCTTTTTTAAAGGTCAGTCACTTCTCCTTTGTCTCTTTTTTAAAAGTTATCTATGACTATTACTGATAAACTACCACTAGGGTCACTGGTGCTGGCAGGGGCAGCTAGGGATCTCTCCTGTCCTAACTCCACTAGACATTAGGTAGTTTGCAAGTATTGAGGGGAGGGCTAACAGTGAATATGCATGGGAAGCTTTGCGTGATGGCATTTTTGGGGAGATGGGGTCTGGGATTGGTGGGGGTGGTCTTTGGCATGGGGAGGAAATAGATTGGGGGACATTGGGAAGGGAGATTGTGATTGAGAGCATCGGCAGTTTGACTGGCCCCTTTAAAAGGCAACAATAATCTAAAACATCTAAAAAAAATAATAACCGCCCGTATAATAAATCGTACTATAAAAAGCTGAAAAAGATGTGCAGTGCACAATATAAATGTACACATAAAAAAAGACATTACATATAAGAATTCACTGTAATATTTGACCAGAGTATAATGGTCACAATAGATAAATAGCGTGTGTGCCAGTGGCTGATAAAGTTAAAAAAATATATATATAAAAAAAAAATAGTGAGGTAAAAGGAGCATCGTATCAACATATGTCTTTGGGTAGTTCTATGCCAACTGGTCCAGTTTCAGGGAGGGTCCCCACTTGACATCTTCCGCAGATACAAAAAAGTGGCCCAAATAATGGTTCCCCTAACTTTGGACCTAGTTGAGATCATGCCTCAAAACTTTGCATATTTTTATTTATTCAATTTTCTATACCGTTCTCCCAGGAGAGCTCAGAACACTTTACATCTTCATTAGAAGTCCCAACATATCCCATGAAAAAATTTCTGAGATGGCCAAGTGGGGAGCTCTGGACCATTTGATAAGGAATTTGGGTAAATTAGTGAATTGCAAACTTTGTGCTGTGGCAAGATTCCGGGTGTGCCTAGAGAGACATGTCATGTCGGCGAGTCAGCCAGTGCCTCTCCTGCTCCTCCCCACTGGTGTAGTAATTTCAGAGTTAACAAGCTCAGGGCTTCGTCTGGAGGGTCTCCACAAATGCGTGAACATTGACGTGATGATGTTGCACACACACGTGATGTTATCGCATCAACGTGCAGAGACCCTGCAGCTGTGGCCCCGAGTTAAGTGTGCCACGGCTTGAAAACGTTTGTGAGACACTGACGTAACTTAAAGGTGGCCATAGTGTCAGGCAAAATTGAAAAGATCTGCAGAAGAGGTGATGGGGAAGTTTATTTATTTAAAAAATTTATATACCGCCTAAAATCTAAGCAGTTTCCAATATCAAACATTCATAAAAATAAAACCATAACAACACATAGACCTTCTTTTACTAAGGTGCGCTAATCAATTCAGTGCGCGCTAAACGCTAACGCATGCATGTTAGTAGTCTATGGACGCATTAACATTTAGCGTGCGCTTAAATCGATTAGCGCACCTTGGTAAAAGAGGGGGATAGACATTAAATCAATAATCTCTGCCTTCTCATTGAAACATACTTGCTGACTTCCCCAACCATACTACATGTAGGCATAAACAAACAATTGTGTCTAATAATTAATTTCTTGAAGCTTGCACAGTTAACACATAGTCTTAAATGTCCAGGAGATTATTCCACAAATGTACACCAGCGATCGAAAACATTTTCCTTAATTGCTGTTAATTTCATGCCCTCTCTGACCTCAGTGGCCTTCTAGGTCTATAATTCTCCCATAGCGTGCAAAAACAGGCCGGAGCTGATCTATATAGATAGAGGATTACTGCACCTGTCCTGGACCTGTTGGGCCGCCGCACGAGCGGGCTGTTGGCGCGATGGACTTCAGGTCTGACCCAGTGGAGGCATTGCTTATGTTCTTATACAAAACTTGGTGCACCAAAGACTGCTTTATTCTGTACCCTCTGTTTCTTTGGCAGCCAATGTAGTTGTTTCAGAACAGGCAAAAAGTGCGCCATTCTTGGGGTGTCAGTAATCAACCTTTCAGCAGCAAATTGATCTTCCCGTCATTATTCTAACCCAGGGGTAGGCAATTCCTGTCCTCAAGAGCCACAGGCGGGTCAGGTTTTCAGGATATCGACAATGAATATGCATATGAGAGATTTGCATCTCAAGGAGGCAGTGCATGCAAATCCATCTCATACATATTCATTGTGGATATCCTGAAAACCTGACCTGGCTCCGGCTCTCGAGGACCGGTATTGCCTAACCCTGTTCTAACCTATTAGGAATCAATGGATATGAAGCAGTTTCAAGTTTATTAATGTTTTGATATACCAACCATTACAAGTATCTGGTCAGTTTACAATAGTAAGAAATACAAATTATATTAAAGCAAAAAATAAAATGGGGGAATAAGATCGATACAAAGACTTAATTACAAAGGGTATGAGACATGGTAGGGGGGAAGGCAAGTTTTTAAATTACATTGTATAAATAAAAATAAAATGAGGAGGGGGAGGATAAAACAAGAAGAAAAAATGAAGTATCGCTTCCTGGAAACGTTTTTGTTGTCCCGTTTTTATTTATGAACTTAGTTGGAATTTTATTAAGCATCTTAAGGAATGTTTTGAATTTGTTTAAGGAATTTTCAGAACGAAGATTTGTTGGCATGGCATTCAAAAGGGAGAAAATGGTGTTTCTGGTATAATAGAAATCTTTGATTGGAGGAGCTGTGGGCCCTGGAAGGGGTGTGTGGAATTAGATAGTTATCACTGCCTTTATAAAATACTAGGGGATACACTACTTTTATTTTGCCACTGAAAGGATAGTGGCCTCCCATCGGCTGCAGTAGACATAAGTAAATTGTCTGAATTCAAAAGCACAGGGGATTTCTGAGGCCAAGGAAGGGATTGTAGAGCTCAGCAATTGAACAGTCTTTCTGCACCATCCGTTAGCAGCCAATTTGGGGGAGCTCCTGCCTTTTTTCTTTTCACATGAATACTTTCTACATGGAGTATATTGTCATGCCACTGACAGTTAGTTTAGTAACTAGAATACATAAAAGATGAACCGAGCACATATTTATAATTTTATAGCTGCTTTTAGTTTAGCAGATTGTCTTGAAGCTCCTGGAACTGGGGTGTCAATACTTTTTTTTGTGTATAACTGTTCAATCAGATTGCTTTTTAAACTTGGGGAGAAATAAGACATGGGGCTCCTTTTACAAAGGTGCGCTAGTGTTTTTAGCGCACACACCGGATTAGCATGCGTTTGCCGAAAAACTACCGCCTGTTCAAGAGAAGGCGGCAGTGGCTAGCGCGTACTATTCTGCACATTAAGGCCCTAACGTGCCTTCATAAAAGGAGCCCTTAGAGCAGGGGTGTCCAACCTGCAGCCCCGTGAAGTATTTTGTGTGGCCCCGGTCGAGGGCGATGCAGTGCTTTCCTCTGCTGCCCCCGGGTATTTACCATCTTGCCGGCTCCCTCTGTGTTGCTGCAGCGTTTGCGCGGCCCCAGAAACATTTTTTCCGGCCAGTGCGGCTCAGGAAAGCCAAAAGGTTGGACACCCTTGCCTTAGAGTTAAATAGGTAAGCTCTGGGACTTTATTTTAACTACTCTGCTAACTTAGGAAAAGAGTTCAAGGGATACAGTTGCATAGGCTAGCAATTAAGGGACTTAATATAAGGTTCCTGTAGTATCAATATAAAGCACAGTTAAAAAATAAGAGGAGGCCTCAGTTTAGACTTTGAAGTTCCTCCTACCCTCCCCTGGTCTGATCTCTGAATTTATAGACCCTTGAACCAATTAGGAGACTACTAAAGTTTTATAGGTCAAATAAATAGTTGAGAGTGAATCATGGCAGGAAGGTGTTGAGTGTTGATTTTAAAGGAGCCGCTACTCTGTAACTAATACCGTAATAGTACGTTTTCTCTCTCTGGACATTTATGATCCTGTATCTTCTTTTTCACAGTTTAAGAAAACTTTGAAAACATATTGTTTTGTACAAGCTTTTGTGGCTACTTGAGAGGGATAATTCATTGTTTATAATTTTATTGATGACACTACAATGAGATGATTTTATATTAGTATGTATTTGTATTATCTGATATGTTTGTTTATTTTTAAGACCATTAAAAATTGTAAGTGTCTTGATATTCAGTAAGATTTCAGCACTTCGCTGCAGAGTATTCAAGCAGTTTCACCATTGACACTCAAGTTATATCAAACTGATTTTTCTAACAGTTCAAGGGCAAAATGATTGAGTATGCCAACATGCCAGGAGCTAAGAGGATTTATGCAATAGAGCGAGCAAACAAACAACAAATTCCCTCAGCATTTACAAACAATGTTTTAGGAAGCAGGAACCTGACCTGGGGTTTGTACGGAATCCCCAGGGGTCTACTGAATGGTGTGCAGGATGCAAGTTTACAATTCTTTCTCATAGGTCTTTGCAACCTTCTCTAATGAGAAACTAAATATTTTGCTTCTATACCGCAGCCAGGGATCAGGAGACTGACAAAGCAGAAACTGTTGAACACTGAGGGATTGTGTCCTGTGGATATGTTTGCATCTTGGGTTTGGAAAGGGCAAAGACCTTCCTGCTAGGGGGTTGTCATTTATAGCCTGGTCTGTTGTTAAAATGGTGCGAATGGCCTTTAAAGGCCCTTTGACATTGGTTTTTTTTTTAGTTTGTATAAATTAATGAAGTACAGAGCCAGGGACCTGCTCTCTGTTAGAAAGAAAAGAAAACAGCTAGATCCTTTGCATTTCTATAAGATTATTTTCTTTCATCCGCTGTATTAGCTTCTTTTGAAGTTATTTAATCTTTATTTCATATAAATGGATGGTGAGTTATTTTAAGAAGATCAGCAAGGAGCCTTGTGACTCCTGGAGCAAGTACTGCCCTAATGATTTAAATTCCACCATAGTAGAGGGAAATGGCTATTCTGCATCTGTGGTAGGCATCAAGGGTGGGTTCTTTGAGAGCTTTTTCCATAGAGCTGTTTTCTCTTGATAGTGTTGCTTTTCGGTAAAAAAGGAAATGTTCTTTCAATAGACAAATTCTTATTGTAGTAATTATCCCTTAGTATGATCCCATCTGCAGTGGAAAGGCTGCAAATATAAGCCACAAAGTGACTTCCTAAGAAGAGATCACCTGTAAGGATATTGGACATATAAGACACAGAAAAGCTCAGTTCACAGGTCTCCTAAGAAGATATCAATTCAAGTAATGATGAATATTCAACTTAATCTTGTGGCATTATTTGCAGACCCCTTCATCTCCTGGATAAAACATTCGGTCCAAGTGCTAGACATGTTGTGCTGCATGATTTGGATCCCAGAGAAATCAATGTGTGCTTTATTTCCTTGCATATAATGGGAGTTTAAAGCTCCCCCAATGTGCAAATGCAACATCATGAGAATTTTAAATTCCCCATGCTGTGCATAGTTCAGCAGTAATGATCCCATTGCTGGCCTATGGCAGCTCTGACAGCCAATAGGATGGGGCTACCTGCAATTTCCATGTCGTCCCACAGATTCTGAAAATCTGACTAACTGGGTTTGCCTCAAAGACTGGGTTAAGAACCACTGCTCTAGAACATCAATATCCCTACTGGGAAAACAAAACAAATCAGATTCCTAAAAATCTCTACATAGATTGTTCTCTTAGGCTTCCGTAGCTGGAGTTTTGATTGATACATGCAGTATTCTCTGCTGCTCAACATTTTTCTCAAATTGGTAAGACCCTTCTTTAAGATTCATTTACACTCAGAGGGACACGATCTTCGCCATTACGGCACCACAAACATGGAATTCACTGCCGATATATATCAGGGAAGAAGAGTCGCTTAACAAGCTTAAAAGACTTCAAGGACGCTATTAAATGAGGTTTTTGGATTCTTTTGAACTCAGATATTCCTCAGAGAGCTTTTATCCCTGGAGACGGGAGTGATTCCTGGGGATTGGAGGAGAGCGGATGTGGTCCCTATTCATAAAAGTGGTCACAGGGATGAAGCAGGAAACTACAGGCCGGTGAGCCTCACTTCAGTTGTTGGAAAAATAATGGAAGTGTTGCTGAAAGAAAGGATAGTGTATTTACTTGAATCTAATGGGTTACAGGATCCGAGGCAACATGGCTTTACAAAAGGTAAATCGTGCCAAACGAACCTGATTGAATTTTTTGATTGGGTGACCAGAGAGCTGGATCAAGGACATATGCTAGATGTAATTTACTTGGATTTCAGCAAAGCCTTTGATACAGTTCCTCATAGGAGGCTGTTGAACAAACTTGAAGGGCTGAAGTTAGGACCCAAAGTGGTGAACTGGGTCAGAAACTGGCTATCGGACAGACAGCCAGAGGGTGGTGGTTAATGGAAGTCGCTCGAAGGAAGGAAAGGTGACTAGTGGAGTCCCTCAGGGTTCGGTGCTGGGGCCAATCCTGTTCAATATGTATGTAAGTGACATTGCTGAAGGGCTAGAAGGAAAAGTGTGCCTTTTTGCAGATGATACCAAGATTTGTAACAGAGTAGACACCGAAGAGGGAGTGGAAAATATGAAAAAGGATCTGCAAAAGTTAGAGGAATGGTCTAATGCCTGGCAACTAAAATTCAATGCAAAGAAATGCAGAGTAATGCATTTGGGGATTAATAATAGGAAGGAACCGTATATGCTGGGAGGAGAGAAGCTGATATGCACGGACGGAGAGAGGGACCTTGGGGTGATAGTGTCCGAAGATCTAAAGGCGAAAAAACAGTGTGATAAGGCAGTGGCTGCTGCCAGAAGGATTCTGGGCTGTATAAAGAGAGGCGTAGTCAGTAGAAGGAAGAAGGTGTTGATGCCCCTGTACAGGTCATTGGTGAGGCCCCACTTGGAGTATTGTGTTCAGTTTTGGAGACCGTATCTGGCGAAAGACATAAGAAGACTTGAGGCGGTCCAGAGGAGGGCGACGAAAATGATAGGAGGCTTGCGCCAGAAGACGTATGAGGAGAGACTGGAAGACCTGAATATGTATACCCTAGAGGAAAGGAGAGACAGGGGAGATATGATTCAGACGTTCAAATACTTAAAGGGTATTAACGTAGAACAAAATCTTTTCCAGAGAAAGGAAAATGGTAAAACCAGAGGACATAATTTGAGGTTGAGGGGTGGTAGATTCAGGGGCAATGTTAGGAAATTCTACTTTACGGAGAGGGTGGTGGATGCCTGGAATGCGCTCCCGAGAGAGGTGGTGGAGAGTAAAACTGTGACTGAGTTCAAAGAAGCGTGGGATGAACACAGAAGATTTAGAATCAGAAAATAATATTAAATATTGAACTAGGCCAGTTACTGGGCAGACTTGCACGGTCTGTGTCTGTATATGGCCGTTTGGTGGAGGATGGGCTGGGAGGGTGTAGATGGGCTGGAGTAAGTCTTAACAGAGATTTTGGCAGTTGGAACTCAAGCACAGTACCGGGTAAAGCTTTGGATTCTCGCCCAGAAATAGCTAAGAAGAAAAAAAAAAAAAAAAAAAATTTAAATTGAATCAGGTTGGGCAGACTGGATGGACCATTCGGGTCTTTATCTGCCGTCATCTGCTATGTTACTATGTTACTATGTTAAAAGAAAGTGAATGGGTAACAATTCCCAATTCTAACCCTATATGTTCTCCTTTTCTCCTCAACATTGTAGTTCAACCTGTTTCCTTCTTGTTTCATGTATTGTCAGAGTCTTAGGGCTCCTATTACGAAGGCGCGTTAGTGCCTTAACGTGCAGAATAGCGCGCGCTAGCCGCAACCGCCTCCTCTTGAGCAGGCGGTAATTTTTCGACTAGTGCACGCTAATCCGGTGCATGTACTAAAAACGCTAGCGCACCTTCGTAAAAGGAGCCCTTAAAGTATGTGTTTTTTGCTAAAACCCTGTTTTTATATTTGTAAATCACATTGAAATATGATATTGCGATCAAATCTAATTTTAAATAAACTTGAAGGCCACGCCACCTACTTTGTAGTGTTAAAATGATTAAACCCACTTGGCACTGATATTGGTGGCCACAGGAGACTACATTTCACCCTGCATTTCTGAAATTCTTTTTCCACTAATGAAATCTGTACATAATTGGAAAGCTATGTCTTTGTGGTGCGCTGAGCGCCAGAAGTGTAAGGACCATGTTGAGGGGGAGGGAGAGGGAAAGGGGGTGGAGGATAGCAGTGAATGTAAGCAGTTTCTTTTGCTTCATCCTGACGTTTTATTTATTTAATTCGATTGTTTGCTTGTAACCCATTATCCCAGGACAAGCAGGCAGCATATTCTTAACGCATGGGTGACGTCACCGACGGAGCCCCAGTACGGACCTTTTTAACTAGAAAGTTCTAGTTGGCCGCACCGCGCATGCGCGAGTGCCTTCCCGCCCGACGGAGGAGAGCGTGGTCCCCAGTTTCTTCGTTTCCGCGGAGCGAAGAAGACGCATGTGTTTTCAACGGCCGTTGAAAAACTAATTTTTGCCTTCCCGCTCGCGTATTTTTTCACTTTCTTTCCTTTTTTCTTATCGGATTCCCTTTATTTTTGTTTTAAAAAAAAACCCAACAAAAAACTCATCGAGTTTTCCTTATTTTTTCAGGCCGGCCCCGGCGGGGCCTGTTGCCACCATACTGGCCTCCGGGTACGATTTTGCGGAGGCCGTGTTTCCATTCATGCCCCCTCAACCGGGTTTTAAGAAGTGCCAGCGGTGTGCACGCCCGATCTCCCTCACCGAGCCACACAATTGGTGCCTCCAGTGCTTGGGTCCAGAGCATCGGGCTGACACCTGCACCCGCTGTGCTACGCTTAAAAAGCGTACTTTGAAAAATCGGCAGATCCAGCAAAATATTTTGTTTGGTACCGGATCTGCCATGGAACCGGCTGCGACGTCGACGGCACCACAAAAGTCGGCATCGACGACATCGACACCACCGGACCCTTCCTCGGGGTCGTTGGGCCCAGGTAAGCCGGCTAAGAAGCCTCCCACTTCCCTTGAGCGCCCTCCTGCCACGGTTGCGACACCGGCCCTCCCGGCACCGCACCGGCCCCGCAAACGCTCCGCTCCAATCTCGGTGAGTGCCTCATCATCGGCCTCCTCATCGCCGGAGCGTAGAGCGGCACCTATGGTACCGAAGAAGAAAAAAGCGGTACCGGTGCCTCCCCTGGACGACCGCATCGCGGCCATACTCCAAACACAGTTTCAGGAGCAGCTGCAACAACAGCTCCAACAACTGTTGCCGGCGTTGCTGGCACCGCACCTTCCGGTACGGGACCGGTCCGAGCCTCACACTGTCCCATCGGTGTCGACCCCCTCAGTACCGATTAATACTTCCATGCCGGTGCTCTTGGCAGAAACACCTACAGTACATACCCGTGATGCTGCCGACCCTGTCCGGTCCCAGGAACGACATCAGTCTTCCTCACCCGGTACCGCCTCGGTGCGCTCAGGCAAATCTCTTTCAAAGACCCGCCATGCCGAGCCTTCCACACCGATGTCCAAACGTACGCACCCCGACGTTAGGGACCCAGATTTGTGGGAAGACTCCCCTCACGGTACCGAGGAGGACGCTTCGTCAACTGACGAAGAACCCTCCATGACCGACATCGTCTCCAAACCAGAGCAATCCTCTTTCTCCAAATTCCTTAGGGAGATGTCAGCAGCTCTTTCCATTCCTTTAGAGTCCGACTCTAAAAAGTCTCAGGCTTTCCTCGATGCCCTAGACTTTGAGCAACCTCCCAAAGAATTTCTGAAGTTGCCCGTCCACGACATCTTACGGGAAACTTTCTATAAAAACTGGGAAGCTCCCCTCATGGTTCCTGGAGCCCCTCGTAAATTGGATAGCTTGTACCGGGTTATTCCAATCCTAGGATTTGATAAGCCTCAATTGCCCCACGAGTCCCTCCTGGTGGAATCTACTTTGAAAAAATCTCAGGGTTCCAGTGTATATGCCTCCACCCCTCCTGGCAGAGAGGGAAAAAACATGGATAAATTTGGTAAGCGCCTTTTCCAAAATGCCATGTTAGCCAATAGAGCCAACAACTACACCTTCTACTTCTCCTTCTACATGAAGCATCTGGTGCAACAGCTCTCCTCCTTACAGAAATACCTTCCTGAACGTAAGGTCTCTCTTTTCCAGCAACATATTTCCAGCCTCCTCCAACTCAGGAAATTCATGGTTTGCTCCATCTACGACTCATTTGAGCTGACCTCTCGCGCATCTGCCATGGCGGTGGCCATGCGACGTTTGGCATGGCTGAGAGTCTCTGACCTGGATATTAACCACCAGGACCGCCTGGCTAACGCACCTTGTCTGGGTGATGAACTCTTCGGAGAGTCCCTGGACTCAACAACCCAGAAACTCTCAGCACATGAGACCAGGTGGGACACTCTGATTAAACCTAAAAAGAAGACTCCACCTGCTGGCACCTACAGACAGCAGTCTTCCTACCAGCGCAGGTTCTCGGCCAGACCTCTCAACCCGCCTCAACAGTAGCCTCGCCGACCTCGTCAACAGCATCAATCTCAGGCTCGCTCACAGTCTCACCAACCTGCCAAGCCTCTCCCTCCGTCAAAACCATCTCAGCCCTTTTGACTTTTTCCTCCAGGGCATAGCCAGTCTCCCATCATCATTGCCTCTTCCTCAGCCTATCGGAGGTCGCCTCCAAATCTTCCTCAGCCGTTGGGAGGTCATCACATCAGACCAATGGGTCCTCAACATCATTCGCCACGGCTACTCTCTCAACTTCCAGACTCTTCCACCAGACAATCCTCCCGTAGAGTCTGCTTCTCACTCCTCCCAAACCCCCCTCCTCCTGAGGGAGATCCAATCCCTCCTTCTTCTCAATGCCATCGAAGAGGTGCCTCCGGACCAAAGGGGTCAGGGATTCTACTCCTGCTACTTCCTGGTTCCCAAGAAGACAGGAGACCTTCGTCCCATCCTCGATCTCAGGGACCTCAACAAGTGTCTGGTCAAGGAGAAGTTCAGAATGCTCTCCCTTGCCACGCTTTACCCTCTTCTCTCTCAACACGACTGGCTATGTTCCCTGGACCTCAAAGAGGCCTACACTCACATCCCAATCAATCCGACTTCACGTCGCTACCTACGGTTTCAGATACAGCACCGTCACTATCAGTACAAAGTGCTACCTTTTGGCCTCGCTTCATCACCCAGGGTGTTCACCAAGTGCCTTATTGTGGTGGCGGCCTTCCTCAGGTCTCACAACCTCCAGGTGTTCCCCTACTTGGACGATTGGTTGGTGAAAGCACCTACGTCTCCACTTGTGCTACAAGCCACTCATCACACCATCTCTTTCCTCCATCTCTGGGGTTCGAGATCAACTACCCCAAGTCGCATCTGCTTCCCACACAGCGACTTCAGTTCATTGGAGCAGTTCTCGACACCACACTAATGAGGGCATTTCTCCCCTCCGACCGTCAACGGACCCTGCTCCACCTCTGTCGTCAGGTGCTCCTTCATCACTCCATTCCTGCCCGACAGATGATGGTCCTCCTGGGCCACATGGCCTCGACGGTCCATGTGCTTCCTCTGGCGCGACTCCACCTCAGGACACCTCAATGGACTCTTGCCAACCAATGGTCACAGACCACGGATCTTCTTTCTCATCCCATCTCTGTGACATCGTCTCTTCAATCTCTTCAATGGTGGTTGAACTCCTCAAATCTTTCCAGGGGTCTACTCTTTCATCTACCCCCTCACTCCATGATCATAACCACGGATGCCTCCCCCTATGCGTGGGGAGCTCACCTGGGAGATCTACGCACCCAGGGACTCTGGACCCCGCAGGAGCGTCAACATCACATCAATTTCCTGGAACTCAGAGCCATGTTCTATGCTCTCAAGGCCTTCCAGCACCTTCTCTGCCCTCAGGTTTTTCTCCTGTGCACAGACAATCAAGTCGCCATGTACTACATAAATAAGCAAGGCGGCACCGGATCTCGCCTCCTTTGTCAGGAGGCTCTCAACATCTGGACCTGGGCCACGGCCCGCAATCTCTTCCTCAAGGCTGTCTATATCCAGGGCGAACAGAACTCCCTGGCCGACAATCTCAGCCGCATCCTTCAACCTCACGAGTGGACTCTGGACCCTTCAACACTCCACTCCATCTTTGCTCGCTGGGGCACTCCGCAGGTGGACCTCTTTGCAGCACCTCACAACCATCAGCTGCCCCAGTTCTGTTCCAGACTCTTCTCTCCTCATCTTCTGACCCCAGATGCATTCCTGCTCGACTGGACGGATCGGTTCCTCTATGCCTTTCCTCCACTACCTCTGATGTTGCGGACGTTATCCAAACTCCGCAGGGACAGGGCCACCATGATTCTCATCGCTCCTCGGTGGCCTCGCCATCACTGGTTCTCCCTCCTGCTTCAGCTCAGCTCCAGGGAGCCCATTCCTCTTCCTGTGTTTCCTACTCTACTTACGCAAAAACGTCAGTCTCTACTGCATCCCAATCTGTCTTCGCTCCACCTGACAGCTTGGTTTCTCTCGGGCTGACCTCTCCAGAGAATCTGTCTCAGCCTGTCCGTCGCATTTTGGATGCCTCCAGGAAACCGGCCACCCTCCAATGTTACCATCAGAAGTGGACCAGGTTCTCCTCTTGGTGTCTACTGCATCATCACTATCCCACCTCATTAGTGGTGGAAACTGTACTGGACTATTTGCTCTCTCTGTCCGATGCTGGCCTCAAGTCTACCTCAATCAGAGTCCACCTCAGTGCCATCACTGCGTTTCATGAGCCTATCCTCGGAAAACCTCTCACGGCTCATCTACTGGTTTCCCGGTTCATGAGAGG